>NC_135234.1:154602888-154908228 GCF_051348905.1 Ranitomeya variabilis
CCATTATCCAGTAAGTGTACACTCTTTTATTATATATACACTTTGATGATTTATTGTGACCTTACTAGGCACTTACATTGGTTTTCTCTGCGGTACTGTTGCTTTTTTCAGCGTCCACTGCAGTGTGGACATAAGTTGCATTTTCACTTTCATTTCCAGTGTGCCGCACGTCTTTTTCAGCTTGTTATACATTTTGTCTGGCCAGATGTCCATTTGACATTGATGCATTGTCTCATTTAGTTAGCGCGGTGTCCTTATCCATCTATATATTTTGTCCTTTTTTATGACAGATCCAGCACAGTAACTGTTTAGGCACCTGCAGCTCTCTAGTTTAGCTTTTTGGGAGCGCCGGTGTGTTTATCCTTTTTTTGTTGTTTTAAGGCTGGAATTGGGCCACACAGCTAGGTCAATCAAGGAGTAGTTGAAGGACCACCACATCAAATTTTTGTACCAGAAGCAGTGTGAAAGACTGGTGGAAAGCATGACAAGACGCATGAAAGCAGTGATTAAAAATCATGGTTATTCCACAAAATATTGAATTCTGAACTCTTCCTGAGTAAAACATTAGTATTGTTGTTTCTAAATGATTATGAACTTGTTTTCGTTGCATTATTTGAGGTCTGAAAGCACAGTTTTTTTTATTTTGACCATTTCTCCTTTTCAGAAAAAAAATACGAAACATATTGCTTGGAAATTCGGAGACATGTTGTGAGAAGTTTATAGAATAAAAGAATAATTTACATTTTACTCAAAAATATACCTATAAAGAGAAAAATCAGACAAACTGAGCATTTTGCAGTGGTCTCTTAATTTTTGCCAGAGCTGTATATTCTGTGTGTGTACATATGTGTGTGTATAATTATATTTGTATTATACCGTATATGTATATATTTACACACAGACACAAATATATATCTCAGAACTTAAAAAAGAAAAGTGATGGAATTATGGAAATCACAGGACAGCTAGACATGTTAATAATATTTAAATTATTTAAAAAAATGTAAATAAAACTTTCAAAACATTTCAATTTATTTGGTATGGAGTATGAGCGTCAGGCACAGATATACACACACACTTGGGGTACCGTCTCACAGTGGCACTTTTGTCGCTACGACGGTACGATCCGTGACATCCCAGCGATATCCATACGATATCGCAGTGTCTGACACGCAGCAGCGATCAGGGACCCCGCTGAGAATCGTACGTCGTAACAGATCGTTTGGAACTTTATTTCGTCGCTGGATCTCCCGCTGTCATCGTTGGATCAGTGTGTGTGACACCGATCCAACGATGCGTTCGCTTGTAACCAGGGTAAACATCGGGTTACTAAGCGCAGGACCGCGCTTAGTAACCCGATGTTTACCCTGGTTACCATCGTAAATGTAAAAAAAAAAAAACCGTACATACTCACATTCCGGTGTCCGTCAGGTCCCTCGCCGTCTGCTTCCCGCACTGACTGACTGCCGGCCGGAAAGTAAAAGCAGAGCACAGCGGTGTGTATGTATGTATGTATGTATGTGTGTGTGTGTGTCCGGGATTGGCATCTGAACCGTCGCAGCTACAGCCACAAAATTTTGCACAGTCACACGTCTGGACCCCGAGAGCGTCATAAGCTATGTTGTGAGGTGAAATTTTAACCCCGCGCTTTCCAATTCACCAAGCAATTTGGCCCCTATCTACATAATGGGGAAAAAGTGAAAGGAAAAGTGTTGGAGGCAAATTAACAGCTGCCAGATGTGAACAAGGTGGACTTAAAGAATGACAGCGATGGCGCCAAAGAGTATATACTGTACAGTTGCTAAGGTGGGGCCCCAACATGGGATAATCACCACACCACCACGGGGATATGAACACACACACAAAATGCGCCACACACTACCACGTGCTCGAACACATATACCACCCTCAGCGCACATTTCCCCACACATACACCAACCTCGCCACATCAAAGTCGAAACACAAAATTCACCGCTCAAAACTCGCCACGCGCAAAACTCTCCACATGCAAAACTCGCCACACGTGCAAAACTCACCACATGGAAAACTCGCCACACGCAAAACTTGCACACGCGGAAAAATTGCCACATGCACAAAAGTTGCAACACATGCAAAAGTTGCCTCACACAAAACTTGCACATACTCAAAAGGCACCACACATAAAACTCGCCACGCGCAAAACTCGCCATGCGCAAAACTTGCTGCACACAACTTGCTACACTAACCTGTCACATGCAACTCGACACACAAAAAGTTGCTACACGCATGTCGCCACACAAAACTCATCTCACAAAAGTCGCTACATGCATGTCGCCACACGCAACTCAACACACACAACTTGACGCACGAAACTCGCCCTAAAACACACAGAAGTCTGGTATTATCCTTCAAAAATAAAAATCTGATTAATAAGCAGACAAACTACAAGAGCAACAATTGTACCATATAGGAAATACGGCAGCTGTCAGTCACATGACCTGTCTATTATGTGTATGTGTGAGCTAATATATACTGCCAGGGGGGAGGGCTTCCTGTTGGCTGGGGATTTATCAGGCTGCCAATAGCAACCAATCACAGCTCAGCTTCTATTTTGCTACAGTTAATTAATCTGAGCTCTGATTGGTTAATATAGGCCACAAAGACATTCTCAGTATAACAAAGCTAATATATGTTAAGAAATTCTTCTATTAGCTTAGTTTTTGCCTTTTAATAATTACCAACCAAAGAATAAAGCAAAGTGGCACCACTCCTCAACCAGGGGACTAATCGGACCTGTGCACTAAGTCAGACATGCTTCACCACGGAGGTGCTAGCGTGCAGAGACAAGTGTTTGAGCTGACGATAATTCAAAAGAAAAGAGGAACGCAGCACTCACCGGAGTAGAAGGAGGTAGATCTTCTTTATTAATAATAGTACATCTTCACGGCACGGGGGAGTAGGGAGTGAGGAGCGTGTGAGGCAAGACGGACAAGACTTGTCCGTCTTGCCTCACACGCTCCTCACTCCCTACTCCCCCGTGCCGTGAAGATGTACTATTATTAATAAAGAAGATCTACCTCCTTCTACTCCGGTGAGTGCTGCGTTCCTCTTTTCTTTTAATAATTACATTTCTATCTATTTGTTTTGTGGTTTTTGTGTGCAGAATAAATTTTTGTTAACACATTCTATTTTGCTAACAGCAGTCATTAACCCGGGCGAAGCCGGGTAGTACAGCTAGTTCTGAATAAGTTTCATATTCCCTTCAGTAGCACAACACACCTGGTGCAGTTTTTGGTCATGTTCTCCTCCGCATGGGAGAGTATGTGATCGTGAGAAAAATGGGCAGCACTTAGACCAATGTTATCAATGGGGAAGGGCAGATAAACTCTTTTTTTTACTGCCTGACACTGAGTGAAGAAAATGGCAGAATGCAGTAGTATTCCTTGCACAGCAGAAGAGACTCACCCATTCATGTGTATGCTAGGGTAAAAAAATGGGATTGCCATACAGATCTACAGTATAACATCCGATATCTACAGATGCATTACAATTCTGTAGCATAGGAAACTGCAAATGATTAATAGTAGCTGCTAAGTAAAAAAAAAAAACACACTGAGAAAAACATTGTCCCACTTTTTCTGGATGACTTTTTTTGTATGCTCGTGTTTTCCTTACACATAGGAAAACAACTTTTAGAGATATACCCTAAGGCTATGTGCACATGTTCAGGATTTCTTGCAGAAATTTCCTGAGCAAAACTGGACATTTTCTGCAAGAAATCCGCATGTGTTTTTTGCGCGTTTTTACCGTGTTTTTACCGCGTTCTTGGTGCGTTTTTTTTGCGGATTTTTCCGGAGGTTCCCAATGCAATAATATAGTGGGAAATCCGCAAAAAATCCGCAAAATTAATGAACATGCTGCTTTTTTTACCGCAATGCTTTTTTTTGCGGGAAAAAAACGCATCATGTGCAAAAAAATTGCGGAATGCATTCTAAATGATGGGATGCATAATGTGTGCATTTTTTTCATGTTTTTATTGTGAAAAACGCAAAAAACCGCAAAAAATCTGCAACGTGTGCACACAGCCTCAAAGCTTTATTTTGGTATTTTTTGTTCACATTGTTTTCCTTGTACAAAAATACATGGAAATATTTGAAAAAACAACAGTAAAAAATTGATATAGGACCCCCACCAATCTGATATAGACCCCCACCAATCTGATATAGGACCCCCATCAATCTGATATAGGCCTCCACCAATCTGATATAGGCCCCCCAATCTGATATAGGCCCCACCAATCTGATATAGGACCCCCACCAAGCTGATATAGGACCCCCCCACCAATTTGATATAGGCCCCCACCAATCTGATATAGGTCTTCTACCAGTCTGATATATTACCCCCACCAATCTGATGTAGGCCCCCACCAATCTGATATAGAACCCCACCAATTTGATATTGGCCCCATCAATCTGATATAGACCTCCACCAATCTGATATGGAACCCTCACCAATCTGATATAGACCCCCCACTAATCTGATATAAGACCCCCACCAATCTGATATTGGACCCCATAAATTGGATATTGGCCCCCTCCAATCTTATATAGATCCCCACCAACCTGATATTGAACCCCCACCAATCTGATATAGACCTCAACCAATCTGATATTGAACCCCCACGAATCTGATATAGGACCCCACCAATTTGATATTGGCCCCCACCAATCTGATATAGATCTCTACCAATCTGATATAGGACCCCCACCAATCTGATATTGATCTATGGTAAGGATGTCATCAATATGAAAGTGATGAAAAACCCCTTTAAGCTTCATTTGTTTTGTTACTACAGACCCATCCATATGCAGTCCCTGAGCCTCTGTAACGGTGCCTCCCTGACACAACAGATTGAGTCCTGGAAGCAATCAACATTTTTTTTTGATACATACAACAAAGATCTGTAATGCGCTTGTATTTATGACCTTTTAGACAAGCTGATAATCAGCGATTGGATTATATTGGAATAAAAACTATTGATGTCGGCATCACATTTCCAGCTGTAAATAGGTGACATGCTGCTGACAACATGATGCTGTGTGGGGACAGAATGATCATATTAATGATCGCTCTTCCTATACCTGACTTACCAGTAAACCAGGGCCAATCCATTTGTATTTTGTCACTCAGTTCTCCCTAAGGATGTGTTTACATCATGATTTTTTCAAGCAGGTATGGAGTTGTCTGCTCCTAAACCCGCCTGAAAAAGCGCTAATAAAAATTCTAAAAAGAATAAATCATTTGTATGTAAAAATGACAAGCTGCTCACATGTTCAATAATACAAGTCAATGGAAAGGCTTAAAGGGAACCTGTCACCCCCAAAATGGAAGGTGAGCTAAGCCCACCGGCATCAGGGGCTTATCTACAGCATTCTGGAATGCTGTAGATAAGCCCCCGATGTATCCTAAAAGATGAGAAAAAGAGGTTAGATTATACTCACCCAGGGGCGGTCCCGCTGCGGTCCGGTTCTGGTCCGATGGTGTCGCGGTCCGGTCCGGAGCCTCCCATCTTGATCAGATGACGTCCTCTTCTGGTCTTCATGCTGCGGCTCCAGTGCAGGCGTACTTTGTCTGCCCTGTTGAGGACAGAGCAAAGTACTGCAGTGCGCAGGCGCTGGGCCTCTCTGACCTTTCCCGGTGCCTGCGCACTGCAGTACTTTGCTCTGCCCTCAACAGGGCAGACAAAGTACGCTTGCGCCAGAGCCGCAGCGTGAAGACCAGAAGAGGACGTCATCTGATGAAGATAGGAGGCACCGGACCGCGATGCCCATCGGGCCAGACCGCAGCGGGACCGCCCCTGGGTGAGTATAATCTAAGCTCTTTTTCTCATCTTTTAGGATACATTGGGAGCTTATCTACAGCATTCCAGAATGCTGTAGATAAGCCCCTGATGCCGGTGGGCTTAGCTCACCTTCCATTTTGGGGTTGACAGGTTCCCTTTAAACATGTTAGGGCATCTTTTTAACAGTTTTATCGGCACATTTGTTTAAAAAACAGCTAGCATTGTCTTAAGTTTTGATTGTAGGGGTATGCAAGAAACAAGCGATCACCAAGAAGGGGGGGTTGATGTCACCTGACAATACAAAGGTGACATCAGCCCCTTAACAATCACTCCACTTGCCACCGCTACAGGGCAAAAGGGAAGAGCGAGGCTAAGTGCCCGAATCAAATCACCCCTGAGGAAGACACTTGGTGTCGATACGCTAGGGGTTCCACTCCCTCTATGGATGGCATTCTGTTGTGAAATTGGATTCTGGGCTCCCCCGGTGGCCACTTGTGGAATTGTACTTGTGTGCATCATCCCCTCTGTTCACCTGCTCCTATCAGGATGTGGGAGTCGCTATATAACCTTGCTCCTCTGTCAGTTTCATGCCGGTCAACAATGTAATCAGAAGCCTTTCTGTGCATGTTCCTGCTACTAGACAACTCCCAGCTAAGTTGGACTTTTGTCCTTGTGTGTTTTTGCATTTTGTTCCTGTTCACAGCTGCTGTTTCGTTACTGTGTCTGGAAAGCTCTTGTGAGCGGAAATTGCCACTCTGGTGTTATGAGTTAATGCTAGAGTCTTAAAGTAATTTCTGGATGGTGTTTTGATAGGGTTTTCTGCTGACCATGAAAGTGCCCTTTCTGTCTTCTTGCTATCTAGTAAGCGGACCTCGATTTTTGCTAAACCTATTTTCATACTACGTTTGTCATTTCATCTAAAATCACCACCAATATATGTGGGGGCCTCTGTCTGCCTTTGGGGAAAATTTCTCTAGAGGTGAGCCAGGACTGTCTTTTCCTCTGCTAGGATTAGGTAGTTCTCCGGCTGGCGCTGGGCATCTAGGGATAAAAAAACGTAGGCATGCTACCCGGCCACTTCTAGTTGTGCGGCAGGTTTAGTTCATGGTCAGTATAGTTTCCATCTTCCAAGAGCTAGTTCTCATATATGCTGGGCTATGTTCTCTCGCCATTGAGAATCATGACAGTTTGACCGGCCCAAAAAAAAGGGTTAAATTACTGGCTGAGAAAGGAGAGAAAAAAGAAGTCTGCTATAATTTTTTTTTTTTTTTTTTCCTCTAGTTCTGAGTGTGCTCTTAATTGAATCACTTGCTAGTCTGCCTATACTGCAGCCTTCCTCTCTTTCTCTCCTTCTAATCCTTGAATGGCTCTGTGTTCACCTGTTTCAAATGGATCTTCAGAGTGTAGCTACAGGTTTGAATAATCTCGCCACAAAGGTACAAAATTTGCAAGATTTTGTTGTTCATGCACCTATGTCTGAGCCTAGAATTCCTTTGCCTGAATTCTTCTCGGGGAATAGATCGCACTTTCAAAATTTTAAAAATAATTGCAAATTGTTTTTGTCCCTGAAGTCTCGCTCTGCCGGAGACCCTGCACAGCAGGTCAGGATTGTAATTTCCTTGCTCCGGGGCGACCCTCAAGACTGGGCTTTTGCATTGGCACCAGGGGATCCTGCGTTGCTCAATGTGGATGCGTTTTTTCTGGCCTTGGGGTTGCTTTATGAGGAACCTCATTTAGAGCTTCAGGCGGAAAAGGCCTTGATGTCCTTGTCTCAGGGGCAAGATGAAGCTGAAATATACTGCCAAAAATTCCGCAAATGGTCTGTGCTTACTCAGTGGAATGAGTGCGCCCTGGCGGCGATTTTCAGAGAAGGTCTCTCTGATGCCATTAAGGATGTTATGGTGGGGTTCCCTGTGCCTGCGAGTCTGAATGAGTCCATGACGATGGCTATTCAGATCGATAGGCGTCTGCGGGAGCGCAAACCTGTGCACCATTTGGCGGTGTCTACTGAGAAAACGCCAGAAAATATGCAATGTGATAGAATTCTGTCCAGAAGCGAGCGGCAGAATTTTAGACGAAAAAATAGGTTGTGCTTCTATTGTGGTGATTCAACTCATGTTATATCAGCATGCTTTAAGCGTACTAAGAAGCCTGACAAGTCTGTTTCAATTAGCACTTTACAGTCTAAGTTTATTCTATCTGTGACCCTGATTTGTTCTTTGTCATCTATTACCGCGGACGCCTATGTCGACTCTGGCGCTGCTTTGAGTCTTATGGATTGGTCCTTTGCCAAACGCTGTGGGTATGATTTGGAGCCATTGGAGGCTCCGATACCTCTGAAAGGGATTGACTCCACCCCATTGGCTAGTAATAAACCACAATACTGGACACAAGCGACTATGCGTGTTAATCCGGATCACCAGGAGGTTATTCGCTTTCTGGTGCTGTATAATCTACATGATGTTTTGGTGCTGGGATTGCCATGGCTGCAATCTCATAACCCAGTCCTCGACTGGAGAGCTATGTCTGTGTTAAGCTGGGGATGTAAAGGAACTCTTGGGGACGTACCTTTGGTTTCCATTTCATCATCTATTCCCTCTGAGATTCCTGAATTCTTGTCTGACTTTCGTGACGTTTTTGAAGAACCCAAGGTTGGTTCACTACCTCCGCACCGGGAGTGCGATTGTGCCATAGACTTGATCCCGGGTAGTAAATACCCTAAGGGTCGTTTATTTAATCTGTCTGTGCCTGAACACGCGGCTATGCGAGAATATATAAAGGAGTCCTTGGAAAAGGGACATATTCGTCCTTCGTCATCTCCCTTAGGAGCCGGTTTTTTCTTTGTGTCTAAGAAAGACGGCTCTTTGAGGCCGTGTATTGATTATCGACTTTTGAATAAAATCACGGTTAAATATCAATATCCGTTACCACTGCTTACTGATTTGTTTGCTCGTATAAAGGGGGCCAAGTGGTTCTCTAAGATTGATCTCCGTGGGGCGTATAATTTGGTGCGAATCAAGCAGGGGGATGAGTGGAAAACCGCATTTAATACGCCCGAGGGCCATTTTGAGTATTTGGTGATGCCTTTTGGTCTTTCAAATGCCCCTTCAGTCTTCCAGTCCTTAATGCATGACATTTTCCGCGATTATTTGGATAAATTTATGATTGTGTATCTGGATGATATTCTGATTTTTTCGGATGACTGGGACTCTCATGTTCAGCAGGTCAGGAGGGTTTTTCAGGTTTTGCGGTCTAATTCCTTGTGTGTGAAGGGTTCTAAGTGTGTTTTTGGGGTTCAAAAGATTTCCTTCTTGGGATACATTTTTTCCCCCTCTTCCATCGAGATGGATCCTGTCAAGGTTCAGGCTATTGGTGATTGGACACAACCCTCTTCTCTTAAGAGTCTTCAGAAATTTTTGGGCTTTGCTAACTTTTATCGTCGATTTATTGCTGGTTTTTCTGATGTTGTAAAACCATTGACTGATTTGACTAAGAAGGGTGCTGATGTTGCTGATTGGTCCCCTGATGCTGTGGAGGCCTTTCGGGAGCTCAAGCGCCGCTTTTCTTCCGCCCCAGTGTTGCGTCAGCCTGATGTTGCTCTTCCTTTTCAGGTTGAGGTCGACGCTTCTGAAATCGGAGCTGGGGCGGTGTTGTCGCAGAGAAGTTCCGACTGCTCCGTGATGAGACCTTGTGCTTTTTTTTCCCGTAAATTTTCGCCCTGCCGAGCGGAATTATGATATTGGGAATCGGGAGCTTTTGGCCATGAAGTGGGCTTTTGAGGAGTGGCGTCACTGGCTTGAGGGGGCCAGACATCAGGTGGTGGTATTGACTGACCACAAAAATTTAATTTACCTTGAGTCTGCCAGGCGCCTGAATCCTAGACAGGCGCGCTGGTCGTTGTTTTTCTCTCGGTTTAATTTTGTGGTGTCTTACCTACCGGGTTCTAAGAATGTTAAGGCGGATGCCCTTTCTAGGAGTTTTGAGCCTGACTCCCCTGGTAATTCTGAACCCACAGGTATCCTTAAAGATGGAGTGATATTGTCTGCCGTTTCTCCAGACCTGCGGCGGGCCTTGCAGGAGTTTCAGGCGGATAGACCTGATCGTTGCCCACCTGGTAGACTGTTTGTTCCTGATGATTGGACCAGTAGAGTCATCTCTGAGGTTCATTCTGCGTTGGCAGGTCATCCTGGAATCTTTGGTACCAGGGATTTGGTGGCAAGGTCCTTCTGGTGGCCTTCCCTGTCACGAGATGTGCGAGGCTTTGTGCAGTCTTGTGACGTTTGTGCTCGGGCCAAGCCTTGTTGTTCTCGGGCTAGTGGATTGTTGTTACCCTTGCCTATCCCGAAGAGGCCTTGGACGCACATCTCGATGGATTTTATTTCGGATCTGCCTGTTTCTCATAAGATGTCTGTCATCTGGGTGGTGTGTGACCGTTTCTCTAAGATGGTCCATCTGGTTCCCTTGCCTAAGTTGCCTTCTTCTTCCGAGTTGGTTCCTCTGTTTTTTCAAAATGTTGTTCGTTTGCATGGTATTCCGGAGAATATCGTTTCTGACAGAGGGACCCAATTCGTGTCTAGATTTTGGCGGGCATTCTGTGCTAGGATGGGCATAGATTTGTCTTTTTCGTCTGCTTTCCATCCTCAGACTAATGGCCAGACCGAGCGGACTAATCAGACCTTGGAGACATATTTGAGGTGTTTTGTGTCTGCGGATCAGGATGATTGGGTTGCTTTTTTGCCTTTGGCGGAGTTCGCCCTCAATAATCGGGCCAGCTCTGCCACCTTGGTGTCCCCGTTTTTCTGTAATTCGGGGTTTCATCCTCGATTTTCCTCCGGTCAAGTGGAATCTTCGGATTGTCCTGGAGTGGATGCTGTGGTGGAGAGGTTGCATCAGATTTGGGGGCAGGTGGTGGACAATTTGAAGTTGTCCCAGGAGAAGACTCAGCTTTTTGCCAACCGCCGTCGTCGTGTTGGTCCTCGGCTTTGTGTTGGGGACTTGGTGTGGTTGTCTTCTCGTTTTGTCCCTATGAGGGTTTCTTCTCCTAAGTTTAAGCCTCGGTTCATCGGCCCGTACAAGATATTGGAGATTCTTAACCCTGTGTCCTTCCGTTTGGACCTCCCTGCATCCTTTTCGATTCATAATGTTTTTCATCGGTCATTGTTGCGCAGGTATGAGGTACCGGCTGTGCCTTCCGTTGAGCCTCCTGCTCCGGTGTTGGTTGAGGGTGAGTTGGAGTACGTTGTGGAAAAGATCTTGGACTCTCGTGTTTCCAGACGGAAACTCCAGTATCTGGTCAAATGGAAGGGATACGGTCAGGAGGATAATTCTTGGGTCACTGCCTCTGATGTTCATGCCTCCGATCTTGTCCGTGCCTTTCATAGGGCTCATCCTGATCGCCCTGGTGGTTCTGGTGAGGGTTCGGTGCCCCCTCCTTGAGGGGGGGGTACTGTTGTGAAATTGGATTCTGGGCTCCCCCGGTGGCCACTTGTGGAATTGTACTTGTGTGCATCATCCCCTCTGTTCACCTGCTCCTATCAGGATGTGGGAGTCGCTATATAACCTTGCTCCTCTGTCAGTTTCATGCCGGTCAACAATGTAATCAGAAGCCTTTCTGTGCATGTTCCTGCTACTAGACAACTCCCAGCTAAGTTGGACTTTTGTCCTTGTGTGTTTTTGCATTTTGTTCCTGTTCACAGCTGCTGTTTCGTTACTGTGTCTGGAAAGCTCTTGTGAGCGGAAATTGCCACTCTGGTGTTATGAGTTAATGCTAGAGTCTTAAAGTAATTTCTGGATGGTGTTTTGATAGGGTTTTCTGCTGACCATGAAAGTGCCCTTTCTGTCTTCTTGCTATCTAGTAAGCGGACCTCGATTTTTGCTAAACCTATTTTCATACTACGTTTGTCATTTCATCTAAAATCACCGCCAATATATGTGGGGGCCTCTGTCTGCCTTTGGGGAAAATTTCTCTAGAGGTGAGCCAGGACTGTCTTTTCCTCTGCTAGGATTAGGTAGTTCTCCGGCTGGCGCTGGGCATCTAGGGATAAAAAAACGTAGGCATGCTACCCGGCCACTTCTAGTTGTGCGGCAGGTTTAGTTCATGGTCAGTATAGTTTCCATCTTCCAAGAGCTAGTTCTCATATATGCTGGGCTATGTTCTCTCGCCATTGAGAATCATGACAGCATTCTATGTGCATAGGGGCGCTCATGTTATACAAATGCTAAGTAATGTTTACAGCTGTCCTTTGAATTGCTTATGGTTATTATCATTATCCTTTCTAATATTTTAATACTGTTAATATTCTTTCTTATATTTTTTCCTTTGCATTCTCTATGACATTCAACATGACAGTCTGCAGGATGTAGGACCCCCACAAATCTGATATAGACCTCCACCAATCTGATATGGGACCCACACCAATCTGATATAGGCCCCCACCAATCTGATATAGGACCCCCACCAATCTTGCATATCCAACACAGTGCACCTACTGATTGATTAATTATGCCCTTCACTGTCTGTACTCATGTATGCATGGATGTGTATCTTTTGAGGAGCTGGTTACACATGCATATAGATTTATCTATGTGCGCATTGGATACTTGACGCTATTGTATTTTATTGTCCATGTTTACACGCCTTGCCCCCTAATTTTTGCCTACCATCTAGTTTTGGAACCTACAATGGCTGGTGTGTGGTTCTTGTTAGCCATGATTGGATTTTTAGATGTTTTTAAATTTGTTTGCTTTCCCATATGTTGTCCATGACTTAATAAAAATCTTGGTATCTGTATTTCTTGTTTCTTGCATACCCCTTTCTCCCTTATCCTTTTCTATGATTGTTTTTGTATGCATTTAGCTGATCCCATCACTTTGCATTATTTTTTTCGGTGGAGCCCACTCCCTTCTATTTTGAAGTTTTAAATGTAATTGAAAAACATCTTGAAAATGCCAGTACAAAAGGCACCTAAAAACACTTGAAAAACATAAAAAAAACAGTGATCAAAAACATTGAATAAACAGTTAGAAAATGACCCCCCAAAAAAGTCACGTTTACAAAATGCCGGAGAAAAGGAGAATTTTTGCTTGAAAAATAGACCTTTTAGCCTCCTGAAAAATATGTCATGTGTGCATACACTGAGTAGCGTATTGTCCAGTGTAAATTGGCTTTTACTCTACCCATTGAGAACATATGAATTCTTGGCCAAACTGAGACCAGCATCCACAAAGACTGAAAATGAGATGAAAGCACGAAAAGATCTAAACACTTTTTCGATCCTTATTCTTAGGTCTCTCCCCAGTCACCCACATAAGAGGAGAGTGGTAACACCTTAGGGTATGGAGCATTGCTGTACTATCAGCGCATCAACAGTGACCAAGACCTAATGGGTTCAGCCACACTGACTTTCTTATATTACTCATTATTTCTAGGATCCTATTTTCTCAGGCAGTTTGTCGGAAGTCACTAAGCATAAATCCCAGAGCACTAAAGCCTTGTTCCCCACGCTCATTTAAACAATTATCAGTATGGTTCATGAACTTTAAGTAGACACAGCAAAGGTCAGAACCTGTCTGTAAGAGATCCCTCTACTATGACTTCAACCGAAAACACAGCAAATTTTACACAGGCAATAACCGCTAGGTTGTTATTTATCACATCTATTATGCTTATAGAAAATGATGATTCGTCGTCAACATTTCCCCTTTGTGTCAAAAAGCATCTGGACACCTGTTGACATTGAAAGTTTATTGGGGGGTGTATTAGGAAAAACTTTATAATTATTAAAAATAGAAAACAAAACCAAGTGATCTCCCATCGATTTGCTCTATTAGCGCTTGATGAAGGCAATTTGTTTTGTCAATATAAAGGACCCTGAGCTAAGTGCAACTAAAATCATAAAATTCTAAGAATACTATTAACAATCATTCTGTCTCCCTCTTATCATATGCCTTACATTATGGTTGGCAAAATATTCCTTGCTTAGAACAAATGCGATGCCAACCAACAAAGATGTTTAATCACCCATAGAAGGAAATACAAACAAGTTTTTTTTCAATTGTTGTTAGGATCAGTCACAGCAGCCAATTATTGGGACAGGATGTTCGTAAAGTCAGTCAATCACTGCCCTATGTAGAAGGCCCTAACTAAGTCAAGACTGTTACATTAGACCGTACTCCGAACCCATCGGTATCTGCAAATTCAGCTGACTTTAATCTAATGTGTATAGACCTGAGTACTTTGCTGGAATTTCACTCTAATACAGAAAAGAAAGGTTTCAGAGAAGCTCGCTTAGGGTTCTATTAAAGAGACAGATACATTTCTCTCAAGGAGCATTGGTTAATGGGCGCCCCTTTAATAATGTTTACATGCAGTAACTGATGGTTCATGCAAACGTTTCCATTATTGTCGGCAGCTGTGATCACAGACAAATAAGTGCTCCATGATTTGTCATATGACTGTTACGTCTGTTTACAATGAGTTATTATGATTGTTAATGGACGTTCTTGGAACCAATCACATAGGCAATCATCACCTAGTGGTAACAGCCCTTTACTCTAGACCCTGATTCCCAATCGGTGGCTTGTGAGCCATATATGACTTGCAGACCCATGATTTGTTGGTCGCGGCTGTCTACCTGCTTGGTGTATTAAGGTACCGTCACACAGTACCATTTTGATCGCTACGACGGCACGATCCGTGACGTCGCAGCGATCGTATGATTATCGCTCCAGCGTCGTAGACTGCGGTCACACGTTGCAATCACGGCGCTGGAGCGATGCCGAAGTCCCCGGTAACCAGGGTAAACATCGGGTAACTAAGCGCAGGGCCGCGCTTAGTAACCCGATGTTTACCGTGGTTACCAGCGTAAACGTAAAAAAAACAAACAGTACATACTCACATTCCGGTGTCTGTCCCCGGCGTTCTGCTTCTCTCCACTGTGTAAGCGCCATAGCCGGCAAGCACAGCGGTGACGTCAGACGTCACCACTGTGCTCGCTTTCCGGCTGGCAGACGCTCACACAGTGGAGAGAAGCTGAGACGCTGGAGGACAGACACCGGAATGTGAGTATGTACTGTTTGTTTTTTTACGTTTACGCTGGTAACCACGGTAAACATCGGGTTACTAAGCGCGGCCCTGCGCTTAGTTACCCGATGTTTACCCTGGTTACAAGCGAACACATCGCTGGATCGCTGTCACACACAACGATCCAGCGATGTCAGCGGGTGATCAAGCGACGAAAGAAAGTTCCACACGATCTGCTACGACGTACGATTCTCAGCAGGATCCCTGATCGCTGCTGCGTGTCAGACACTGCGATATCGTAACGATATCGCTAGAACGTCACGAATCGTACCGTCGTAGCGATCAAAATGGTACTGTGTGACAGTACCCTTACTATCAGGACTACCAGCCGCTATGAAGAACAGGTCTCCAGGAGGTGCTATTATTTGTAAGCAGCCCTGCAGAGAAGAGCAAATCTGGGCATGGGGGTAATAAGGTAATAGTTTAATCTGGAGAAAGGATGATATTGACAGTTCATTGTTATGGTATTCTTGCATTAATCACTCCCTCAGAAATGAGTTGGGGCAACTCCTACATGTAAGAATAGGAAGGGCAGGTGGTCATTATACCAGTCACTACTGAGGGAGGAGGGGAATAATATGTCACTACTTGGGAGTCCCTGGATGTGCTTCACGACCATCTCTAAAAGTTGAGTGTGGCTCTTAAAGTAAGCAAAGTTGGGGACCACTGCTGTAGATTCTAGAAAACTGCAATTTCCTCATATATTATTGTTTTTCTTAATATTATTATGTTATATGTGTTAATGTGAGCAATTTAGCAGCCACTTCCATCAGCGAATAGCCATGGTTCTTGCTGTTGAAACACCCAACGATTAGCTGTTATCATAGGGAAAAACTGCTAGTGGCTTCAGAGAAAAAAAAACAGGTTTACATGCCACTCATGTAAATTAATGGGCCAACGTGTGATGGCAAGGTTGTTATGGTGGAGGCAGGTCTGTGTGCCAATGAGCCACTATGACTACTTCAAAGGGACATAAGTGGTAGACCACACTAATGACATATATATGGTTCAATAGAACATATGGACATACTTTTTTATTCTTTTCACATTTAACTGGACCTTTAGTTGCATTTTGCCTTTTGTTAATATAAAATTTTCAGTTAAACCACTTAATCTGAGACTAAACATCTAGCCAAGTAATACACACCTATTAATACACACCTATTAGGAGATACTACATAGTGTAATTCTGGGCTTACATGTCTTGTGTATACCTTATGGGTGTCCTTGTTTCTGTGTATTCAAGAATAAAATGTAAGCGTTTTCCGTGTGAGGTATTTGGCAAAGTGTTATAGTTTCATTATTGTAACACTTATTATTCAAAACACTACAGGAAATCCAAATCATTTTGCAGCTTTACATTGGCATGTGCAGGTATAGATTAAATGTATAATTTCCCAATATTAACTTTTCAAAGAAAAATATTTTTACACCTCTTTCCATGTTTATAAAGTATAGATTTACTGTTTTTTCGAGCCTACATTAATATATTAGTGCAAGGGGAACCTACACTTAGCAATATTCTAATAAGTGGCAGAATTTGTATTCTGTTCCGGCCTCAGAGAGTCAGACAGCAGTAGGAGACTATTCATATCAAGAAGATGGTCCTATAAGTAGTGATGAGTGAATATACTCGTTACTCGAGATTTCTCGAGCATGCTCGGGGGTCCTCCGAGTATTTTTTAGTGCTCGGAGATTTAGTTTTTCTTGCCGCAGAAGAATGATTTACATCTGTTAGCCAGCATAAGTACATGTGGGGATTCCCTAGCATGCTCTAGAAATCTCGAGTAACGAGTATATTCGCTCATCACTACCTATAAGGAAAATAGCCTCAATAAAAATCACATCTTTAGTGTCCAAATCCATTGCTGTATTTGCCAAAAATCTTTATTTGAATTCAGATATGTTAATGTGGTTCTCAGCGCTTCCTTGGCGTGGCCAACAGCTCAGCGTACCTTCTCACCTACTTGTTTTGAATCTGTCAGTGCACCCAATTCCTTGATTGATGGCTCTGGCGTAACAGGAGCTATGGAAGGGAACTAGATAGATGAAATCAAGTAGATGGAAAAGTATAGCTTTAGTAAGAGAGAATGTCACATCCACATTGACATTGCTTAAAATGTCAAATCTTCTTTATGACTATGACTAAGGGCACTTTGTCTTCCAGAAACGCATTAGTCTGTTACTCTTGGTGAATCTCTCATACGTCTTTTTAATAAAGATTTGACTTTTTAAGCAATATGGATGTGTCATTCTCCCTTACTAAATCTATATTGAATGTTGGTGGTCTACGACGGGACTGGCACCTACAGATCTGGGGCTGCATCTGAATGAGTTAAGTAGAGACATGGCAAACCCTATTACAGACTTTGTTATTCCATACATGAGAAGGTACACTGAACTGCTTGTCCACACCAAGGGTTCACCGAGCACCTCATTTTCAAAAAATGAGTCCTTAAACTATTCTAAGTAGGCCATCTAATACTGATGGTGCATTCGACTGATTTCGACTCATCAGTGTACTTTAACAAGCGTCAACTGACTACGTATAGTATCAGGACATTCAGTGCTTGTGTTTGGGCCTACACATGAACAATGAAGTAGGCAGACTGATCACTAGGGTTGAGCGACTTTTGCTTTTTTAGGATCGAGTCGGGTTTCGTGAAACCCGACTGTCTTGAAAGTCGGATTGTGTGAAATCGGCCGATTATTGTGAAAAGTCAGGGGGCCGACCGAAACACGAAACCCAATGCAATTTTTTTTTCCTCTCTCTCTCTCTCTCTCTCTCTCTCTCTCTCTCTCTTTCTCTCTCTCCCCTCCGTCCCTGCAAAATTTGTGTTTCACTGTGGGAATCGCTATATCCCAAACGTTAAGATGGCGGTTTTACCCCTTGTGACGCTGCACAAAGCGAGCCGGAACCCATGTCATCACGCTGCACACACTCCTTCATTGGCTGAAAAAATGGCGGGGAAAGCGTCATACGAAACGCTACTTTGGCGCGAAGATCGCCGACCGTGTGGCCGATCCCACTAATAAGATTATTCTACCCCCATACAACATCATGTTATCAGAGGCACATTCCCTGTGCATAAGGGATGATGTAACGTTGACAAGAATATTTTTTTTTGCAGCATTAATGGTACGATTAACCAAAGTATTTTGCTTGTTCGACAAGTGATCGCTGACATGTTTACACCTGGGATAACCAGAAACAAGCATTGTTGTTTACTTATCTGCTTGGGTATTTGAACCTTTAAGGCCAAGTTCACATGTACAGTAATCATCCTCTTGATCCGGTAAACAAAAAAACTGAGCTGGATTTGAACAGATGAAAAACTTGATACATTATAAAACTGTTCCACTCATATTGACCTCAGTGATTTAACACTTGGATCCAGTCCAGTTTTTTTAGCTGGACAAAAACGTTCTGCAGACATAATTTTTTTTTGTCTGACTAATGTTAGGATCACATTAATACAGTGCTGCTCAACAAGTACTATGTCAGGGTTTCCATCAGAGTACCCAAAAAACGGTATTCCGAAGGGAACGCTGACAAAGCACTAACAGATCCATTCACTTGAAGACGAGGGCGTTACTGTTGACAAAGTCTACTCTGCGTCCCAACCCCATACATTTTTTTCAGACATGCACAATAATGTAATAATGTGAACCTAGATTAAAAAGACTGATTGCAGCTGGATTCCTTTATTAAATCATTTAAGTCACCGTGAACACATTGATATTAGGACTAGTGCACACTACCGTATATTCGGTACGAGTGCTATCCATCAAAAAATCAAATCGCACTCTGACCAATGTTATTCAGTGGGGCAGTACAGATGAATGATTTTATTCTCTGACTGCTTCTGCATCTGAAAAGAATTGCAGCATGTTTGATTTTCCTCTGAAAAGTGGGTTAGACTCACCCATTCAAGTCTATGGTTGCGAGAAAAATACCGGATGCCATACGTAGACACAGCGTGCCAACCCCTTTTTACGGATACATTTAAACTCTAATACAGAAAACTGCAAATGGTCTTGTAAACGATTAATAGCTGTTGCTGTAAAAAAACGGATTGCATACAGACAGCACATGGATGACAAATGGAAAAAAAAATAAAGAAATCATCCCACTTTTCGAAATGAAACCCTGAACAATTTTTTATATGATCGTGTGAACCTGTCCTTAAGGTGTTTCAGTTTTTCATCCGTTTGAAACTGAACCAGTTGAGAAGAACGTTTGCCAACCGACTATTCATTTTTTTTAGTCAAACAGGCCACAAATTCACAAATGGTTGTCAACCCAGGGTGTAAAGGGCACAGGGTACCCCTGTTCAAGACATACACAAGACACTGGACTCACAATTATCCAGTGTACAATACTGTGCAAAAGTTTTAGGCAGGTGCGGAAAGAATGCTATAAAGTAAGAATGTTTTAAAAAGTAGAAGTGTTAACAGTTTATTTTTTATCATTTAATAGAATACAAAATTAAATGAACAAAAGAGAAATATAAATCAAATCTACAGCTCTGGCAAAAATAAAGAGACCACTGCAAACTGTTCAGTTTGTCTGATTTTTCTCTTTATAGGTATATTTTTGGGTAAAATTTTAATTGTTCTTTTATTCTATAAACTTCTGACAACATGCCTCCCAATTTCCAAGCAATACATTTTGTATTTTTTTTTCTGAAAAGGAGAAATGATCAAAATAAAAAAAACAACAACAATGCTTTCAGACCTCAAATAATGCAAAGAAAACAAGTTCATAATCAATTAGAAACAACAATACTAGTGTTTTAACTCAGGAAGAGTTCAGAAATCAATATTTTGTGGAATAACCATGATTTTTAAATCACAGCTTTCATGCATCTTGGCATGCTTCTCACCAGTCTTTCACACTGCTTTTGGGTGACCGTATGCCACTCCTGGTACAAAAATGTAAGCAGTTCTTCTTTGTTTGATGGCTTGTGACTATCCATCATCCTCTTGATTACATTCCAGAGGTTTTCAATGGGGTTCAGGTCTGAAGATTGGGCTGGCCATGACAGGGTTTTGATGTGGCAGTCACTTCATTTTTGCCAGAGCTGTATATTTGGTGTGACCACCCTTTTCATTACCATCAGAGAGGCTTCTTACTATCTTTACGTTTATTCTGCAGCAGAACAACAACAACAACCCCAAACACACAACCAATGTCAATAGGAACTATCTTCAGAATAAAGAAGAACAAGGAGTCCTGGAAGTCCTGATTTCAGCATCATCGAGTCTGTCTGGGACTACGTGAAGCGACAAGGACTTGTGCAAGCCTACATCACCAGAAGATCTGTGGTTAGTTCTCCAAGATGTTTGGAACAACCTCCTTGCTACGTTCCTTCAAAAACTGTTTGTAAATGTACCTAGACAATTGAATGCTGTTTTGAAGACAAAGGTCATAACAAATGTAGATTTGATTTAGATTTCTCTTTTTTTCATTCACTTTTATTTTTGTGAATTTATAAAAATAAACTAAGAACAGTTCTAATTTTGCACTCATTCTTACTTTGCCAAATTTTTCCACACCTGCCTTGTGCATACACTGTTATTGCCTAAGCACTGGTACAGATTTCACATGGTTGGACAAAAACTTTTTGTTTGGCATCTTCTCCAGCATTGCCCAGTAAGGCCCCTTTCAAACATCAGCTTTTTGCCGTCAGTCACAATCCGTTGGCTCGACGGATCGACGGATCCGTCGCAGATTATGAAAAACTGATCCAGCAGATTGTGAAAAACTGATCCGACAGATTTGTTTTTTTGACGGATCCGACTACTGGATCTGGCTAAATAAATTAGAGCATGTTCAGATAAAAAATGGAATCCGACTCCGGATTCCATCATTTGACGGATCCGGTGCCATAGGCTTCCATTCGAGCAAGCGTCTGTTTTTTTGACGTACACAAAAAACATTAATTTGTCCGTTGTCTCTGGCCGCCAGACAAACAATTTTCGACAGATCCGGTGAACAATGGATTAAACATGAGGCCATCCATCGCAATTCCTTCGCTAATACAAGTCTATGAGAAAAAAACGGATCCAGCGGCATCAGTCGGCGGATTCATTTTTTTTCAAAATTTGACAGATTGCGACTGGTAGCAAAAAACTGATGTGTGAAAGGGGCCTAACATGTCAGTGCACCTTAGAAATTTATAGCAGAAGAATTAACAGCCCTGGTTTATAGCATGATACTAAAGGATACATTTTACTTCTACAACTATGCCTGGTGTTTTGCTTTAATGATGAGACTTATTATTTAAGAAAACGGTCTTTTTCTATGGATAAAATACATATGACATTTTAATATAATATATTCATAATGTAAATTATGATATAACATAAATATACAAAAAACAGGCCAACAATTTCACAATACACAGATTTTGGAAAATAAAATCCATGTAATTTCCTCTTACGGATATTGCCTACTGGAGCGCCAAGCCAGAGAGAATTTCTCACCTTCTTTCACAATAAAGTGAAGTGGAAGTTCAGTTGCTTTGTGATAGTAAAAAGAGATAAATGGGTCTATGCATCGTTAGTCTGTCCATGGCTATATGTACCACATTTTAACAATGTGCCCTCAAATCATTTACTATGGAAAATCCTACCTAACAATGCTATTAGCTGTATTTTACCAAAAGGTTTTTGACCCTTATTTATAAATGCAATATTTTATCAGATAAAACACGATAGAGAATCTAACATGACATTGTTACATTGTATAAAATATAGACTCATGATCTGAGGGGATACACATGAAAATAGTTTTCAAGGTCAAATATGAATTTATAGTCACAAAGGCAATATTGGAGAGATGCCAATTTATAGTATACTTCATATGTATTTTATTTTAAACAATGTATTAATAAATATCAGCAATATTTTACTTCTGCATTGGGTGATTGATATTTATATTGTCTATCTATACACTAGATATATAAAAGCAGATAAGCTAATATGGAGAAAGTAAAAAAAGATATATAATGTACAAGTCTATAAAATACTTTAGAAGGCTCTAATTAAAACTCAGGTTCCCCTATCACATCTATTGTACATAGCTGTGCAGTGGTGATACTCTACAGTTGGGTAATGCTACAATATCGCATATACCAGAGTATTTAGGCTACATTACCATGATGAGCTTTTGATGTTGAAGATTTTCTGCACTATTTATGCACCTATTACCCCCTTTCCGACATCAGGTGTAATAGTATGCCAGTGTTGGACTCCCTCACTTTGATGTGGGCTCCAGCGCTGAGCCCACATCTTTTCCAGCACATGTGAGCTGTTTTGAACAGCTGACATGTGCCTCTAACAGCCGTGGATGGAATTTCGATCCACCTGCGGCTGTTAACTAGTTAAATGCCGCTGCCAAACTCTGACAGCAGCATTCTACATGCACTTCTGGCACGAGTGCCGGAAATCCCTCCCATCAGTGACCCCGGGTCACCAATAGGTTGGCATGACAACCAGAGATCTCCAGCAGACCTCTATGATTGTCACTGCTGGATTCCTATGAGCGCCGCCTGGTGGTCGGCACTCATAGCAAGTCAGCAATTCTGCAAAATACAGGCGATCTGATCATCGCCTGTATGTAGTACAGGTGATCGAGTTATGGCAGCTTCTAATCTCCCATGAAGACTATTAAAACATGCCAAAAGTAAAAAAAAGTTTTAAAAAATATTATAAAAGTAAAAAAATATAAAAGTTCAAATCACCCCCCTTTTCCCCATTCAAAATAAAACAATAAAAAAATCAAACCTACACATATTTGGTATCACCGCATTCAGAATCGCCCAATCAATCAATAAAAAAAAAAATAAACTGACTGCTAAACGGTGTAGCGAGAAAAAAGTAAAAATGCCAGAATTATGCTTTTTTTGGTCGCCGCAACATTTGCATTAAAATTTAATAACGGGCGATCAAAAGATCATATCTGCACCAATATGGTATCATTAAAATTGTCAGCTCGGCACGCAAAAAATAAGCCCTCATCCAACCCCAGATCACGAAAGATGGAGGTGCTACAGGTATCGGAAAATGCTGCAATATTTTTTAACAAACTGGAATTTTTTTCACCACTTAAATAAAAAAGAACCTAGACATGTTTGGTGTCTATGAACTAATAATGTCCTAAAGAATCATAGTGGCAGGTCAGTTTTAGCATTTAGTGAAGATAGTAAAAACAAAAACCAACAACTGTGGGATTGCACTTGCAATTTCACTGCCCTTGAAATTTGTTTCCTGTTTTCCAGTACATGGCATGGTAAAACCAATAGTGTCGTTCAAAAGTGCAACTTGTCCCACAAAAAACAAGCCCTCACATGGCCACATTGAAAAAAAATTAAAAAAAAGTTATAGGTCTGGGAAGAAGGGGAGCAAAAAATGAAAATGCAAAACCAAAAATACCTCTGGTCGTTAAGGGGTTAGAGGTCAACTGATAATTTTAATGATACATTGCATAGGCTGGACTAGCATCCAAGTCCTTAGTATATGCACCTGCCTGGGACCATGAGTTATGTATCACAAAACCATATCAACTGTAATAAAAGGAAAGTCCAATTAATGTAGTGCTGGCCAATCCCAATAATGCAAATTTGCATTTTATCATTTGCAATTTCAAATGTAAAATAACATAATGTGCACAGAGGTTAAAGACTGTAGTACGTTAATGGTATTTGTATCAATCCACAGACACAAAGTTACAATATAAGATTCGTGTCTGTGTACGGAGTATTCACAGACCTAATTTGAAATGTTTTTTTCTTCTTTTTTTGTCCAGAGGCAACACTTGTCCCAGACCGTGAAGCAAGATGATACATCTGTGAAAGGAAAGAACTGAAGGAATTCAACTTGCCATACAAGCACTTTCACAAATTACCGCTCAGTTGCTTTCCCTACTGACCAGGTGTTACTGTACAAACTGAGCCACAGCAGATAATCTTAAGGGTATAGTAGTTAATAAATTATAAAGCCACAAAGCTCTCAATCCAATATGTAGAATGGAAAAGCAATCCTGTTATCTGCCTCCGGTGGAATGAAGGAGGTGCTTTACAAGTAGTTCCTTAATTCACTAGTGATTTTATAAAACACACATTGTCTTGAAGAAAGCTTTCTACTAGTCATTGTCCTTCCTGACAAGTAGTGAGCCTCCAGGAATGTTACATGTTTAGTAATCATCTGTTAGAGCAGATCCAGCAGCAAAAGACGGAATCTTTTCAAATGAAAAAAAAAAATAGATGCCCAATTAATGGATCCATTTTCCATAGACTTCAATGTTAAAAAAATGGATCCGGTTGAAATCAGATTTTTTTGGATGGACAAAAAAGTTGTATCTGCGCAACTTTTTTGTGAACAGATTGCTGCTGGATCCGTTCTAATGGATGATTACTGGACATGTGAATGTAGCCTATACTAATACGCTAAACATGTGTTAAAGGTAGACATCCTTGCAGAGATACATGCATATTATTATTTTTTATTATTATTATTATTATTATGCTTGGCTTATATTGTGCTATCATATTCCACAGCACTTTACAGACATTATCATCACTATCCCAATTGGGGCTCACAATCTAGATTTCCTATCAGTATGTCTTTGGAATGTAGGAGGAACCGGAGAACCTGGAGGAAACCCACACAAACATGGGGAGAACATACAAACTATTGATCAAGAAGGCAGCCCCGGAGGTAAATAACTTAATATCATGTTGTCCTCACCAGATATCAGATTTTAGGTGGGAGCAGACTTATGCTTTAAAGGGAACCTGTCACCCCCAAAATCCAAGATGAGCTAAGCCCACCGGCATCACATCAGGGGCTTATCTACAGCATTCTGTAATGCTGTAGATAAGCCCCTGATCTATCCTAAAAGATGAGAAAAAGAGGTTAGATTATACTCACGTGGGCGGGCGGTCCGATCCGGTGGGCATCGCGGTCCGGCGCCTCCTATCTTCATCAGATGATGTCCTTTTCTGGTCTTCACGCTGCGGCTCCGGCACAGGCGTACTTTGTCTGCCCTGTTGAGGGCAGAGCAAAGTACTGCAGTGTGCAGGCTCCGGAAAGGTCAGAGAGGCCCAGCACCTGCGCACTGCAGTACTTTGCTCTGCCCTCAACAGGGCAAATCAGTACGCCTGTGCCAGAGCCGCAGCGTGAAGACCAGAAGAGGACATCATGGAATGAAGATAGGAGGCGTTGGACCGGACCGCGACACCCATCGGACCGGACCAGCAGCGGGACCTCCCCTGGGTGAGTATAATCTAACCTCTTTTTGTCATCTTTCAGGATACATCGGGGGCTTATCTACAGCATTCCAGAATGCTAAAAATGATCCTTCATGGCTGCAGACAGATGTGGCCCAGACATTATATTATCCATCTGTCCAGCCTTTCAGGTATTAGGCTGCTTATATCTGACTTTCCCTATAGCATTCACCATCATTCAGAGATAATATCATATTCAGCTCAGAACTGGTCACATAGCAGTAAAATTACCAACATGACATTGGTGTCAAGAGATCGGTTGAGTTATGTCGGTTCTGCTTACCTTTCGTGTGGTCTGTGACACTTGGAAGACTGGCCATATATAATACTTGGATATACATACAGGTTCAGGTGGATTAGCTGACTAGTTCATGGCCAAATATTACTGCACCAGCAAGTATATAATATTAACCCCTACACACCATGGCCAATTTCATTTTAGTTTTTTCCTTCCCTCCTTCCAAGAGCCATAACGTTTTGTTTTTCCATCCACATACAGTGGGGCAAAAAAGTATTTAGTCAGTCAGCAATAGTGCAAGTTCCACCACTTAAAAAGATGAGAGGCGTCTGTAATTTACATCATAGGTAGACCTCAACTATGGGAGACAAACTGAGAAAAAAAAATCCAGAAAATCACATTGTCTGTTTTTTTATCATTTTATTTGCATATTATGGTGGAAAATAAGTATTTGGTCAGAAACAAACAATCAAGATTTCTGGCTCTCACAGACCTGTAACTTCTTCTTTAAGAGTCTCCTCTTTCCTCCACTCATTACCTGTAGTAATGGCACCTGTTTAAACTTGTTATCAGTATAAAAAGACACCTGTGCACACCCTCAAACAGTCTGACTCCAAACTCCACTATGGTGAAGACCAAAGAGCTGTCAAAGGACACCAGAAACAAAATTGTAGCCCTGCACCAGGCTGGGAAGACTGAATCAGCAATAGCCAACCAGCTTGGAGTGAAGAAATCAACAGTGGGAGCAATAATTAGAAAATGGAAGACATTCAAGACCACTGATAATCTCCCTCGATCTGGGGCTCCACGCAAAATCCCACCCCGTGGGGTCAGAATGATCACAAGAACGGTGAGCAAAAATCCCAGAACCACGCGGGGGGACCTAGTGAATGAACTGCAGAGAGCTGGGACCAATGTAACAAGGCCTACCTTAAGTAACACACTACGCCACCATGGACTCAGATCCTGCAGTGCCAGACGTGTCCCACTGCTTAAGCCAGTACATGTCCGGGCCCGTCTGAAGTTTGCTAGAGAGCATTTGGATGATCCAGAGGAGTTTTGGGAGAATGTCCTATGGTCTGATGAAACCAAACTGGAACTGTTTGGTAGAAACACAACTTGTCGTGTTTGGAGGAAAAAGAATACTGAGTTGCATCCATCAAACACCATACCTACTGTAAAGCATGGTGGTGGAAACATCATGCTTTGGGGCTGTTTCTCTGCAAAGGGGCCAGGACGACTGATCCGGGTACATGAAAGAATGAATGGGGCCATGTATCGTGAGATTTTGAGTGCAAACCTCTTTCCATCAGCAAGGGCATTGAAGATGAAACGTGGCTGGGTCTTTCAACATGACAATGATCCAAAGCACACCGCCAGGGCAACAAAGGAGTGGCTTCGTAAGAAGCATTTCAAGGTCCTGGAGTGGCCTAGCCAGTCTCCAGATCTCAACCCTATAGAAAACCTTTGGAGGGAGTTGAAAGTCCGTGTTGCCAAGCAAAAAGCCAAAAACATCACTGCTCTAGAGGAGATCTGCATGGTGGAATGGGCCAACATACCAACAACAGTGTGTGGCAACCTTGTGAAGACTTACAGAAAACGTTTGACCTCTGTCATTGCCAACAAAGGATATATTACAAAGTATTGAGATTAAATTTTGTTTCTGACCAAATACTTATTTTCCACCATAATATGCAAATAAAATGTTAAAAAAACAGACAATGTGATTTTCTGGATTTTTTTTTCTCAGTTTGTCTCCCATAGTTGAGGTCTACCTATGATGTAAATTACAGACGCCTCTCATCTTTTTAAGTGGTGGAACTTGCACTATTGCTGACTGACTAAATACTTTTTTGCCCCACTGTAACTATATAATGACTCGTTTTCTGCAAGACAAGTTGTACTTTTGAATGATGGCATTCCTTTTATCATGTGATGCATTGGAAAGCAGGAAAAAAAATCCAAATGCTTTAAAAGTGCAAAAAAAAAGTGTAATTCCACATTTGCTTTTTGGGTTTTTTTTACTTACCATGTTCACTATATGGTAAAACTGCCCTGGCAATATGATTGTCCAGGTCGGTACGATTACACAGATAAAAAATATGTATAGTCTATTTTTTTATTTAAGTGGCGATAAAAAATTCAGCCATCATCAGCTGTGAAAGATGCAGGCTCAGTGTGCTAGCCCACATCAAAGTCAGGGACAGGACATATGACGTAAATGTATGTCATATGTCATGAACAGGTTCATTGTATTATACATAGAAATCTGCACTCCATTCTGGCCAAAATATACTGATAATAATAATAATGTTATTTCTTGTCTAAATAACTGGAATGATCACAACTAAAATTATCCCAAGTGATAAATTATTTCATTGTCATAAATATTGTGCGGGTCATTGGGCAACTTGCATACTGCTGATTAGTACATAAATATTACCCAGGGTGTTCAGTATGAGCCTGTTGGGGATTGCTGGTGTAGTTTCACTGATGAATCTCTCCACAGCATGGTAACCTTCATTATTTCGGTAAACCCCATTATGGGGAATGGCAGGACTTTATTTTTCTAAGGCGAAAAATATGTTCCTGTTAAATTGCTCCCATTGTAACAGAACAGCTCTAGGTATAGATAGCACTGCAGCCTACAGCAACATCCGTCTAACACATTCCGGTCTTTAAGAGATGATAAAAAGCTTGTGACATGCTCTGAGCAGAAAAGATGCCCGTCCAGACAACTTCAATCACCAATATTATGTAAGATTGGTAAAAACGCATTGCATTAGTCGTACGTACAGTTGGATGCCTGAATGAAATCCTTTCCCTTAAGTGGATGGCACAAATTTCTCCAGACAGAATAAACAAAACAATGACTTTTCAAGAGCGCCACTTAGCACGGCTTTCAGAAAGTCATTAACCGTTACAAATGTTCAACAGTTATTTCTCTAGATGGCAAAATAAACTCACGGCAAGAAAAATAAATATCCCATGGAGTGACTGGCTTACATTCACATTTTCTGCATTCAGTAATAATTCGTGGGGCCTTTTTCTTTACACTCCTTCCAGCGACAAATATTTAGATTATTCCTGAACTACTTTTCCCTGAATTCTAATTTCTTATATTGGCCTGAGATATTTAGCAAGGAACAGGACAGAAAATCACTTTGTCTTAATACTACCCTGTTATACCCTATAATGGAGATTTCATTTCAAGAATAAACTACATGCTCGCAGTGTCGGACTGGCATGCCACGGGCCCAGCAGTAACCTTCATACTCAGGACCCAATGTTTATCTACTTGCCATATTACCTTAACCTCAGTTACAAATTCACCTATGATCTTATATAATAAACTGGGTAGCATGTTAACTACTACATTATGTGTACTATGTCAAGCACTGCTTATATGGGGCCCACTCCTGCTCAGGGGTCCACCAGAAGACTTTCCTGTTCTCCTATGGACCAGTCTGAACTTTCATGCAGGTATGAAATGTTTATGTAGCTCATATACTGATCAGATCTCCTGCATGTGATCACTGCCATTATTACCTTTTAACATGTAGGGCCTGATCCATCAAAGGTTTCAAGCCAGAATTCTGTTGTCAAAGCTTTGAAAAGTCTCAAAGTTTAGGCTCAACAAAGAGTTGCACCTAAATTTTGTGACTTTTAGTGGTTTTACGCCAGTCGTTCACTCCCCACACCCCTCTCCTCACCAGCCGCCGCAGAAAATGTCTGTAATCTGCTAATCGCAAATAAAGGACAACACTTATACTGCACAGAAGGGTGAGTGCCACTTTTTCTTCTCTCATTTACAGTCAAGATTACAATGACAGGTAACGCCTTCATATACAGCTGGTAACAAATGATCCACAAACAACAATAGGCGATATATTCCAGCTGACCCTGCTACTATCCCTTCACAGTGACCTTTGCACACGTTCATTAGAGGCTTCAATACAAATCTGAGTCTGAATGTTCTAAGAGAACAGGAAGAAGGAGTCTAGAATAGTAGAAGTGGTCAGTGTGAAAATTGCAAGATTTCAAATTTAGTTTGAACACAAATTGTGACATAAGAAAAAAATTGGGCCAAAATTTAAAATATGTATCGCACATAAAAAACCTAATTTATACAGTAGCTCATTTTCTGATGACACATTACCTCTGCAGTATAACATAAAAAATAAGAAATTGCGAATTAATTTGTAACCAATAACTGCAGTTTTTCTGGAGACTTTAATGTTGACTATAGTAGGAGGACATTTACTTTATCTTTTAGCCATACTTATTGATATGAAAGCTCTTTCTTTAAATAGAATGATTGGTATAGCAATTCTGACATGACACGAATGTTTGGGCCGAACAGGGCAGAAATTTACATCCATTCCAGTTTGAAAGGCTTAGAAATGCGTAAAATTCTGATCTGATCCTGATCTGCCCTTGAGATGGAAGACGTAATGCAATGACTTTTCCATCATTTTCTTTTCTTGTTTGTTTAGGAAACGCATACAAGTGCTATCATCTTTATGGAAAGAGATCGAATCTTGACGTACCTCCATTTGATAAAATAATATTTTGCTACAAAGATCTAACCATTTCTAACAGTATTGATTTTGGTTGATACCTGTAATGGGAAGCACAAGTGGCATTCTCATAAAGTGATTTGGGTCTTATTAAAAATGTATTAGATATCGAACAGGAGCAAAATAATAAATGTTTTCCAGAACCTATAATTAAATCCCAACAAAGGAAAGAAAGGTAATGTCCCTAGACATATACTCAATATTGTGGCCCCTAACTTGCTCTCAATTTTAAGTCTCTTTAGGATACCATTGATTTTTTTTTAATCAGAAAGAGGAAGTGGATAAGCACGTGTAGTAGAAAAAAGAGTGGATACTGTCAAGGCAACATTGATTGCATTGAGTAATGGTATCTCTATGTCTTACACTCCCGCGGCTCAATTATAAAATTACAAATCAGATGCCTAATCCTGGGTGAAGTCATAGAAGTGGAGCAAGGATTGCAATTAAGTGATTTCAATTGAAATACTAATTAGGTGGTAGTGTACCCCATGCAGTAATGTGAAAGCGTTCAATTGTGATGCAATTACTGAAGAACTACTTCTCTTACCGTTTGAGTTGTTCTTCTGTATTATGTTTTATAGTAAAACTCACAACATCGGGAATCCTGATGTAAGATACAATTTAGCTTACTTAGCTGGATAGTAAATTATTGTATAACATGGTCATTGTTCATGACCATGGATCCAATATATAACCCAAAGGCAATGGCGTGTTATACTTGATATGTTGTCCATCTGTACAAACGGTCAATTTGGTCAAACATACAGAAATAGATTGTCAGATCTCATACTGACCAGTGTTTTGCACCAAGGATTATGACCAATTATCAAGGAAAGTGATTGAAATCAGCAGTTTTATAAAACAGTAATATCAAGTTTACTGCCAATATCAAGTGGTCGACTCCCTCTGCTCTCGAGTGCATCGGTTTAGGATAGTTATATGGGGCGCCTCTCTGATGTCACTCTCCTAGGCCATTTCAGGCTAATTCAGGCTAATTCAGGCATGCTGATGGTTATATTGGAAATTTGGGGTAAGCTAGCTGCCAGGTGTTAGGACCTTCAAGAACCATAATTGATGAGCTCTGTTATTTCAATAGACTCTACTATGTATTCACATAAGAGTGCTTATTTACTAACTCACAGGCATACTGCACACAGCAATGCTGTGCTAAGGTGTTATAGGTACACTCCTCTCTGCTGAGGCAAGGTGCCTATTTTCATACCTGGCTTTGCTGTTTCAAGGTTCTACCTGCACCCTTTGCTCTGCTGTATAAAGGTGCCTGCCTGCATAGTAAACTCTAATTTTCCAACCGGCACAATTAGCTTAACTGTGTAAATGTAATTGACAGCATGTTCAGCTCTAGTATTCCATGCTGATTGACATGCCTTCTGGTATTTCCAGCTTCATGGTTCCACGCTTTTCCCTGTGCCATCCAGCATATCTAGCTTTGCTATTTCTTGACAGTCCCAGTGCTAACCTGCTAATCCAGATATGCTCTTCCTCTTGTCATTTGGCTTATTCATCTTCAATGCAACAGACTGAACCTCTGCCTCCAGTGAAAGCTGTTCTTCCAGACCTATGCTGCTGCGATTCCTCCACTCACGGTGTCCTAAGGCCTTTCCTCAGTGGTCTCTGCTCTGTGTTCTGATATTCTGATCTTTGTTGCCAGACCTTGGATTTGCCTTTTTGACAACTGGTTTGTATTGCCCTTTTTGCCTTTGACATACTCTGACCTAAGTTGCCTGACTCCGAACTCTGCCTTTGACTGTTTGTCGTATCCCTTTTGTCTTTGACACACTCTTCTGGAATTGAGCTTGGGCTTATTGGCTTCCTTGTCTCAGGGCTTGTCCTTGAGAAGTGACTCAGTGTCACATATGCCTTTTCAAATCCACTTCATCAGGTGAATTGTAAAGGTCCAGTGGGTAATGCAACTACTAGTGATTGATAGCTATTTCTATAATCACAATTATGCCATTCTAAAATGAAGCAAGGCCTCAATGAAAATAAAAACAACTTATATATGCCATTCCAGTAATGTCGGCTCCATGTCTGCCTGCACTTGCATAATGTCACATGATTGCTGCAACCAATGGATAATGGTTTGCAGTGCTCGTACCTACTTCTCACGTCCAAGTTTCATCCAAAGGAAGTGTGAGCAAAGCAACCCATTAGTGGCCGCTAATTGGCTGGACTCTGGAGCATTTACCTGACACAACAATGCCACACTAGTGCCAGTAGATGCTGCACTGAAATTTATGGAATTGCCCCAGTTTGAGAGGTCATTACAAGCTATCTTTTTTTCAATTGGGACTTGTTTCATTTAAGAAGGGGTTGTCCAATTAGTAGAAAAACCTTTTAGGATGTCAATGATTGAGACTGCTCACTAAACTCTTTAGCCCATAATAATCCTGGATTTAATTGAATAAAATGTAAGTTATATTGTAATTTTTTGCACAAAAGTAAATACAAATCTGCTTGCTTTCGCCCTCTGTATATCATATTCATACTGCTTCCAGACAGACCTGCATATAAGACAGCATAGTCAATATTATAGGGTCCATACAACATATTTTTTCAACCCAGTAAGCTGCCTAAGGCTATGCACACACTTTGCGTAAATGGATATGCTGAAATTGGCAGGAAAAAATGCAGCCGCAAAAATACTCATTGTTGTTGTGTTTTTGCTTGCGTTTTTGCCCTGCAGTTTTGACTGATTTGAGCGAAGTCAATGGTGAAAAACGCAGGGCAAAAGCACCAAATCAAAAATAAGCAATGTGTGCATGATACTTTGAGTTTCTCGTTCATTTTGCTGGCATCAGGATTGCTTCAGGTTTTGTTAGCAACTCTGTATGGCAAAAATGCACCAAAAATGCACCAAATCTGTAACGTGTGCACAAGCCCTAAAGCTCCATTAAAAATAACCCTGATTCTTCCCAGGTCTGCTGATGTAATCACTCTTATGATTGGGCTTTTTTTTAATCCACCCTCATCCACATCAGATTTGGGCACAACCCTTTCCCAGGAGAGGAGGAGATACAATCTGGATGCTCACTTCTAATCAAACTTACATACCAGATGAATTGCACAATTGTTGAATTTTGATAGTAACCTCCCTTGTGTGTCAGTGTAAATTTCCCTTGAGTCTACGTAGAAATAAATAGTAAGGAGGTTTTGCACATCAAAATGACATGCTAGCCTGTCAGGGGATGACAAAAACAGTTTTGCCTTTCACTGTCTTAAGTCTCCATCAGCAACCTAAGCACATCAAATCACTAAAAAATGTATGAGGAACAAGGAGGTCATGCTATCTCATAGAATCTTAGACAGGATCAACAAAGTGTTTCTGATGATATGACCAGAGTCTTCTCAGTTGTTTCCCTATATACATATCATTTTAAAAAATATTTTATTGGCACACGATCCATATTGATTTATAGCCTGACCATATGTCTCTAGTCTTTACAGAATGATTGAAAGGATCACTAATAAAATACATTTTAAACATAAACTGAAGGGTGTAAGGGATCTAACTGTATTCAGTGTTGATCACTTAAAGGGAATCGGTTAGAGATTGGTACATGCTAAGCAATCCAGGGGCAGGATGTATCTGAGCCTGGCTGCAAGTGCTGCAACCAGGTACATTTTTCTCTGAATAAAAACAAAACAAATGAAAAATACTTTAACCCCTTCACTCCCACGCGATTTTCCATTTTTCTTCATTTTCACTCTTTCCTCCAAGAGCCATAACCTTTTTATTTTTCTGTTGACTTAGGAGTATGAGGGCTTATTTTTTCAAGTGCATTGAAATTGCAAAAAAATGCAATTTCACAATTATTATTCTTTTTTATTTGCTCTATTCAATAAATGGTAGTACTGATCTGGTAATTTGATTCTCTAGGTCAGTACAATTACTTAGATACCAATCATACATAGTTTTCTTTTTTTACTCAAGTGGGTAAAAATGGAAATTTGCAGGAAAAAAAATAGTGCATTTTCCGAGACCTATAATGCTTTCACTTTTCAGAATTTGGGGCTGTGTGATGGTTTATCTTTTGCACCTTGAGATGTCATTTTTACTGATACCATCTTGGAGTAGATATAATGTTTTAATCACCATTATTGCATTTTATTGCGGCCAAAAATAAATAATTCTGCCATTTCAATTTTCTTCTCATTACGTCGATAGATCGGACTTTTAGGAATGCTGTGATACCAAATACAGTTGGCTAGGGAATTTGAACTCAGCTTCCCAAAGACGTGATAACCCACAGTTAATTTATGTTTTTCACACAGGGGTCTGTAGGTTTGGATTTCTTTTTCCCTTAATAATAAAGACCTTCAGTTAAAAAACCTGCATTTTGTGATTACTTGTGCTATCTTTATGTAATATTTAAATTTGTTTGGTGATCTGAAACATTTAAGTGTGACAAACATGCAAAGGAATAGGAAATCAGGAAGGGGGCAAACATTTTTTCACACAACTGCATATGTATTTTTTATTTTTAATTGTCTTATTTTTAATGGGGCAAAGGGGGGATTATTTGAACTTTTTACATTTTTTTCATAATTTTAAAATTCATTTTTTCATCTTTTATTGTATTTAATAGTCCCCTTAGGGGACCTTCTGATTGCTTTTGCTTTACATCGCAGTGCATTATGTATAGTGAAAATCGTGATTGCTATGAATGCCAGCCACAAGCTGTCTTTCCCAGGAAGATCATCATGACAAGCAAGGGGGTCATCAGCAAACCCGAGGCTGTCATGGCAGCCCATCAGTGTCCAACGATCAGATCCCAGGCTTACAGATGGGCACAGGGAATGACATGCTCCCTACCAGAATGTGTCAAATGCAAAGATTGACAGATTAAGAGCTGTGGGCGGAACTCTTCTTTCTCAGCTGATAAAGGCACACAATGGTTGATTAAATCAGCCCATCATGTGCTGGGAATAAAGCGGGCTCAGCATGCAACTTCGCATCAAATTCAGTGAGCCGGCATATGATGTACAAGTACATGATATGTCGGTAAAGGGTTAAAGATCTCATCCGAATTTTCCCAACTCTAGGCTAGGTGATTGACTGGATCTTTAAATTATAACTTGTCTGAAACACTGAGGTATTTCAGAGAAAAATAAACCTGTCTGCAATTATGCAGCCAGGCTCTACCTGTGGTTTGGGCAGCACGAGTCAGTTGACATGTTCCCTTAAAATTGAGCAAAAAAGAATTGGCACACATGCTCTTGTTTCCCAGATTAAAAATATATATCAAGTTCGGAGATCAAGGAAATGTAAATGATAGGTGTGGTCATTGGGTTAGGGTTTGCAATAATTGGAGTAGAGGTGATTCAGTATTTTTGTGTTTGTCTATCTCCCTACCGTCTATCTCTATCTATCGTCCATCTATTTATGAGCTCCTGGAGCTTCACTACATGTTTACTGCTTGCTCATACATGCCTCTATAGCAAGGATACACATGTACTGCAAGAATTCAATATGGACAACAGATGCCTTACTTATATATTCCTTCTGAAGAAAACACCTAGAGGAAGTAAAAGTTATTTTGAGGATATTTCAGAATTGTAAGTAAGGGACCTTTTATATGGACAGAGAAATCATAATATTCTGTTTTACAAGACTATTGGACAAATCATCATCATTGAATGCATTAACAGTAATTTCTCATATCATATTGTAAAATTTGAAATCAAAACATAGTAATTAAATCCTAGTAGGGAGTGATTAGTCAGTTCCCAATGGGGATGTCTCCTGCTGGAGTTTTGGGGCCCATAAATGAGTAACATTTTCTACTGGAAGATTTTCTGGTAATTTGCTGGGTTAGCCTTACCTACTTTTTATGATCACTACATAGACCACAGTTACTACAAAAATTAGGAAAAATTGATACTCAAATGCCCTTTATATTTAGAAATATATTGGTCAATTTAAAAATAATGGAAACAGCACTTAAATTATTTTTCTTCTGCTTAGTAACAAGAATTCTTATTGATTTTTTTCTGAAAGATTGCATATAAAAATCCAATATTTTAATATCTAGTAAACTGAGTCCACCTCTTTTTGCTTAATATTCTGTAAACTACACTATTTCCGTAAGCTTGTGAATGATTTTAGGTGACAAGAAATCCTATTAATTTACACCTAAAATGTGTGAATTGAGAAATTCTAAAGGATGAAACATGTCCTTATGGTAAAGTCACTAAGTGAGACAAGAACCCTCAAGGTAGTGGTGAAGTTTGTCTACCATATTCGCTAATAATCTGTATTTCTTTTTCTCAAGGCTTAATAATTCTTTGGTGGAATATTGTACCCCTTGCCTAGATGTTTTTAATATTTCTTTCCAGAAGGTGAGCGCTACATAAATATAAAATAATGAGATCATAAAAAGGGTTGTGAAGCAAACAGACATTTTTGCCATATACCAGCAATGCCGCACGTTTAGACAGCAGATTGGGAACTCCCTCGCCTTGAAGTTTTGGTGTAACATAAAGACAGTAATTTGACTTATTCTCAGAAAATTCATTCCTGCTGTTCAGGGCAAAGTCATATGCACTTAGGATAAAACACATTTTTATGGCATTTCATTAATTTCAACTCTTGTTGGGACATTTCCAAAAGCAATAAAGCTCTCCATATCAGGGGCTTTTATCTGCCTGATAAGGACCAAAGGGAGCAGGGGAATAAAAAGCTTAGTACAGGCCCGATGTATTGGTTTATTGCTAATGTGTTTCCTATTATGGCCTAGGTTATATTGCATGTTAAGTAATACATATCCTTTTCAATAGGAGATTGACACTGGAATCATTGGAGAATTGATGTCTGTAGGGTCCAACAACATGTATATTAAGTCAATGTATGAATGCAAGAAGCCAGGATTTGTACCACAGAATTAAGAAACACACTCACTAGAAGGTTTCATTTTTTGCTGAAGCTTAGTAAAACAATGTATGTTATCTTTCAAATTAGGTACAGTTTTTTAATTTATCTCACTGTTACCTACTCTGTAGATGGTGAGTTTGACAGTGAGTTTGGTGGAAATTTTGAATGTAGAATTTGCAGATAAAATGTGAAGGTTGTGGTTTGGAAGTTTTTCATAACTCATGAACATATATACTATTATATAATTAATAAAATCTTTTAGGACTGTATTCAGCTGTATCTGCTTCACTTCTGAGCCTGAGAGTCATGGAGAATATGGCAGTGCAGCCTAGACTGAGTGCTCTATTGTGCATTGAAAGTTTCTGTTGATAATACAAGATCAATGTTTAATTACTTGGGTCCAACTGTTATTGACTATATGTCAATGATTATTTCGTTAAAGGGGTTGTTAAGGCTTGTGGCACATAGAGTGACTGCAGAATTGTGAATCTTCACAGTGCGCACAGTGCGCATGCTGTCAGGATTCTCCAGGGAGCGAGTAGACTCAAGACCGCAATCATGCGATTTGCATATATGTGGTCACATGAAGCTAGACATGTGTGGCCTCACTCAATACATTGGCATTGAGTGAGGCCAGACACGTTTAGTCGGAATGTGGCTGGAAGTATGCAAAATGCATATTTTCGGTCACATGACCACCTGCTCCTGGCACCAACGAATCCTAACAGCTCACTGTGTGCAGTGTGAGGATTCAGAAGTCTGTAATAACATAACATGACTGAAGACTTGAACCCCAAGCCTGGACAACAACTTTAAATCTTTCTATGAGTTATAGGGTAGTTATAAGAGCGTTACTGGTCAAATGCTCTAATTTTGACATGGTGGGATAACCATCTAATGTGTATGGGGAACCCAACTCTCTTCAAATAATAGATGACAAAAAAGAAAAATTTAAGCCATGCTTTCTAACCCTATTGGAATGTCAAGGAGGCTCCCGAGAAATAAGGGAGACCTATTCTTCTGGGATCGTTAGCAAGTCTCTCAGACAAGCACTCCCTAGTGATTACTGTGTGAGGCAGTAAGTGATCATTGTTTAAATGTACATTTAGAAAAGCATAAAAGGGGCATGACTTAGAAAATGGTCAGATAAAAATCTTCTTTAAAAAAAGTTGGCAATTGTAAAGCTGAGGCTAAGTGGTGACTATGGTGACTGCAGTCAAATATTGCTCCGTCCAACAGCTACATCACAGCATACTTCAGGTGAATGGGGCAACGTTGCAACCCTTAGGGACCATGACCATGACAAGCATGTCGCTTATTGTCAGACCCAGTTGAATCTTTAAGAAGTTTTGTGCAACAGTACTTTAAGCATCACAAGGCAACCGCATTCACCTACATTACCCTGAGATGTAGTGGCTGCATAGAGCAATTTTTCGCCACATGGCCTGTGTAGTGGACAAAATTGCTGTATAGTCCAAGCCTTCTTCAAACATGCATGTTCATTTGTTCTCTTTGGAGATAAGCTGCCAAAAGTAGTGTCTGTTAGTGGCTTAGTCCCCTTTTACTATTGCGATCACATGCACATTCAAGCATATGTATGAGGATCGGGAAAAAATAGCTGTCAACTGCGTTTTTCTTCTTTACTTGCAGCTAAAGTACAAAACCCCATGATTTTCCCCAAAGGATAATGGAGGCGCTGTTTAAATATGTAAGTGTATGTTCAAAATCGTAAAAAATGATAATGTTCAAGGAGACTAAAAATCGCTTGGTATTTTTTGTCTGTTTAAACAGGCAAATATAACCATTTTTTTAAAAAAACAAAACACTTTTTCAAAATGTTTTCTTGATTATTGTAATACTAGTTTAGAAGTTTTATGAATACACAGGACCTTGGCTCATTCGTGTTATACACACATGGTAAATATAAATGGTAAAATCCTTAGATTTTGGACACAGCGTGAGGATTACATGGTGTATATTATTATACAATTGATATTACCAAGATGGGCCAATTCTCCTTCATAATGGCTGATTTGGACCTGATGAGTGGGAATTTCTAAGAAACCAAATCTGTTTGAGTGTAAAAGAATTATGAAGATAAGTATCAATTGCCTTTGAAGCCTTTGGAAAGAGTGTCATCTGTTTGCAATAGGAACGCAAAGCATATTACAATAAAGGATAAAAGTAATAACATATGTATATGCCTCGTACACATTTTTGTTGGCTACAGAGCTACCTTACCATAGACATAAAAGATGCAAAGGGAATTAAAAAAAATAAAGAATATAGAAAAATAGAAATCATTGTCCAATTGCACCATATATTTAGAAGAGTGAAAGATCTGTGAGATTTTGTAATAATGAAATTGACAAGATATGTATCAGCGGTTCTACATTAAGCCTTAAATGGGATATTATCCTGTATAAATGTATCTTTAATTGGGAGGAAATGTGAGAGCTGATGAGTTCTCCAAGAGGACATGGTTAGTGGAGGAAAAAAGTGAATCCCGGGTAGATCAATTAAGGTCCAAATTAAAGTGAGTGCCCCAAAATTTGCTTTGCGTATCCAAGTCTTGAAGAAAATGTCTTCAAGACTGCATGGGAAAGGAGGCTTGCCTAAAATTGGAACCATGGTGACTCGAACATAGTATTCGAGCACGCCAAAGACACTCTGTTAGCACCCGAGCATATTTGGATAAAAACTTATCCGAGCACGCTCGCTCAACACTACTAGTCACTAGGATTGAGCGACTTTAACTTTTTTAGGATCGAGTTGGGTTTCGCGAAACCCGACTTTGTCAAAAGTCGAGTTGAGTCAAATCGTCCGATTATCGCGCAAAGTCAGGGATCGACCGAAACACGAAACCCAATGTAAGTCAATGGGGGAGCAAAGTCTCTCTCTCTCTCTCCTCTCCTCCATCGTCCCTGCAAAGCAAAGGTTGTGTTGGGCTGTGGAAATCGCTACATCCCAAACGGTAATATGCCGGTTTTCTGCCTGTGACGCCGCAGAAAGCAAGCTGGAACCTATGCCATCACGCTGCCCACACTCCTTCATTGGCTGAAAAACGGCGGGGAAAGCGTCATATGAAACGCGACTTTGGCGCGAAGATCGCTGACCGCATGGCCGATCCCACAGTGGGATCGGGTCGGGTTTCATGAAACCCGACTTTGCTGAAAGTCGGCGATTTTTGAAAATGTCCGATCCGTTTCGCTCAACCCTACTAGTCACTATTTGATTTCCTCCAAGTGAAGGATTAACTACAAAAATTTGATTAAAAATTATGAATCACAATCTACCTAAATATGTTTACAAATTTCCACTCTGTAGTTCTCAAGACTGATCAGTGCACCATTCTAGGGTGACTATGGTCTTCCACAATAAGCTAGCCTGTATTCACTGTTATTAAAGTATTGTTAGCTCTTATTTATTGCAGTGTATTTCTCTTTTACTTTTTTCATACATGGAAAGATTCAAAGTTGTATTTATTAACACCGACCTTTATGTATTAATAAAGTACAGCAATAAAATGTCAGGAAATGTATATTTGCTTCTGGTGCTCTGTTTATCATTGAAGTCTTTATTATCCTCGGATTGAAATGTCATGTGTTGTGGAAATGTCAAGTAATGAAATTGCAGAAGGAAATAATACGGTTTACTCAGGACAAATAGGGGACCTATCTAACATGTCGGGTAGACTCATTCTTATGCCTCTGAGTTTTTATAGCCTAACATCCTTAACCACTTAATTGCTGAACTGGCTGTTACAGAACAAGCCAAAGTCCAGAATTTAGACTCCGCAACTACAATGTCACATCTTGTGCATAGTTCTAAAATGAGCGTGTTATGTTCTGACCTCTTGCAATTATGGTTGCCACATGAGAGAGCAGATACATGATTACCCAGTGTTTGTGTTTATATGTCATGCTTGGTTTATAGGGACATTATATTAGCTGTGATGGTGTTATTGAACTGTGCTCGCAGGAACGGTTATAATAGATAACAACGTTTGTTCTTCGTGGCACAGAGTTACAATTTAGACAAGCAATTTCTGTTCAAAAGAACACAAATATACTTGGAAAATAAAACTCTAAATAACATAGTGTGTGGTCTGATGTATTTGAATAAATATGCTGAAAATTATAGGAATTCACAGTGAAAATAGCAAAAGCCGATTTTCACAAACTACTGGAAATAGAACATCGAAAGTGTAGAAAAAAGTTGAAAATGAAAACTAATAAAAATAAAAAAATGGAATGTTATACCGCATGGGTTTCAATTCACCAGTTAATACATTTTTCATGTAAACATTTTTAATTAGAAGGTGACTTATCACATTGATGAAAAATATAAAACAGATCTGATGATCTTGTCCAATTCCAACTAGGCTTATTATCACAAAGAAATATTTACCTGTTTATATTGGCAAATGGAAAAATTTATGGTGTTGAAAGAACAAACTGGTTTAGATAACTGGGAACCTAATCCTATTATAAACATACTAGAGGTCATGTTTAAAGCACAAATTGTGTCTTAAAGGGGGACTATCATTTACATTTTGGTTCCATAAGTTAATGGCAATGAGCTAACTTGAGAAACCAAACTTTATTATTATATCAATTTAAGTGTGAAAATGTGTTTCTTCGTATTTCGGACACTTAATCTTTGCCTCTATTCAGCCTCCTACACACTCTATCTTAATTACAGAATGAAAGCTTTACATAGAAATATCAGGTGAAATCAGGAAGCCGTATACAACAGAGGGGTAGCACACAGTCATCCCTGTGTCCTCCATACACTATAGGAGTTTGAGGTCCTTTGACCCCTTTTTGTTACTCCAAAACGTGTATTTGAGTTACAAGTGATGGACTATAGTTGTGTCTCTTTCCATTGCAAAGGTAAATAGCATAAACTACAATGTAGAGAGCCACAACTATAGTCCATCTCTCGTAACTCAAATACATGTTTCTGGAGTAACAAAAAGGGGTCAAAGGACTTTATTCTCCAATAATGTATGGGAAACACAGAGATGACTGTGTGCTACCCCTCTTTTTATATGGCTTCCTGATTTAACCTGATATTTCTGTATTTATGGATGATCTAAATCTCTCCTAAGTATTAACTGTGGATTAAAGGGATCTCCAGTATTCCCATAAGTACAACTCCTATTTTCTGAACTACCATTCATTTATGGCATATGTTTTTGATTTGATGGAAATGTCTCAGATGTTAATACCCTTATAAATTTAATTGGCCCTTTGTGAGTGATTTTCCATGAGACCAGGAAAGTTTGTGCACCTCTGGGTGACATGCATCAAAATTCAAAAAATAGAGAAAAGAAAGAGGAGCAGCTGAAGTAACACAGACACAGCAAAGCCACTTACAGAAAGTGCTGAAGCTTCAAGTAAGATTTTTGTATCACCCCAGAGCTGGATTTTCAGCTACACTGCTCAGTACTGCTGTAAAATGTCCTGCAAGCTAACACTGCATCTGACAATTTGCCATGCAATGCTAAAACAGCAGAATTTTAACTTCACTGTGTGTGATGTGTATGAAAGATATCCTAGCAGCTAGTTTCCATCCCACCAAGGACAACATCTGCAAGGAGTTTATATGTTCTCCCCATGTTTGTGTGGGTTTCCTCCCACACTCCAAAGAAATACTGAGAGGTAATTTAGATTGTGAGTGCCATTGGGGACAGTGATGATAATGTATGTAAAGTGCTGTGGAATATGATAGTGTTATATAATAAAGGCATAATAAATAAGCAAACTTACAGCTAATAATTAGAGACAAAATACGCAAAGGGAAAACTGGTGAAAAATGCAAGATACATGTTACATAATGACCAATATTGGTGTTATTTCTCATGCACACACACAACACCTTATTCTGAATGGTTACCTGAAACGTACAATTAACATTGCTTTGAAATAGCATATTTTATGGCAAAATAAATTGGCACTCGCTAGCAACAGACTAAACAGACTGCAAACTGCAACTTTGTCAGCATTCACTGTTATTTAAAACAAATTAGGCTTCTTTTACACTTGCCGTGTTTTTGAGGGCCATTTTTGTGGCCCCATAGATTTCTATTGGGCCTCAAAAAACGGGCCATAAAAATTCGTCGGAGTGCCGTACGCTGTATGGCCGGCCCATGAGTAATTACAGCCGTGAAAAAATATCGAGCCTGCTTGATATTTTTCACGGCTTATGGACACGGCCCCCATTGAAGTCAGTGGGGCTGCAAAAACAAGGGAAGCTTGCCCAGTGTGTTGAATTTGCGGTACACCTTGAAGACCGTATTTACGGTAGTTTTTTTTCCTTACTTTTCAAAACCTATTCCAAACCAGAAAAACGGCAATCTGAGAAGATTTTTGCTGCCCGTTTTTGCGGTAGACTGTGAAAATTCAGGCAATACGGTCCGCAAAAACGGACCGCAAAAAACACGGCAAGTGTAAAAGAAGCCTTAAAGGGAACCTGTCACCCCGTTTTTTCAGTATGAGATAAAAATACCATTAAATAGGGCCTGATATGTGCCGTTTTCGCCTGTCAATCAAGGTGGTCTGGTCAAATGGGCGTGGTGAAATCGCCTCAGGAAGATGGCCGCTGCCAGCGAAAAAGCGGAGAATAGCGCAGATCGCGCTCTTTTTCTTCAGCTGCGCAGTGCATTTCCCTGTTGGGCATGCGCAGAACACTACGCCACCAACGGAAAGATAAGCAAGATCTGGGGGAGAAGAAGCGATTTCACCAAGCTCATTTGACCAGACCACCTTGATTGACAGGCGAAAACGGCGACTTTGGTAAGGTATTTCAGCAGCATAGGTGGGGAATCATGGTACACAAAATACACTATTGTCCAGCACAGCTCAGGCCCTATTTAACGGTATTTTTATCTCATACTGAAAAAATGGGGTGACAGGTTCCCTTTAACCTCTTCACCCCCGGAGCTTTTTTCGTTTTCGTTTTTCGCTCCCCTCCTTCCCAGAGCCATAACTTTTTTGTTTTTCCGTCAATATGGCCATGTGAGGGCTTATTTTTTGCGGGACGAGATGTACTTTTGAACGATAGCATTGGTTTTACCATGCCGTGTAACAGAAAACGGGAAAAAAATTCCAAGTGTGATGAAATTGCAAAAAAAGTGCAATCTCACACTTGTTTTTTGTTTGGCTTTTTTGCTAGGTTCACCAAATGCTAAAACTAACCTGCCATTATGATTCTCCAGGTCATTACGAGTTCATAGACACCTAACATGTCTAGGTTATTTTTTATCTAAGTGGTGAAAAAAATTTCCAAAGTTTGCTAAAAAAAAAAATAAAAATTGCGCGATTTTCCGATACCCGTAGCGTCTCCAATTTTCATGATCTGGGGTCGGGTGAGGGCTTATTTTTTGCGTGCCGAGTTGGCATTTTTAATTATACCATTTTGGTGTAGATACATTCTTTTGATCTCCCGTTATTGCATTTTAATGCAATGTCGCGGCGACCAAAAAAACGTAATTTTGGCATTTTGATTTCTTTTCTCGCTATGCCATTTAGCGGTCAGGTTAATCCTTTGTTTTTATTGATAGATTGGGCGATTCTGAACGCGGCGATACCAAATATGTGTATGTTTAATTTTTTTTTAATTGTTTTATTTTGATTGGGGCGAAAGGGGGGTGATTTGAACTTTTATATATTTTTTATTTTTTTTATATTTTTAAACACTTTTTTTTCTTAATTTTGGCATGCTTCAATAGCCTCCATAGGAGGCTAGAAGCATGCACAACTCGATCGGCTCTGCTACATAGAGGTGAAGCACAGATCACCTCTATGTAGCAGAAAGGCAGGTGTACTTTGAGCGCCAACCACAGGGTGGCGCTCAAAGCAATCAGCCATCAACAACCATAGAGGTCTCAAGGAGACCTCTGGTTGTTATGGCGATGCACCGCTGACCCCCGATCATGTGACGGGGGTCAGCGGTGCGAGCACTTCCGGCTGCGTGGCCGGGAGCGCTAGTTAAATGCCGCTGTCAGCGCTTGACGGCGGCATTTAACTAGTTAATGGGCGCGGGCAGATCGCGATTCCGCTCGCGCTCATTGCGCGCACATGTCAGCTGTACAAAACAGCTGACATGTCGCGGCTTTAAGGTGGGTTCACCGCCGGAGCCCACCTCAAAGCGGGGGATCTGCCAGCTGACGTACTATTCCGTCAGCTGGCAGAAAGGGGTTAAGCTTATACTCAGTTGCAAAGGAGCAAAATAGAATTGTAAATGGAATTTGGCAAGAAAGAAGTGAGATTATGCTTTAAATAGATGAGAAGTTGGTGTATAATGCAACCAGGTTGTTTTTATTTTATAGCCCTCATATTCATATCTTCATATATTCCGCAGTTAAATAGCTGATGATTTGGTTCATTATTTAGAATGATAATTAGGAACAGCCATGTCATATGAATGATGTTTTATTATATTGCATAAAACATTTCTACAAATGATTTCCATGAAGTCAAATTACTGGTCAATTACTGTATACCAGAGAAATCGCCATATTTGTGAGAGTGTCACGAGGAAGGCGCTCTATAGCATCTCCCTTTCTCATAGCTCTTGGGGCATACTATTTACTATCGCATTAGTTAGATCATACTATGAAAATTAAAGTAAAAAAAACTCACTTACCCTCCGGTCAGATCTGTAATATGACTTCAAAAATTTATACTAGATTTCAATTATGATAATATATATTTTGTTCAGAGACTACAAGTTGTCTTGAAATGTTTTAGTCATGCGACATATGTACAAATATATTGTAGCTTGATATTTGAGAATGCAAACATTATAAAAAGTCTCTTCTGTGATAAGCTTTTACGCTTTTAAAATATCTTCCAGTGGTTTGTAAATGTCCCTTAAAGTGGATCTTTCACTAGATTACACAATACAAAATACATACATTAATAGATCTCTTAGACCTGATGAGTCTGGTGTAATTAATTTGAAAATCCAAATCAGAATGACTGTATAATAATTTTTGAAAGTTTAAACTCAATCTCCCTCATTGGCAGCTCCTCAGGGTCCCTCCTCCTGCTGCTGAGATCTCACACTGCTCACTAGAAGCTGCAGCTGTCATTTACACTGGATGGTTGATTATTGAATATATGCTTTATCTAATTGCATGATTATATATCTATTTTAACATGGATTTTCATCACGTCTAAGGAGTCTCTTAATATATGTGCTTTTGTGTTGTAAAAACTGGTCACATATCCACTTTAAACCGCACCTCATGTTTGCTAGAACTCATAGAGCACCACTTATAGTAGATAGTAGCACATCTCATTTGTTCTAAAACAGATAATAACATTCTATTACCTTTAAAGGGGTTTTCCCACAAACAAAAGTTAGTTTTAATCAATAGATTTTGGAATAATAAGGCCGGCCTCACACTGGGCGTAAGACAATACGCCACGTATTATATGTCCGTACTATGGCCGTAATACGGAGAAATGTTCCCAAAATATTGATCCGTAGTCAGGGTGTGTCAGCGTATTTTGCGCATGGCATCCTCCGTATGTAATCCGTATGGCATCCGTACTGCGAGATTTTCGCGCAGGCTTGCAAAACCGACATCTAATGGATTTATGTGCTCAAATGTTCGGGAAAACATATATACAGTATATATATATATATATATATATATGTCATTGAGACACATATATATATATTCTGTATTTAGATTTCATTCAGCGCGATATGTGTTAAAAGCCGGTAATTCAATTGCCGGCTTCTCATTTCTCCTGCACAAACCCGACAGGATATGAGACATGGTTTACATACAGTAAACCATCTCATATCCCCTTTTTTTTTGCATATTCCACACTACTAATGTTAGTAGTGTGTATGTGCAAAATTTCAGCGCTGTAGCTGCTGAAATAAAGGGTTAAATGGCGGAAAAAATTGGCGTGGGCTCCTGCGCAATTTTCTCCGCCAGAATGGTAAAGCCAGTGACCGAGGGCAGATATTAATAGCCAGGAGAGGGTCCATGGTTATTGGCCCCCCCCGTGGCTAAAAACATCTGCCCCCAGCCACCCCAGAAAAGGGACATCTGGAAGATGCGCCTATTCTGGCACTTGGCCACTCTCTTCCCACTCCCTGTAGCGGTGGGATATGGGGTAATGAAGGGTTAATGCCACCTTGCTATTGGAAGGTGACATTAAGCCAGATTAATAATGGAGAGGCGTCAATTATGTCACCTATCCATTATTAATCCAATTGTTGGAAAGGGTTAAAAAACACACACACACATGATTTAAAAGTATTTTAATGAAATAAACACACGGTGATTCAGTCGCGGTGATGCGCCCCCTGGTGGATGTCCTCATATGACCTGGAGCGTGGGAAAAAGTTCCCAGGCTGCAGTTCATGAGAACATCCACCAGAGGGCGCCTCACCGCGACTGAAGGAAATGTAGGTCAATGACCTACATTTCATTCATTCGCCGGGGATTACAGGCACGGAGCACAGCTGCATTTAGCAGGGCTCCTGCCTGTAATATTAGTTAACCCCTTCAGATGGATTACTTCGTGGGACGAGACGGTTCACCAGAAGGTATGTATCTTGTGCGTTTATTATTTTTCCAAGCGAGGGTGTTCCTGATGGATTGAGAGAACAATAAATTATTACAACAACCGCTGTGTTTATTTCATTAAAATACTTTTAAATCATGTGTGTGTGTGTTTTTTAACCCTTTCCAACAATTGGATTAATAATGGATAGGTGTCATAATTAGCCCACCGCTACAGGGAGTGGGAAGAGAGTGGCCAAGTGCCAGAATAGGCGCATCTTCCAGATGTGCCTTTTCTGGGGTGGCTGGGGGCAGATGTTTGTAGCCACGGGGGGGCCAATAACCATGGACCCTCTCTAGGCTATTAATATCTGCCCTCGGTCACTGGCTTTACCATTCTGGCGGAGAAAATTGCGCAGGAGCCCACGCCAATTTTTTCCGCCATTTAACCCTTTATTTCAGCAGCTACAGCGCTGAAATTTTGCACATACACACTACTAACATTAGTAGTGTGGAATATGCAAAAAAAAAGGGGATATGAGATGGTTTACTGTATGTAAACCATGTCTCATATCCTGTCGGGTTTGTGCAGGAGAAGGAAAAAGCCGGCAATTGAATTACCGACTTTTCACTAACACCGCTGCGTATTTCTCGCAAGTCACACTGCTGGTCAGTGTGGAATCCGTATTTTTCTCGCCCCCATAGACTTTCATTGGCGATTTTTTTGCGCAATACGGTGACAAACGCAGCATGCTGCGATTTTGTACGGCCGTAGAAAGCCGTATAATACTGAACCGTAATATACGGCTAATAGGAGCAGCCCCATTGAGAATAATTGTGCCGTTTATTTTGCGAGTTTTACGGACGTAGTTTATGCGCTCATACGTCCGTAAAACTCGCTAGTGTGAGGCCGGCCTAATACACAATTGGATATGTTTAATAAAATGTTCCTGTGCTGAGATAATCTTATAAATGTGCCCCTGCTGTGTGCTGTGTAATGGCCGTGTCTCACCGTGCAGAAACATGGACTGATCATACATCTCCTGGGCGGTGGGGAAGGGGAGCAAAAGAGGATATAGACATTACAGCATGGGATCACAACTGAAACATTTCCCTGCCTGTTTGTAAGCAATGTTTTACTTCAAAGAAATTAGTATTTGCGAGCTGTAATGTCTGTACACTTTTTGGTCCCTCCCCTGCCCAGGAGCTGTGGTATGATCAGACCATGTTCCTGTACGGTAAGACATGGTTATAACACAGTACATAGCAGGGGCACATTTATAAGATTATCTCAGCACAGGAAGATTTTATTTAAACACATCCATTTGTAGAACTTATTATTATTCCAAGTTGTATTCATTAAAATTTACTTTTGCTTGTGAGAAAAGCCCTTAAAATTTTAGGAAAACTTCCATGCTATTTTCCATGCTACTAGTTTAACGATTTACAATAATTATCTGATTTTTACAGAATAATTTGTATCCTGCAATGAACATTTTAGGAATGCTGTCTGTAATTGACAAGCAAATATATTGTAGTCTTGGCACAAGGAACCTAAAGGTACCGTCACACTAGGCGATATCGCCAGCAATCCGTGACGTTGCAGCGACCTGGATGGCGATATCGCTGTATTTGACACGCAGCAGCGATCTGGATCCCGCTGTGAAATTGCTGGTCGCTGCTAGAAGGTCTGCACATTATTTGGTCGCTAGGTCGCCGTGTATCGCCGTGTTTGACAGCAAAAGCGACGATACCAGCGATATTTTACACTGGTAACCAGGGTAAACATCGGGTTACTAAGCGCAGGGCCGCGCTTAGTAACCCGATGTTTACCCTGGTTACCAGCGTAAAAGTTAAAAAAACAAACAGTACATACTCACCTGCGCGTCCCCCAGCCTCTGCTTCCTGACACTAAAGCGCCGGCCCTAAACTGAAAGTGAAAGCAACAGCGGTGACGTCACCGCTCTGCTGTTAGGGCCGGAGCTCAGTCAGCGTCAGGATGCAGAGGCTGGGGGACGCGCAGGTGAGCATGTACTGTTTGTTTTTTTAACTTTTACGCTGGTAACCAGGGTAAACATCGGGTTACTAAGCGCGGCCCTGCGCTTAGCAACCCGATGTTTACCCTGGTTACCCGGGGACCTCGGCATCGCTGGTCGCTGGAGAGCAGTCTGTGTGACAGCTCTCCAGCGACCACACAGCGACGCTGCAGCGATCGGCATTGCTGTCGCTATCGCTGCAGCGTCGCTTAGTGTGACGGTACCTTAACAGTTTGGACACAATCACTCCACAGGCAAAGTAATTGCTGTCTATCTCCTACTTGCAATCAGTAGGTCGTATTAAAATACACCTACTCCTCCAAAAATCTCTGTGACGCAATGGCCATAAAGAAGAATCATTAGAGCTTTAGTTAGGATTATTGATTAGAAAATGTGGCTGTATTCTCCCAACCTGTGGGGATTCCTGTAATTGTATTAAGTGTAGCAGATGCAAAGTATGTATTAAATATTGGATAGACATTATTGTAATTAAGGAAAATCGTCCTTTTTACAAGAAAAAGAAGTAATGAAAAATAAAAACGATCACACTATGCCTGTAAAGATTAAGAATAATTTACATTCTAAAGCACTTCTATTCTGAAATATAACATTATATTTTATGGTATATGAAATTACTGCCAAGTTCAGATTAACAGAACTGAGTTTCAGTTACAAAAATCCCTGCAAAAAAAAGTTTTGTGTTTATATTCCTAAGGGTACCGTCACACAGTGCAATTTTGATCGCTACGACGGCACGATTCGTGACGTTCCAGCGATGCATTTACGATATTGCTGTGTCTGACACGCTACTGCGATCCAGAACCCCGCTGAGAATCGTACGTCGTAGCAGATCGTTTGAAACTTTCTTTCGTCGTCTAGTGTCCCGCTGTGGCGGCATGATTGCATTGTGTGACACAGGTTGTATACGATGTGCGCACAGTAACCAACGGCTTCTACATCGCAAATACGTCATGAAATTATCGCTCCAGCGCCGTGTATTGCAACGTGTGACCGCAGTATATGACGCTGGAGCGATACTTATACGACGCTGCAACGTCATGAATCGTGCCGTCGTAGCGATGAAAATGGCACTGTGTGACGGTACCCTAAGAGTGTGTGTACCCATGGTAGTGCATTGTGGTCAAATGCCTTACAAACATGTCAAAAGAGAAGAGCAGGAGAACAATGACCATGGAAGGTGCTGATGGCCCGCAAATCTACACAATGACTTGTGTTCTAAATTAAAAGAGTCAAGGGTATCATGGTGTACATTGTTGCCTTTTAGTGCTAAGGTCCTGGGTTTAAATGCAGCAAAGAGCAATATCTGCATGGTGAAGGGGCAGGCTTGGATTGGTCCACAAGGAAAATAGGTGAATCCCATAAACCCCGGTTCAGGTGTGGGTCAACTCCTCTATTTGAGCAGCAGTTTGATGCAGCAATTTGATGTGCTACAAACAATGGCAACATGTCATCACTCAAGTAACAAACTACCCAGTTTATTGTTAGCATAGGTAAATTTGTGGGTTAGGGTAATGCAATAATTAGATGTAGCTGAACAGTGGGCCCTCAGACTCGATGTTACTGTTGGGCCCTAGTCATACCAGTCCAACACCGAGGAGGAGGAATTTAATAACACTGGTGTGTTGTAAATTAATTTTGATCTATAGCCCACTGCAACAAGATGAGCCAAATTCATTAACAATTAATGAATTTGGCACATCTTTCAGCAGTCCATGCATAAAAGTCAGAAATGTATTCTCGGGAACTAGAGTATATTTCTGGTATAATGTATATGACTTTTGTGGAGTAAATAATAGTGAATATATTGGGCTGTTTGAATCAATATCCTCTCTGATTCAGCTCAAACCCACTTTTCATAAAGTTTGCAGAGCCAGGATGAAAATGTCTAAAGTTGCAAATTTTATGCCCAACTAGACAATAAAACTAGTACAAAAGTTTACAACTTTTTAACATCAGGTTTCTGCTGTAAAGAACTTGATGAATTCCCCCTTATATGTTTAACCTGTGTTTGAGTGAGAGTCCTTACATACTGCAAAAAAATACTTAGAGAATTAGCTGCCAATGAAATTACTTATAAAGTGTATTCCCTAGAATGCTGGTATTAGTGATGATATTATGTAGGCAACTGCTATCAAATAATGGAACAGATATGAAAAAATACAGTTGGCTGAGCTTCTCATGAGAATTCAGGAGTAGGGATTGGAGAACCCAAACGGTAAAGTTCGGGGTTAATACCGAACATCTAGTGTCAGTGTACGTGTTACTGTTTGGCCGGCGTCACACTAGCGAGTTTTACGGACGCGCAGAAAATACGTCCAGAAAATACGCATTGCACACAGCCCAATGAATCTCTATGGGGCAGCTCCTATCTGCTATATACAGGTCCTTCTCAAAAAATTAGCATATAGTGTTAAATTTCATTATTTACCATAATGTAATGATTACAATTAAACTTTCATATACTATAGATTCATTATCCACCAACTGAAATTTGTCAGGTCTTTTATTGTTTTAATACTGATGATTTTGGCATACAACTCCTGATAACCCAAAAAACCTGTCTCAATAAATTAGCATATCAAGAAAAGGTTCTCTAAATGACCTATTACCCTAATCTTCTGAATCAACTAATTAACTCTAAACACATGCAAAAGATACCTGAGGCTTTTAAAAACTCCCTGCCTGGTTCATTACTCAAAACCCCCATCATGGGTAAGACTAGCGACCTGACAGATGTCAAGAAGGCCATCATTGACACCCTCAAGCAAGAGGGTAAGACCCAGAAAGAAATTTCTCAACAAATAGGCTGTTCCCAGAGTGCTGTATCAAGGCACCTCAATGGTAAGTCTGTTGGAAGGAAACAATGTGGCAGAAAACGCTGTACAACGAGAAGAGGTGACCGGAACCTGAGGAAGCAGTGGACTGAGTCTGGTGTGGAAACATCCAGAGCCACCGTGCACAGGCGTGTGCAGGAAATGGGCTACAGGTGCCGCATTCCCCAGGTAAAGCCACTTTTGAACCATAAACAGCGGCAGAAGCGCCTGACCTGGGCTACAGAGAAGCAGCACTGGACTGTTGCTAAGTGGTCCCAAGTACTTTTTTCTGATGAAAGCAAATTTTGCATGTCATTCGGAAATCAAGGTGCCAGAGTCTGGAGGAAGACTGGGGAGAAGGAAATGCCAAAATGCCTGAAGTCCAGTGTCAAGTACCCACAGTCAGTGATGGTGTGGGGTGCCATGTCAGCTGCTGGTGTTGGTCCACTGTGTTTCATCAAGGGCAGGGTCAATGCAGCTAGCTATCAGGAGATTTTGGAGCACTTCATGCTTCCATCGGCTGAAATGCTTTATGGAGATGAAGATTTCATTTTTCAGCACGACCTGGCACCTGCTCACAGTGCCAAAACCACTGGTAAATGGTTTACTGACCATGGTATTACTGTGCTCAATTGGCCTGCCAACTCTCCTGACCTGAACCCCATAGAGAATCTGTGGGATATTGTGAAGAGAAAGTTGAGAGACGCAAGACCCAACACTCTGGATGAGCTTAAGGCCGCTATTGAAGCATCCTGGGCCTCCATAACATCTCAGCAGTGTCACAGGCTGATTGCCTCCATGCCACGCCGCATTGAAGCAGTCATTTCTGCCAAAGGATTCCCGACCAAGTATTGAGTGCATAACTGAACATTATTATTTGATGGTTTTTTTGTTTGGTATTAAAAAACACTTTTATTTGATTGGTCGGGTGAAATATGCTAATTTATTGAGACAGGTTTTTTGGGTTATCAGGAGTTGTATGCCAAAATCATCAGTATTAAAACAATAAAAGACCTGACAAATTTCAGTTGGTGGATAATGAATCTATAGTATATGAAAGTTTAATTGTAATAATTACATTATGGTAAATAATGAAATTTAACACTATATGCTAATTTTTTGAGAAGGACCTGTATGACGCATCCGTAATATACGATATGTTACGGCCGTAGAAAATCGCAGCATGCTGCGTTTGTCAGCATATTGCGCAAAAAATCCGCCAATGAAAGTCTATGGGGGCAATAAAATTATGGATTACACACGGACCATGCGTGTGGCTTGCGAGAAATACTCACCGGTGTTCAATCGAAAAGCTGGCAATTCACCGCAGTGTACAGTAAAATCACACTGACAGAATAGAATATAATAGGTAGAATAAATGTGTACACATAGAATAGGTATACATATATATATATATATATATATATATATACTGTATATATGTCAGTGAGACACATATATATATATATTTATATTTAATTCAGCGCTAGATAGCAGAAAAGCCGGTAATTCCATTGCCGACTTTTGCTATCTCCTTCACAAACCTGACAGGATATGAGACATGGTTTACATACAGTAAACCATCTCATATCCCTTCTTTTATTACATATTCCTCTTTACTAATGTAAGAAGTGTATGTGTGTTATGTTTGGGGGCTCTAGCTATTAAATTAAAGGGTTAAATCCCGGAAAAAATTGGTGTGGGCTCCCGCGCAATTTTCTGCGCCAGAGTGGGAAAGCCAGTGACTGAGGGCAGATATTAATAGCCTAGAGAGGGACCATGGTTATAGGACCCCGCCGGCTAAAAACATCTGCCCCCAGCCACCCCAGAAAAGGCACATCTGGAAGATGCGCCTATTCTGGCACTTAGCCTCTCTCTTCCCACTCCCGTGTAGCGGTGGGATATGGGGTAATGAAGGGTTAATGTCACCTTGCTATTGTAAGGTGACATTAAGCCAGGTTAATAATGGAGAGGCGTCAATTATGACACCTATCCATTATAAAACACACACATATTAGTAAAAAGTATTTTAATGAAATAAAGACACATGGTGTTGTAATATTTTATTATACTCTTAATCCACCTGAAGACCCTTGTCACCTGAAATAAAGTTAAAAAAACAAACAACAATATTCCATACCTTCCGTCGTTCAGTCTTGTCCCACGCTGTAAATCCATCTGAAGGGGTTAAATCATTTTACACCCAGGAGCTCTGCTAATGCAGCTGTGCTCCTGCCTGTCAAACTTGGTGAATGAATGGAATGCAGGGGAATGTACTGTAGTTACCTCGAGTCGCGGTGATGCGCCCTCTGCTGGATGAACTCATATGAACTCGAGCCTGGGAACTTTTCTGAATATTTTACCACGCTCGAGTTCATATGAGTTCATCCAGCAGAGGGCGCATCACCGCAACTGGAGGTAACTACAGTACATTCCCCTGCATTCCATTCATTCACCAAGTTTTACAGGCAGGAGCACAGCTGCATTAGCAGAGCTCCTGGGTGTAAAATGATTTAACCCCTTCAGATGGATATACAGCGTGGGACAAGACTGAACGACGGAAGGTATGGAATATTGTTGTTTGTTTTTTTTAACTTTATTTCAGGTGACAAGCATTTTCAGGTGGATTAACAGCATAATAAAATATTACAACACCATGTGTCTTTATTTCATTACAATACTTTTTAATAATGTGTGTGTGTGTTTTATTAACCATTTCGTACTATTGGATTAATAATGGATAGGTGTCATAATTGACGCCTCTCCATTATTAACCTGGCTTAATGTCACCTTACAATAGCAAGGTGACATTAACCCTTCATTACCCCATATCCCACCACTACACGGGAGTGGGAAGAGAGAGGCTAAGTGCCAGAATAGGCACATCTTCCAGATGTGCCTTTTCTGAGGTGGCTGGGGGCAGATGTTTTTAGCCAAGGGAGGACCTATAACCATGGTCCCTCTCTAGGCTATTAATATCTGCCCTCAGTCACTGGCTTTCCCACTCTGGCAGAGAAAATTGCACGGGAGCACACACCTATTTTTTCCGGGATTTAACCCTTTAATAGCTAGAGCCCCCAAACTTAACACACATACACTTCTTACATTAGTAAAGAGGAATATGTAATAAAAGAAGGGATATGAGATAGTTTACTGTATGTAAACCATGTCTCATATCCTGTCGGGTTTGTGAAGGAGATAGGAAAAGCCGGCAATTGAATTACCGGCTTTTCTGCTATCTAGCGCCGTATTAAACATAAATATATATATATATATGTGTCTCACTGACATATATATATATAGACTGTATATATGTTTTTAAGAATATTTGAGACGATTGAGCCATGATATGTCCATTTTGCAAGCCTGCGCAAAAAAATCGCCGTGCGGAAGCCATACGGATGACACACGGATAAATTTGTGCGCAAAAATCGCATCCTCGCATTGAATACGGAACAGTGTTTTGGGACAATTACTGCTATTATGGCCATAAAAACCGGACCGTATTTTCATACGCCTAGTGTGACGCTGGCCTTTGGGTTTAGCAGCCTTAACATCCAACATTTCCCATGCTATCATCTGTGTGACAGTGCAAGAAACACTGGCTGTGATCGTTGAGAAGGTCATTTCCACCTGTCAGAGCGCTGTGGTTCCCATGCTGCCATACAGATGACAGCATGTGAGCCAGCAGCTGTGATTGGCGGTACAAAGGTTCCCGCCAGTCACAGGCATCGGCTGATAAGAGTATTGCTCTCATCATCCTATGCGTGGTCTCGCTGATAGCAGCAAAAGCAGGTGTATGATGTTGAGAGTATTCATCAGCTGGTGCCTGTGCAATAAATAAAATAAAAAATGGAGTGGGGACCTCTTTATTCTTGACAACCAGCTCAGGAAGAACCGACAGTTGTGGGCTGCAGCCCTCAGATGTGAGCATTATCTTGGCTAGTTATCAAAAATACAACCACACAGAAAAACTCCTTATTTGAAATAAACAATTCCCACCCACTTTTAACCATTTATTAATGTAAAATTAAAAATAATAAAACTACATTTGTCCCACGAAGAGACCAACTCAGCTACATCTGGATTGCATGGCTGAGCGGTGGCATGATACGACTGCACAACCGTGAATTCAGAAGACACTGAACTGAGCCTGAGAACCACTGCCTGTGATCGGTGGTAATGTCAATGACATCACCGCAGGTCACTGAACCTGCAATCCAGATGTAGCAGAGTTGGAGCACGTCATGGGACAATTTAATTATCGGCAGACAGGTGAGGGATATGGTGTTTTATTATTTTTAATTTTACAGTAATAACAAGGTAAAAGAGGGTGGGGAGTGTTTCTTTCAAATAAAGGTGTCAGTCTTTTGATTTCAGTTAATGGCTTTACTCTGTGTATGTTCTTATAGACGCCTCTTCATTACTAACCTGTGGACTTGCACCTTTTCTGGGGCAGCTGTGGGCAGCTATTTTTAGGCTGGGGAGGGTTAATATTAATGGCCCTTTCCCAGTCTTACAATATCAGCCCCAGCTGAAAAAAAACCTTCTATTTATGATAACCAGCCAATATAAAGCTGACAGCTGGAGACTGCAGTCCAAAGCTGTCAGCTTTGCCTGTGCTGGTTAGCAAAAATAGAGGGGTCCCCATGCCATTTTTTTCTTTTATATATTTATTGCATAGGCGCCGGCTGGTAAATACTCTTATCATTGTATGCCTCCTCTCACTGCTATCATTGAGACATGGCGCAGGATGATGAGAGTAGTACTCTTATCAGCCGACGCCTGTGACTGGCGGTAACCTTTTTTATACCGCAGGTCAGAACTGCTAGCTCACATTTTGTCATCTGTGGGACAGCATGGGAACTGCAACGCTCTGACCAGCGGTATCGAACTTACCGTTGATCAAAGCCGGTGTTTCTCGCGCTGTCATACAGATGACAGCCTGGGAAAAAATGGATGTTAAGTCCCCCCATTCATATTTGAATGGGATCTGGGTTTGGGTTCGAGTTCAGGTACCATTTTGGTACCTGAATCAAACTTTTCAAAATGATCAGCAGAACCGGATGCACCTGAACATCCACGGGTCCACGCATCAATATTGAGGAGGTCTGTGCAAATTTCACTTTTGGCTGGCCAAGTGCAAGAAAGTTGTAAAATCAAAACATGATGCAACTTTTACAGAATAAGACAGATGACTATAGTTTCAGTAGGTGCCCGCCATATGTTCTTTGACTTCAAAGGTATGGAATTGTTCGATGTATAATGGATTTCACATATTGAGGGTGTATTAAAAAATCAGAGCAAAGGAGACAATGAGTAATTGTCTATGGCAACTAGTCAGGTATTTATTATTTTCCTCTTATTTTACAGGGTTTACACCAAGCTGTTTGATCTATTTCATCATTCAATTTAAATTTATTGTAAGTCTTAATGTCGTCCAAGAGTAAACTTGGTCTGCTCTACGTACAATTATGGCTACGTTTAAATATTACAATTATTACATTTCTAACAAAAACTTTTTTCTTCATCCACAGAATTGATGTAATTGTTATTCTTGGTATTATAGAGAGAATATGAAGCTTCAACTATCTGATAAAACATTATCATAAAGCTACAATCTAAGCCAGTATTTTCTTAGTTGGCTTTCCACTACTGTGTCTGCAAGTATGAAAAAATATTTATTCAGAAGTAATTTTGCATACTTGAAGCAGTTTAAGTACTGTGTATAATGTATTAGTGTCCTTTTCTTCGAAAAGCTTTGAAGGAACTTAATGTTGGTAATGATGATTAGTCACACCTCATATTGTAGTAAACACAGATTTCTTAGCATTAAAGGGGTTGACCACTACTCTAATAATCCCTTCTCAATCACTACATTTCCCCCTTGTAAAATAATGACAGCTACACTCATCTCCAGTGCCAGAGTTTTTCCCGTGATGACATCGCCAGGTATCCCAAGGTTAGCGTGACATTATTATGTCATGCTAGTCCTGTAGCCACTTTACTCTCACTTCCTTTGGAACAAAACTAACAGTGAGAACTGCTGCTGTGTGTCTTTCTCCGATTGCCAGTTTTTGTTTGAAGGAGGTTATAATGATTCGGCTGCTCATTGGTGACAGTGTTCATGTGACATAGCAATGTCATGCAGGCTCCAGAAGACCTGACGCCAATGTTGCTGGACTGGCTCCGCCACCAGAGGTGAGTAGAGCTGTTATTATTAATTTCTATTATTGAGTGATCGCTGCCAGGTGTCAGCTGATTCTGAAAGCTAACACCCGGCACTAAGTGCTAGGAGCAGTCCCCCTAGATGCTGCGATCGCAGCAATCCAGGTGCTGGCAGAGGAACTACAACCCTCTGCCCTTGGATCAGAGACCCCGTAGTGTGACGCAGGGTCCCGATAATTGCCATGGTGACATCCTGGCCACCAGAGCTAGGAAAATTGCTTGATCATGCGCATTGCATGATCAACAACTTTGTCAGTGCTGAGCTGCATCTACATGCTATGCTAGCGATCAGCCTGCAAAAAATGATAGTCCCATAGTGGGACAAAGTAAAAAAGTTAAAAAAAAATACACTGTATATATTTTAAGTTATTGTAAAAATGTAAAAAAAAAAAAAAAAAAATTAAAAATAAAAAGATATTGTACCCTTAAATAAATATTTGTATGAAAAAATATAAAAGAACACATATTACCTATAAAACTGTTAACTGCTTTAGTGAACACTATAAAAAAAGCCAAAAAACAATGCTTTATCATCATACCGCTGAACAAAATGTGGAATAAAACGCAATAAAAAAGACGTATATAAATAAACATGGTAGCACTGAAAACGTCATCTTGTCCCACAAAAACAAGCTGCCATACAGAACATTAGCGGAAAAATAAAAAAGTTATAGCTCTCAGAATAAAGCGATGCATAAATAATTATTTTTTCTATAAAATAGTTTTATTGTGTGAAAGTGCCAAAACATGAAAAATATAAATGTGGTATCACTGTAATCATACTGACCCGAAGAATAAAACTGTCATCAATTTTACCACACGTGGAACGACATAGACCCCTCCCAAAAATTTCCTGAATTGCTAGTTATTGTTCATTCTGCCTCCCAAAAATAGGAAGAGAAAGTGATCAAGAAATGTGTGTCTGAAAATGGTACCAATAAAAACGTCAACTCGTCCCACAAAAAACAAGCCCTCACATGACTCTGTCGGCCAAAATATGGCAAAAATATAGCTCTCAAAATATGGTGATGCCAAAACAATTTTTTGCAATAAAAAGCGTCTTTTAGTGTATGATAGCAGCCAAACATGAAAACCTAATATTAACCTGGTATCGCTGTAATTGCACAAACCCGAAGAATAAAGTCACCAAGTCACTTGTACCGCTTGAGGAAAGGCATAAAAAATAAATAAAACCAATTCTTCACCAGCTGTTGATTTTTTCATTCTGCCTCCCAAAGATCAAAGTAAGGCTCTGCGCTGAGAACTTGCACCGTGGTTTCCGTGTGAATCTCTGAAATATGTGATTTAGACAGAACCCTCAACGGAAGATTCCCTATAATGAGGCAGATGGAGGCACTGTGGACACCATAGGACCTGTGATCCGGAGGTATTCATCTTTTTTAGGATTGCATAAAAGTGCCGTCGGCCACAGTTTTGTGCACTTCTGAAAAGAAGGACACCGCTGAACAGAGGCCAGACGGATTCCAGAGTAACTCTACTGCCTCATTATAGTGAATGAATCCCTCAGGGAATCACGTTACTTACAGATTTAGATAGAAACCCCCAAAGTAAGTGCTCAGCATAAAGCGCCAGATAAATGTTATCCCAAACATTACGTAAAATGTTCTCAATAAAAGCTTCAACTCAATCCACAAAAAAGCAAGTCCCCACTCATTTGTTAAAGGAAATATAGGGGGCTACCACTTTACTGGTAGTACAAAGGCTCTGGTAAAGCGAAATGGCTTTTCATCCTCCAAAAGAAATTCAGCAAATTCTGCGTTCCCAAATCCAAATGCCCCCCTCCCTTCTGAGCCCCGCAGTATACTTAAACCACATATAGCATCCACATGTTTGGCATTTCTGAAGTGATGAGAGCCCGCCTAACTTACGGGTGCATGTCTCCAGAAGCAAGGGCTGGGCATAACATACTGGTGACTGCAACGTACTGGTGACTGCAATGTACTGGTGACTGCAGCGTTTTGGTCACTACAGCATACTGGTCACTATAACGGTCATGTTCAATTTTCACTCGGCAACATTCATTGCTGCTTGTTTCTGGAAAATACCCATTGAGTCAAAATCGTCATTACACTGGTAGATAAATTCCCCAAGGAGTATAATTTCCAAAATGGGGTCACTTGAGGGGGGATTCTGCTCGTCTAGCAATTGGGGTCTCTATACAGAGTCTGCAAACTGTTCTAGGAAAATCTGTTCTCTAGTAGGCAAATAGAGCTTCATTCCTCCCGAGTCTCTCGGTATGGCTAAGTAGTACTGTACAGCCACATATGGGGTATTGCCACTTTCAGCAGAAATTGTGGGACAAACTATGGTGCCATTTTTACCCACTTCTTGTGTGAAAATGTAAAATCTGGGGCTAAAACGAAATTTTGGTGGTAAAAATGTAGTTATTTGTTCTTCACTGTGCAATGGTTTAAAATTCTGTGACACACCCATAGAGTCAGTATGATCACTGCACCTCTAGATGAATTCATTGAGAGGTGTAGTTTCTAAAATGGAGTCACGTATGGGGGGTTCTGCTGTTCTGGCACCTCATAGGCTCTCCCAGTGGGTCAGGACACCTCCAAACCATAACAGTAAAATCTGGTGCTACTTGTCTCCTGAGCTTTGCACTGTGCCTGAAATATATTTCCTGATTACATGTAGGGTATAGTACTGACGCACTTAGGAAAAAATGGACTTCAGTTTGCTGTAAACAAATTTCCTATTAGCCCTTAGAATAATTAAAAACTTGGGGCTAAAACAAAATTTTAGTGTTAAAAATGTAATTTATTATTTCTTTATTGCTCAATGGTATAAAATTCTTTGTGGTGTCAAAATGATCACTGCACCCCTAGATGAATTCATTGTGGAGTGTAGTTTATAAAATGAGTTCACATATAGGGGGTTTCTGTTATTATGACACCTCAGGGGCTCTGCCAATGTGACATGGCACCCTCAAACTATTTCTCCTGTTGCCCTTATGAAAATGCAAAATTTGGGGCTAAAATAACATTTTTGTGGGGAAAATGTGATTTTATTATTTTCATGGCTCAACGTTATAAACTTCTGTGAAGCACTAGGGGGTTCAAGGTGCTCACCACACATCTAAATACATTCCTTAAGGGGTTTAGTTTCCAAAATGGGTGACTTGTTGGGGTTTCCACTGTTTAGGCACATCAGGGGCTCTCTAAACGGGACATGGCGTCCCAGTAATGATTCCAAAAAATTTTGCATTCAAAAAGTCAAATGACGCTCCTTCCCTTCTGAGCTCTGATGTGCACTCAAACAGTAGTTTCCTCCTTGTATGGAATATCGGCATAGGAGAAATTGCACAACAAATTGTATGGTGCAATTTATCCTGTTACCCTTATGGAAATGCAACATTTGGGGCTAAAAACATATTTGTGGGGAAAATGTGATTTTTTTTATTTTCACGGCTCAATGTTATAAACTTCTGTGAGGCACCTGAGGGTTCAATGTGCTCACCACACATCTAGATGAGTTCCCTGAGGGGTCTAGTTTCCAAAATGGCATTACTTGTGGGGGATTTTCACTATTTATCCACATCAGAGGCTCTTCAAACCTGACATTACGTCCGCCAATGTTCCATCAAAATTTTGCATTCAAAAAGTCAAATGGTGCTCCTTCCCTTCCCAGCTCTGCTGTGCACCCAAACAGTGGTTTTCTCCCTCATATGAGCTATGAGAATGCTCAGGAGAAATTACACAACAAATTATGGGGTCCATTGTTTCCTGTTACCCTTGTCAAAATAAAAGTTTGGGATCTGAAATAATTTTTTTGTGAAAAAAGTAAAATGTTCATTTTTTTCCATATTCCAAAAATTCCTGTGGAGCACCTGAAGGGTTAATAAACTTCTTGAATGTGGTTTTGAGCACATTGAGGGGTGCAGCTTTTAGAATGATTTCAACGTTTAACCCTTATAACTGCCTAACAAAAAAAAATTGGTTCCAAAATTGTGCTGATGTAAAGTAGACATGTGTGAAATGTTATTTATTAACTATTTTGTATGACATATTTCCGTGATTAAAGGGCATGGAAAACTGCGAAATTTTCAAATTTTTTGCCAAATTTCTGTTTTTTTCACAAACAAACGCAAGTCGTACTGAATAAATGTTACCACTGAAGAACAATATGTCACAAAAATACAGTCTAATAATCACCGGGATCTGTTGAAGCGTTCCAGAATTATTACCTCTTACCTCAGTTGTCATAATTGTAAAAATTGGCTTGGTAATTAACGTGTAAACCACCTTCGGGGTTAAGGGGTTAATACCCCATTGTCATCATTTTGCTACTAAAGAAAAAAATGTAAAACCAAGATCAGAGATTGTGTACTTTTTGGCCAGAGAGATAAATAAACCATAAAAAATATTTATTTTTTTGCGTTTCTCTTGTTTGTTTTTCATTTTATTTTTTAGAATGCAAAATAAATTCTCCATATTCCCGAAATTTAAATGCAACTGTCTATATCACAAGGTGTGCATGTTGTAAAAAAAATGTAATTCCTTTTGGACGCTTGCTTGTTGTAATAGTCAAATATTAGAACGTGCATACTATAAGCAAGGTAGGCATCATTCCTTAAAAAGGGATTATTTTTGGACCTTTTTTAAAAATATAAGTAGCTTAAAAAGTCTGTTATTGCAGTGTATACTTAAATAGGCTATTACTTATAATCAGAAACCATCTGTTTTTACATAGCCAGCTAGGTTGAGGTCACTTGGACATTAATAAGGCTATGTTTTTGTTAAAGAGCTCAAAGGGGTTTAATACAGTCCTAAGAGAACTCAGTGTTATACACACCTTTTCCTGGCAATTAGAGGCTTAGTGGCACTTCCATGAGTTTCCATGTAACAAAATGATCGCATCCACAGTTGGTTTTCTATAATTGCACCTGCTATTTGGGCCAATGTGACAAGGAATTTGCACTTTATAATCTACAGGATCATTGATTAAATGATCTTTCAGTTATAATTCTGTAAGCCTAGACCATAATAATACATGTAATATTTAGAGTAAATGTTAAATTTAACAATGATTGGATAGCTTGGCCAAATTACCCAATAAATTTGAACTGTAATGGTGTAAATATGGAAAGAAATCCTTCATATGGTATCAGGTTTACTAGCTATTATTACCATATGGTTTAAAGTGGAAGTACATATTATTTAGCATTTTTATTGAAATTGAAATATATAGAAACAAAGATAATCCAGTTATAAACAACATTATGTCCATATAAAAAGCACATTTTCAATTACTGCAATGTAAATTAGATCTAAGCAAAACAAACTATACAAGATACAATTTCCAGATGTAAACCATTTAACCAAATACTTTACTTAGTAATAACCTGATGTTTAACTCTTTTGGAAAATAACCAATGTATCGCCCAAATGTTTAAGACTATGCTTCCTTCAACTAAAGCAATGGAAATTGAGGAATTTGAGCCACTGGGACTTCACTGGTCATGCAAAAAATTATCAATCTGCAAAACAAGTCTACCACCAACTTCTTACTGCGTGCATCATAGCCAGCTGTAGAACCATGATTGAAATACTCAATTGACATTGTTTAAAAACACAATTTTTATTTTTTTAAATGCTTGAAATATGCTGTATTTAATGTTGTACATGAGAATATTCTACAACTTTACAAGAAACTTTTCAGCGTCAATCTAGGGGCATATATTAATTAGAGGCAGTTTATTCTATAGGCCATATGGATGGATGCATGCACAGTGCTCCTGTCACAATTCATTTTTAGATTCATGGCGGCACTGGTTCTGCTATAATTTAACCTCTTCAAGATCGGAGGTATTTTTGTTTTTGCGTTTTTGTTTTTGATCCCTTTCTTCCCAGAGGCATAACTTTTTAATTTTTCTGTCAATATGGCCATGTGAGGGCCTTTTTTTTGCGGGACAATTTGTACTTTTGAATGACACCATTTGGTTTTAACATATAGTGTACTGGAAAATGGGAAAAAACTTCAAAGCTTGGTGAAATTTCAAAAAAGTGCAATCCCTCAGTTGTTTTTTTGTTGTGCTTTTTTACTATGTTCACAAATTGCTAAAACTTTTTTGTGATCTTGGGTTGGGTTAGGGTTTATTTTTGTGTGCCGAGCTGACATTTTTAATGATACCATTTTGGTGCAGATACGTTCTGTTGATCGCCCGTTATTGCATTTTAATGCAATGTCAAGGCGATCAAAAAAAGAAATTCTGGCGTTTTTACCTTTTTCTTGCTATGCCATTAATGATCAGGTTAATCCTTTTTTTATTGATTGAATGGGTGATTCTGAGTGCGGCGATACTAAATATGTGCATGTTTGATTTTTTTAATTGTTTCATTTTGAATGGGGTAAAAGGGGGTTAATTTGAACTTTTTTATATATTTTTTTTTATTTTTTTTTACTTTTTGCATTCTCCAATAGTCTCCATGGGAGTCTTGAAGCTGCCATAACCCAATCACCTCTGCTACATACAGGCGAAGATCAGATCGCCTGTATGTAGCAGAATTGCTCACTATGGGCACTGACCAATGGGTGGCGCTCATAACCATCCGGCAGTGACAACCATAAAGGTCTGCAGGAGAACTCTGGTTGTCATGCCAACCCATCGGTGACCTGCGATCACGTGACGGGTTACCGATGGGTGGATTTCCAGCGTGCTTGCCGAAAGCGCATGTTAAATGCTGCTGTCAGAGTTTGACAGTGGCATTTAACAGGTTAACAGCCACAGGAGGATCACGATTCCTCCCGCGGCTGTTAGTGGCACATGTCAGCTGTTGAAAACAGCTGACATATACCAGAAAAGATGTAGGCCCAGCGCCAGAGCCCACATCAAAGGGAGGGTATCCGACATCGGCGTATTATTACGCCCGATTTTGGAAAGGGGTTAAATTATGTTTCTTTCCTTTTGAGCCAGCAAGGGTTAATGTCAGTATCCTTCCTGGAAGCTTGGCTGGTCAGCTGATGTGGGTTGTGATCACTCCCACCATCCTTTAAATAGAGAATAAATAAACTTAGGCACTCAACTTCTGCGAAGATTTTTTGCAATTTATGGAAGTCATCAAATAAACATTTCGGCCACAATGACTGGCCTTCTTCAGTAACTAGTGGTGGACGCCTCGTCACTGCCATACACACCGGCACACCTCTCTGGGCCTCCAATGATTACCGGATACACCGACTTGGACTTGTTTATCTTCATGCAGTTGTTACTGCTCTTGTGCCGATGCTGTTTCACCACGTTCACTAAACGCTTTCATCTTCCTGAATAAATTGTTACTGAAGAAGGCCGTTCATTGTGGCCGAAAAGTTTATTTGATGACTACAATAAATTGCAAAAAAAACTTTGCAGAAGTTGAGTGCCTAAGTTTATTTATCCTCTATATCTGGTGTTGAACCCAACTTAGGCACCATTCCTGGTAGTGCATACGGTTTCTTTACACATCCTTTAAATAGTCACATGACGCATCAGCTGACTGTCATCGATAATAAAGTAATTCTTTGCAGACAAGCCTGGAGTAAGGAGCTCTCTGGTGTCAGTGGTGTAGCTGTTGCTGCTGTGGGGTTTTGGATTCCTGGTGTCATATCCTCTGCTGCTTGGAGCTTGGCAGAATAGCAAGTCACTGAGTATTATTTCCCTAATCTTTATCTGTCTCATGTTTGTCACTTCCCTTGTGTTGTTACCATCTGCAGTGGTGAGGCTAGCATTGTTGCCGGCCAGTGCACTAGCCATGGCATATTGAGGTGACAATCAGGGATCAGGCACATGATGTTGGTGGGGGAGGGACCCGCATAGGGCTTTGGAGGAGCTTAGGGACAGTCACAAATCAGAGTCAGGAGGTGCCCCATCCTCCATACTGTTAGGGCCTTCCTCTCCCTTTTCCAGTCCCTTATTGGTGTATGTTGTGCCATCTGCCGGACTTACCTGCGCCTGAGCGAGAAGGCTCCTTGCTACATCTTCCATCATCATCGGTGGTGTCAACCTTTGAATTGCAAGACTTTTCACCATACTGATGCCAAATTAAGAAATGTGGAGTGAATGAACTTAAGGGTAATACTGCTTTTCCCATCTGCAAACACAGATCTATGTGAACCCATAACTATAGTGAACACATGTAAATTGACTTCTTATACTGGTTCACCATGCTAAATGTATATTCAACCAGATAATGATGAAAGTGACAAGGTCTTCATTTGTGTTGATTTTTCTGAATGGCTGATATTAGAGATGAGCGGATCTGACACGATGATTCAAATTTAACAAATCGGATGGATTAACTGGGAAATTGATTTGCAGGAAATGTATTCTCCTCAAATTGAATATCCCTTATTATGTTAAGCAGTCTGGAAAGACCCCATAGAATAATGAATGCAAGATATAGAATTAATAAACCGATACTCTTCTCATTGCTCACCTCCACTACTCACTGTCTCTCATACAGTGTATGGCAGCTATTCTTACCACCGTTGCACGCTGAAAACCCCAGGTATCTTTTAACCTTTTGCCAACCATGTATGATTAAGCAAAGTGGTGGCCAATGCATGTGAATGCTATGGCGGATGCCATCTTGTTGAGTTCACGTGGAGTGTTTTACAAAAGTATGCACATTCTGCAGAATATGCAGCTTTGCAAATTTCGAGATAAGTAAACTAACAGCTCACCACATCTGTAATGGATTCATCCAATGTGCTCAGCAGCTTGAGTAGAGCAATTCAATATAATCAAGAAGGAGAAAATCCAGCACTCCATCCAGTCCACGGAGTGTTGACTTTTCTCTTACTTGATTTGCGAAATTCGAGTTGCACTCAAATAAAATTGCCCAACTGTAGCTAACATTTGTAGATATTGCAATTATTACATATGTAAATTCACATAGTATTAATAGGTATGACCGATTCTGTGCAGGACGTCTTTTTTTTTTTATACAAAATAGCAAAATATCTAGCTGTTCTGCTTTTCTTCATAGCTAACGGTGAAATAATCATCTGATTGGATAGAAAATGTCCAAAATGTCCTAACGCTTCTGTTCTCAAGATGAGCAGAGCCAGCAATATATAATCAGTGATTAAAATAATCTATTAATTATGAATCAATTTTACACCCTCTTTGCTCTTGTATTTGTGAGTTGGCAAGGTCATGAAACCCATTAATGTTTTACTAAAAATATGGTTCACTTGAAAACCAGCATAATGTGTAGTCAATTATATAACAAGTGCAGTTGCCAAGACATTTATACTTGTAAACTGTTCTTAGAGCTTGTTTGTTTTTGACTCATCAGTAATTTCGCAATACCGTGATATTGTTTGATATAATACCAAGATATTAATTTCCTAACTCATTTTTAGGCTTCTTCTTTTTACACTCTCTGATGATAAAAATATGATGGCTTTGCTCTATAATTTTCTTACACTTTCATAAGGCTTCAGCAAAAATCTGACAATTAGAGATGAGTGAATACATTCCAGTAGATGTAAATTCTGTTTGAATTTTACAAAAATCTGCAATCGCCCAAATATGGAATTTTGTAATTCGATTCCAAGCAGATTCAATAAAATGGCGGCTGCTGGCTTCCAGAACTATGAATTGTAATCAGAAAGATAGAAAATAAAAAAACAATAAAAACCACTGGAAAACATAAGATTAGAAAAAATCTTTATACTCCCCTCTTTCCCCTCCACTACTCACCACCAATTGTCCAGTTCTCGCCATACCTTCTGATCCCCCCCCTCCGCCATCCTAGTGCCAACAAGATTTCATGCTGCTGAAGGTCACAACGCATCTCATCACGCCCTCACCTTCTGTGCACTTGCACAGGACCCTCTTAGGGGCAATAAAAGCCAGAAGTGTCTGGAATTCCAGTGTGAGTGGCACTGCATCAGAAGACATGCCAAGGACTGGACAGGTGATGGAAAGTAGTGGAGGGGCTGGAGATATGAGTGATAAGTTAATTATAAGGATTTTTCTTTTACAGAAGTGTATTATGATCTGGTGTCTGGAGTGCACATGAAAGACCACTGTTTCATTCACAATGAGGACTTTGGAACCCCTTGTTATCATGATTGGTGAGGGTAACTGTGTTTGCACCCCTGCCCCACTCCTATAGATAAGTAGTAAATAAAGAAAATAAAGGTAAACAAAAATATTTTAATTACCCTAGTCATGTGTCCAGCTTAGTCCTCTGTGGCAACTGGTCAGGGGGTACTGCTCACTTCTGCACCGACAGCTCTCTGCTTGGTTTCTTTGCCACTTCAGAAGTCAGCACTGTTCTCTTCCGGCTGCCTCACAGGACTGATCTAGAGTAGTTCTAATATAATCCTGTTGCTCATCTACACTGGTAAATGTATTCCACGCTTTTAAAGTCAACACTTTATTACAAAAAAAAAACATTTTGGATTGTAAATGACTGGCCTGTGACTAATTTATGGTCTTGAATAGAGTCTGGTGCACTAGATCAGAATTCAATTTATAACCACAGAAGACTCCATATCTAAGTAGGAGGTATTTGCTGAATAAATTATGGTGAACAGAGGTGAGCAATAGCACAAAAGTGGCCTGTATGAGCCCAGCATCTCTCCTATTGATGCGCTGTGAAGCATCTATAGTGCTCATGCGGAAAGAGTATCAAGTTCTCTAATTATGTTTGTTAGGACAAAAGGCAAGTTAATCATGCATGAGGAAACCTGAAAGAGATGCTCATGTCATTGGGGACTGCATAGTTTATATAAAAGACCCTTTCAATATCTCAAACCAAGGCCATCAATGAAGCTATTACTTTCACGTATCCATAACACAACGTAAGTTTGTTAATAATGTTATCTCTTCACAGATAGTTAAAAACAGCAGAGTTGCATGTAAGTAGCTTGTATTCATATTCTAGATAGGGAAATGCAATTGTAATTTAGGAGTCTATTAGTTTTCTCTTCATAAACCCCTTCACGCTCCATGATGGATAAATACGCTATGGAGAGTGTCAAGGACTTTGGAGCGGGCTCAGAAGTAGAGCCTCTCTCCACAGATGGCAGATGCCCCTAAAAGCAGTTTTCAGCGCGTCCGGCAGTCGCTGCTGTTAACCTCTTAAATGCTGCTATCAATCTCTGACAGTAGCATTTAAAGAGAACCTGTCACCCCCAAAATCAAGGGTGAGCTAAGCCCACCAGCATCAGGGGCTTATCTACAGCATTTTGTAATGCTGTAGATAAGCCCCCAATATATCCTAAAAGATAAGAAAAAGAAGTTAGAGTATACTCACCCAGGGGTGGTCCCGGTCCAGTCCGATGGGCGTCGCGGTCCGGTCCGGCACCTCCCATCTTCATCAGATGACGTCCTCTTCTGGTCTTCATGCTGCAGATCTGGTGCAGGCGTACTTTGTCTGCCCTGTTGAGGGCAGAGCAAAGTACTGCAGTACGCAGGCGCTGGGCCTCTCTGACCTTTCCCGGCACCTGCGCACTGCAGTACTTTGCTCTGCCCTCAACAGGGCAGGCAAAGTATGCCTGCACTGGAGCCGCAGCGTGAAGACCAGAAGAGGACATCATCTTATGAAGATGGGAGGCCCCGGACTGGACCGCCGGCCCAGGTGAGTATAATCTAACCTCTTTTTCCTCATCTTTTAGGATACATCGGGGGATTATCTACAGCATTACGGAATGCTGTAGATAAGCCCCTGATGCCGGTGGGCTTAGCTCACCCTCGATTTTGGGGGTGACAGGTTCCCTTTAAGCACTATAATCCATACATTAGTTTTGGCAACCATTGGCCCTCCTGAAACACGATTGCAGAGGGCTAATAGGTTGCTATAATCGTTGGGCCGCCTGACGGACCCCCATGCCTGACATGTGATCTCTGGCTGGGCGTTACAGAAGACAATGATTTTGAATATGTAAAGGAATATTGACTGTGGTATTCACTAAATACAGCAATACTTCGGGACTGCTATGGCAAAATCGATCAAGCAGACGAAGGTTCAAGTCTCCGAAGGGGACCAACAGAAAAAAAACGCTTTTTAACCCCCTTTTCCCCATTTAACAATAAAGAAACATAAAACATATAAAATTTACTTATTTGGAATTGCTGTGTCAAGAAATGCCAAGTCTCTCAAGATATAAAATTATTCAGTCCTTTGGTAAACGCAGTAACAAGAAAAAAAATTTTAAAAATCACAATTGCAGTTTTTCGCCTGCCGCAATAATGCTAAAAAATGCAATAAGAACCAGACAAAGAATATTATGGATTAAAACATGATCTCGCCAAGCAAAAATAAAGTATCCACCACCCAGCTCCATTGATGCTAATTTTGAAAAGTTAAAAAACTATAAATGCTTCATATCTCTATAATCATACTGACCTTGAGATTCATGTTTCCAGGTATATTTTTTACTGCACCATTAACGCCATAAAAATAAAACCTCAAAAACTATTCTGGAATTCTGTTTCATTTTCCCTGCATTATTTCTCATTATTACACATAATTTATGGACATCTATGGTTTGATTTATTTGCCTGTGTGGATTAGATGGGTTGCTATCGACATCTGCTCAGAATTTCTTGTCAATAGCACCTTTAGGGCTCTTTCACACATCCATGTCTCCGGTATATATGGGGAGGGGATATGTGAGGCAGTGACTGGTGTTACCTGTAGGGGTCTCTGTATGTTCCCCCAGGATGTGCATGCAGGCATATTGAGGCCATGAGAGTGCATTGCAGTCACAGGCGTAGCTGTGTGAGTATAGGTCTTGGACATTCTGGTTGACCAAGGCAGATTTAGGGAAAACCTGCTCTGGGCTCTTGTGTTTTGAAACAGACTGCAGGATGGTAGTCATGCAGTCAGTTTCATTCCGGACCGGGTTTTCCATGTGGTTGAATGCCACAGATTCAAGTTAAAAACCCTGCAGTATAGGATTTGAGTGTGTCATGGCCAGTGTCAGTTTGGTGTTTGCTAGAGGGCAGAGCAGTTGGCTGTGCAGAGATCCACCTGTGGGAGGCAACACAGGCAAGCGGAGCCAAACAGCCAAGGGAGCTGAGAGGTCTGGCACCCACAGCGTGCACAGCTGTGCAGTCGCCCATGGCAACCGGTCAGTGGTGGACTGGCATGTTTAGTGACTGTAAACTGAAGGATATAGTGTACTGTGCAATCCAGAGGACTTGAACTTTAATACAGTGGTGCAGTTAACCTGTCAGAGTGGACTGGTGTGTTTAGTGACTGTAATCCAGAGGATAACTGCCCGCCTGCGATCCGGAAGATATCGTGTGCTGTGTTTATATGAGTTGAACATTAAAGAGTCGTTTTGCATTGAACCCCGAATAATAGAATGTAAGTCCGCAAGAACAGGGTCCTCTCCCCTCTGTACCAGTCTGTCATTGTAAGTTTGTTTACTGTTAACGATATCTATAACCCTGTATGTAACCCCTTTCTCATGTACAGCACCATGGAATTAATGGTGCTAAATAAATAAATAATAATAATAATAACTTTGCTGGGTCACTCACTGCCTCATCACTGCATAAGTGTGCTACCCCTGCACTATAATGTGGTGACAGTTTTCACATGTACCGGAAACACTGACACACGTAGACCCATTGAAGTGAATGGGTCTGTGCACATGTCATTGTGTTTCCATGGACGTGTGTCCATGGGCAAAACAAACTGACATGTCTGCTTTTTACCATCAACACGGGCCACAAAATGTCCCGCACACGTGTACATGTGGAACACACATGGATGTAACACGCGTCAGTGCCAGGGAAGAAGCACTGTTTCCCGTTGCCAGGTGCAAAAGACGGCTCTCATCATTCTCCCCTGCTCTGCTGGAATCAGTGCAAGCAGGGGAGAATGATGAGAGTTGTATTCAAGTGAAAATAATAACAGCAGGCGGTCGCTGATGGAACTATTACTTCCATCTACCTACACCTGCTGCTGCTAATAACAGTGACAGGCATATGGGAGTATTCATCATCACCCACCGCCTGCGCTATAAATAAATATAAAAAATGAAAAAAATGGCGTGGGTTCCCCTCGATTTTCTTGCAGAAACCTTCATCTGTCAGCCTCAGCAAGGCTGGTTATCAATCTGGTTATCAAGCATAGAGAGGTTTTGTTTTATTTCGAATAAAAAAACTTTATTCTGGTTGTGTCTTTATTTACCAAGTAACTATAGAATTATTAACCCCTTCGTGACATGCGCCGTACTAGTACGGCGCTGCCGGCACTGCATTAGTGCCAGCCGCAGTACTAGTACGGCGCCCCGATCACCGCGGTCTCACGCTGAGCGCCGCGGTGATCGGGTGCGGGTGTCAGCTGTATATGACAGCTGACACCCCGCAGCAATGCCCACGATCGGCGCTGTCGCCGATCGCGGGCATTTAACCCCTCTGATGCCGCTGTCAATAGTGACAGCGGCATAGAGGGGGATCGCGCAGGGACGGGGGCTCCCTGCGCTCTCCCACCGCAGCAGCGCGATGAGATCACGCTGCTCCGGTGACCTGGAAGGAGTCCCCGGATCCAAGATGGCCGCGGGACTCCTTCCGGGTCATAAGATGACCCTGCTTGCCGGCGTCTGCTGAGAATCCTCATAGCAGGCGCCGGCAAGCCTCTGTTACGTGCCTGTCACATCGGTGATCAGACCGAGTGCTATGCACACGGTCTGATCACCGATCTGTGATGTCCCCTCCTGGGACAAAGTAAAAAAGTAAAAAAAAAATTTTTCCAAATGTGTAAAAAAAAAAAAAAAAAAAATTCCTAAATAAAGAAAAAAAAAATATATATATTCCCATAAATACATTTCTTTATCTAAATAAAAAAAACACCACACAATAAAAGTACACATATTTAGTATCGCCGCGTCCGTAACAACCCCACCTATAAAACTATATCACTAGTTAACCCCTTCAGTGAACACCGTAAAAAAAAAAAAAAAAAAACGAGGCAAAAAACAACGCTTTATTCTCATACCGCCAAACAAAAAGTGGAATAACACGCGATCAAAAAGACGGATATAAATAACCATAGTACCGCTGAAAACGTCATCTTGTCCCGCAAAAAAAAAGCCGCCATACAGCATCATCAGCAGAAAAATAAAAAAGTTATAGCTCTCAGAATAAAGCGATGCAAAAACAATTATTTTTTTATATAAAATAGTTTTTATTGTGTAAAAGCGCCAAAACATAAAAAAATTACATAAATGAGGTATCGCTGTAATCGTACTGACCCGAAGAATAAAACTGCTTTATCCTTTTTACCAAACGCGGAACGGTATAAACGCCCCCCCTAAAAGAATTTCAGGAATTGCTGGTTTTTGTTCATTCCGCCTCCCAAAAATCGGAATAAAAAGCGATCAAAAAATGTCATGTACCCGAAAATGGTACCAGCAAAAACGTCAACTCGTCCCACAAAAAACAAGATCTCACATGACTCTGTGGACCAAAATATGGAAAAATTATAGCTCTCAAAATGTGGTGATGCAAAAACTATTGTTTGCAATAAAAAGCGTCTTTTAGTGTGTGACGGCTGCCAACCATAAAAATCCGCCCAAAAAACGCTATATAAGTAAATCAAATCCCCCTTCATCACCCCCTTAGTTAGGAAAAATAATAAAATTTTAAAAAATATATTTATTTCCATTTTCCCGTTAGGCTACTTTCACACTAGCGTCGGTACGGGGCCGTCGCGCTGCGTCGGCCCGACATACCGACGCATACTGTGCAAGCGCCGCACAACGGGGGCAGCGGATGCTGTTTTTCCACGCATCCGCTGCCCCATTGTGAGGTGCGGGGAGGTGGGGGCGGAGTTCCAGCCGCGCATGCGCGGTCGGAAATGGTGGACCGTCGGCACAAAAAAAGTTACATGTAACGTTTGTTGCTGCCGGCTGTCCGCCACAACACGACGCAACCGTCGCACGACGCTTGCGACGTGTGTCAATACGTCGCTAATGTTAGTCTATTGGGAAAAAACGCATCCTGCAGATGACTTTGCAGGATGCGTTTTTTCGCCAAAACGACGCATTGCGACGTATGCAAAAAAACGCTAGTGTGAAAGTAGCGCTAGGGTTAGGACTAGGGTTAGGGTTGGGGTTAGGGTTTCAGTTAGAATTGGGGAGTTTTCACTGTTTAGGCACATCAGGGGCTCTCCAAACGCGACATGGCGTCCGATCTCAACGCGTTTGTTTGCGTTAAAAACGCATGCGTTTTTATAGAAAAAAAACAGAACACACTGAAAAGTCACCCACCACCATCAAGGTGATAAAGGGATCCAAACCCTAACCCTACCCCTAAACTCATCCCTAACCGTTTAATGAACATTTTCTGACAGTCATAGTGCCACGTATTTCAGTGCCACGTATTTCAGTGCCATGTATTTCAGTGCCACGTATTTCAGTGCCACGTATTTCAGTGCCACGTATTTCAGTGCCACGATATTTCAGTGCCACGATATTTCAGTGCCACGATATTTCAGTGCCACGATATTTAAGTGCCACGTATTTAAGTGCCACGGTATTTCAGTGAAATACGTGGCACTGAAATATCGTGGCATTTACGTGAAATACGTGGCACTTAAATACGTGGCACTTAAATACGTGGCACTTATATACGTGGCACTTATATACGTGGCACTTAAATATCGTGGCATGTACATGATATACGTGGCACTTATATACGTGGCACTTATATACGTGGCACTTATATACGTGGCACTTATATACGTGGCACTTATATACGTGGCCACTGAAATATCGTGGCACTTATATACGTATATACGTATATACGTATATACGTATATAAACGTATTTCAGTGCCACGTATTTCAGTGCCACGTATTTCAGGTTAGGGGTAGGGGTAGGGTTAGGGGTAGGGTTAGGGTTTTTTGGTTTTTTCTTGTTTTCTTGTGTTTTTCTATAAAAACGCATGCGTCTAAAAAAACGCATGCGTTTTACCGCGATTACATGCGTTTTTTCACACATGCATTTTTAAAAAAAACGCAAGTGTGAAACCAGCCTTATCCTTGGAAAAATAAAAACATGGGGGCTAAAATATAATTTTCGTGGAAAAAAATATATTTTTTATTTTCGCGGCTCTGCGTTATAAACTGTAGTGAAGCACTTGGGGGTTCAAAGTTCTCACAACACATCTAGATAAGTTCCGTGGGGGGTCTAGTTTCCAATATGGGGTCACTTGTGGGGGGTTTCTACTGTTTAGGTACATCAGGGGCTCTGCAAATGCAACATGACACCTGCAGACCAATCCATCTAAGTCTGCATTTCAAACGGCGCTCCTTCCCTTCCGAGCTCTGCCGTGCGCCCAAACAGTGGTTTATCCCCATATATGAAGTATCAGCGTACTCAGGACAAATTGGACAACAACTTTTGTTGTCCAATTTCTCCTGTTACCCTTGGGAAAATAAAAATGTGGGGGCTAAAATATAATTTTCGTGGAAAAAAAAATTTTTTTTATTTTCATGGCTCTGCGTGATAAACTGTAGTGAAACACTTGTTGGTTCAAAGTTCTCACAACACATCTAGATAAGTTCCGTGGGGGGTCTAGTTTCCAATATGGGGTCACTTGTGGGGGGTTTCTACTGTTTAGGTACATCAGGGGCTCTGCAAATGCAACATGACACCTGCAGACCAATCCATCTAAGTCTGCATTTCAAACGGCGCTCCTTCCCTTCCGAGCTCTGCCGTGCGCCCAAACAGTGGTTCCCCCCAATGTATGGGGTATCAGCGTACTCAGGACAAATTGGACAATAACTTTTGTGGTCCAATTTCTCCTGTTACCCTTGGGGGAAAAAAAATTGCGGGCTAAAACATCATTTTGTGGAAAGAAAAAATGATTTTTTGATTTTCACAGCGCTACATTCTAAACTTTAGTGAAACAACTGGGGGTTAAAAGTGCTCACCACACATCTAAATAAGTTCCTTAGGGGGTCTTCTTTCCAAAATGGTGTCATTTGTGGGGGTTTCCACTGTTTAGGCACGTCAGGGGCTCTCCAAACACGACATGGGTTCCGATCTCAATTCCAGCCAATTTTGCATTGAAAAGTCAAATGGCGCTCCTTCCCTTCCGAGCTCTGCCATGCGCCCAAACAGTGGTTTATCCCCATATATGAAGTATCAGCGTACTCAGGACAAATTGCACAACAACTTTTGGCATCCAATTTATCCTGCTACCCTTGGGAAAATAAAAAATTTGGGGCAAAAAGATCATTTTTTGTGAAAATTAATATTAATTTTTTTTACGGCTCTACATTATAAACTTCTGTGAAGCACTTGGAGGTTCAAAGTGCTCACCACACATCTAGATAAGTTCCTTAGGGGGTCTTCTTTCCAAAATGGTGTCACTTGTGGGGGTTTCCACTGTTTAGGCACGTCAGGGGCTCTCCAAACACGACATGGGTTCCGATCTCAATTCCAGCCAATTTTGCATTGAAAAGTCAAATGGCGCTCCTTCCCTTCCGAGCTCTGCCATGCGCCCAAACAGTGGTTTATCCCCATATATGAAGTATCAGCATACTCAGGACAAATTGCACAACAACTTTTGGCATCCAATTTATCCTGCTACCCTTGGGAAAATAAAAAATTTGGGGCAAAAAGATCTTTTTTTGTGAAAATTAATATTAATTTTTTTTTACGGCTCTACATTATAAACTTCTGTGAAGCACTTGGAGGTTCAAAGTGCTCACCACACATCTAGATAAGTTCCTTAGGGGGTCTTCTTTCCAAAATGGTGTCACTTGTGGGGGTTTCCACTGTTTAGGCACGTCAGGGGCTCTCCAAACACGACATGGGTTCCGATCTCAATTCCAGCCAATTTTGCATTGAAAAGTCAAATGGCGCTCCTTCCCTTCCGAGCTCTGCCATGCGCCCAAACAGTGGTTTACCCCCACATATGGGGTATCAGCGTACTCAGGACAAATTGCACAACAACTTTTGGGGTCCAATTTATCCTGCTACCCTTGGGAAAATAAAAAATTTGGGGCAAAAAGATCATTTTTTGTGAAAATTAATATTAATTTTTTTTACGGCTCTACATTATAAACTTCTGTGAAGCACTTGGAGGTTCAAAGTGCTCACCACACATCTAGATTAGTTCCTTAGAGGGTCTACTTTCCAAAATGGTGTCACTTGTGGGGGTTTCCACTGTTTAGGCACGTCAGGGGCTCTCCAATCGCGACATGGGCTCCGATCTCAATTCCAGCAAATCTTGCATTGAAAAGTCAAATGGCACTCCTTCCCTTCCGAGCTCTGCCATGTGCCCAATCAATGGTTTACCCCAACATGTGGGGTATCGGCGTACTCAGGACAAATTGTACAACGACTTTTTTGGTCCAATTTCTCCTGTTACCCTTGGTAAAATAAAACAAATTGGATCTGAAGTAAAAATTTTGTGAAAAAAAAGTTAAATGTTCAATTTTTTTTAAACATTCCAAAAATTCCTGTGAAGCACCTGAAGGGTTAATAAACTTTTTGAATGTGGTTTAGAGTACCTTGAGGGGTGCAGTTTTTAGAATGGTGTCACTTTTGGACATTTTCTGTCATATAGACCCCTCAAAGTCACTTCAAGTGTGAGGTGGTCCGTAAAAAAAATGGTTTTGCAAATTTTGTTGCAAAAATGAGAAATCGCTGGTCAACTTTTAACCCTTATAACTCCCTAACAAAAAAAAATTATGTTTCCAAAATTGTGCTGATGTAAAGCAGACATGTGGGAAATGTTGTTTATTAACTATATTATGTGATATAACTCTCTAATTTAAGGGCATAAAAACGAAAAATTTAAAAATTGCTAAATTTTCATAATTTTCGACAAATTTCTGTTTTTTTCACAAATAAATGCAAGTCATATCAAAGAAGTTTTACCACTATCATAAAGTACAATATGTCACGAGAAAACAATCTCAGAATCACCAGGATCCGTTGAAGCGTTTCAGAGTTATGACCTCATAAAGTGACAGTGGTCAGAATTGTAAAAATTGGCCGTGTCACTTAGGTGAAAACAGGCTTTGGGGTGAAGGGGTTAATGGATCACCTGATAATACAAAGGTGACATCAACCCCGCAAATATGAACTTGCCACTACAGGGCAAGTGGGAAGAGCCTGGCAAAGTGCCAGAATTGGCACATCTAATAGATGTACCTTTTCTGTGAAGCTGCAGGCTGCTATTTTTAGGCTGGGGGGCCTATATCAATGTAAATAATTAAAAAAACAGAGTGGGGACCCCTTTATTCTTGATAACCAGCCTTGCTGAAGCTGACAGCTGAGGGTTGCAGCCCTCAGCTGTGAGTTTTGCCTGGCTGGTTATAGAAAACAGAGGGGAACCCACATCAGGGTTTTTTTAAAATTATTTATTTACAGTGCAGGAGTCGGCTGATCAATACTCCCATCAGCTGCTCCTGCTGTTAATGTTATTAATGGCAGCAGGTGTAGGTTGATGGATGTAACAGTCCCATCAGCCTCCACCTGCTGTAATTGTTATCACTTGAATATAACTCTCATCATTCTCCCTTGCTTTCGCTGATCGCCGGCAGAGCAGGGGGGAATGATGAGAGCCGTCTTCAGCAACCGGCACCGGGGAACAGCGCTTACTGCAGCACTTCTTCCCTGGTGCCCGTCCTTGTGGTACTGATGCTGCCCACGGGCAGCATACGGTTGCCACATGTGTGTTGCAAGTATTATACATACAGACACACGGACACTGACATCTCCTGTACCAGTTTTTCCAGTACCAGAAATGTCAGGACGTGTGAAACCGGTCTTAGAAATATATTTAGCAATGAAAAAGAAGAAAATGAGGGCACTCACCAATTTTTCACGTTCTTAGTCCTTTATTGCAACACGATCCAGTTAAAACACATGGCCAGGGAAGAGAGAGAGCCGAAGCCCGTGTGAGCAAGCGAGAGACGACAGCTGTTTCGCGCTGTGCTTTGCGCTTCTACAGGTCACTGACCTGTAGAAGCGCAAAGCACAGCGCGAAACAGCTGTTGTCTCTCGCTTGCTCACACGGGCTTCGGCTCTCTCTCTTCCCCGGCCATGTGTTTTAACTGGATCGTGTTGCAATAAAGGACTAAGAACGTGAAAGATTGGTGAGTGCCCTCATTTTCTTCTTTTTCATTGCTACATATTTATGGACACATTTTCATTGAGGTGCACCACCAAGTCACCACTGTATGGTTTGTCCATCCGAAGTCTGCACAAATGCACCTTGACTAGAGCCTATGAGAAGTCGTTAAGACACATGCAGTGCCGCTCTTCTCCTTTTTTCTTTTGATTTTAGAAATATATTTACTTAGAAAATTGGTGATGTGTTCAATACTGTATATGGTGCAAAAAAGGATAAATAATGATGCCTATCGATCTGTTTCTGTCTGTCCTTCTATATATTTATATTCATTAACAGGGTTTGTTTTATTTCATTATTCCATTTTAGCTTTCTCTCAAGCTTTGTAGTCCTTATTATAGCAGGACACAATTTCTTGCACAGTATTAAAGTTATAAAATATGAACTATGGCCAGGGTATCTGATTTCAAATGACCCAAGGTCTAACCAATCTCATATTAATGTCTTGTGATCCATAACAGATGGGGGTCACTAATCAATAACGCTCAGTGACAGACATAACAATGCTGCTGAAATAACACACACAAATAAAACATAAAACAATGATTACTAAATAGAAAACCAGCTCATGCATGCACAGGTATATTGAGCTTATATGTGTTGAACAGCTTTAATAAATTTCCTTGCTCGCTTAGCTTGATTGCTGCTCATTGTATTAAAATTGCCCCATAGTTAACAGAATTTCTGCCTTTTAGTTCCCACTTTTAAAATATTCTTGGAAACTTTTGATGTTAATAAACATTTTAAAGTTTGTTTTCAAAATTTCTTTCTTTTGATCAATTAGAAAGTGCATGAACAAAAGGACAAAAGGAACTTAATGGCAAAGTAAATTCCTCTACAATAGCATTGCTTTAACTTGGCATAAATGCTCTGGCTCAGTAGACAAGTGTTTCCTGGAAATTTTTTAGAATGTTGGCTCTAATATGAAACTAAATTACAAAAAACCAAAAGAGTTCTACACATCATCATATTTTCCAAATTTTAAAGAGAATGGTCTTTCAAGAGGATTTTACGGTTTACAAAGAGATAAACAAAGAGGCCAAAACTTGCCAAGATTAGTAAATACAAAAGGTAGCAATGGTGTTACAAAGTGTATAGCATAGAGAGCGAGTATAGCAAGAGACATAATATAAACCACTATAAGGGCAAGTGCAGAAGAGCGTATATTCTCTAATCCGAGAGAATCGGGCCTATTATGCAAATCACACTCTCATCAAATTCTCATCAGAGTTTGATCAGATTGTGAGCATAGTGTGATCTGATTATCTTGCGTGAGGAGAAGATGGAAAAAAATATTCTACATATTCTCCATTCTGTCAGTGTGTGGAAATTGGACTGCACTCAGATGTCATCTGAGTGCAGTACGATTTTTTCCACGGACTCATTGACTTGTATGGCAGAGTGCGTTCTGAATGTGGGATGAAACTTGAGCATGCTGCGACTTTTTTCTTGGACAGACTCTGTCCGTGGTAAAAATTGGACACGTGCACAGCTCCATGGAATATTAGTCTGAGTGCGATCAGATGTTTTGTCAGATCACACTCAGACTGAAAATACAGTGTTCTGCACCTGCCATAACTTATACACACTAGGGCCTGTACAAATCTTTGCAGTTTAGGTGCTTGCACTTTGATATTGGTAAGTAAAATTAAACCATATTTAGATATATTTATATGATTTTATGTATGATTTTCCCAACAATCCGGTAAAAATGCAGCATTTTTGGAAAATTGGAGCAAAAAATGCACTTGTGTTTAACTAAAATTAGTGTTTGCGCCTGTTTACGCTCTGCAGTTTATTTACAGTCATGTTTTGTAAAATAAATCTAATCATTTTTTGTTTTTTTTTATTTTTGTCATAAATTGAAATAAAAAGTTTTCCAAGTGTTTCTCTTGCTGAATATATAGACCACATATAGTAAAGTAAGGTAAAAAAGCAAAAATGTGAATGCGTGCCGTCTAATAACTTAGGAGAAATTCTCACTACCTCCAAAACCACTGGTGAAAAATAAGGACCCAGAAAAAAGTAACATTGCTTTAATGTCTATCTATGTGTAAAATGCAGCCAAGTACACGGTGCGTGCACTCACAAGTGCATAATTACATGGACAATTTGAGAAGCCACAAGGAAATGATAAAACACATAAGAAATATTATACATTCTCTGGCAATTAAAGAGAAAGTAAACATGGAATTTCAATACTAGAAATGTATCTATAGCCAATAACGCTGGTAATAGTCACTGATCTGATAAAAAAGGAAAGAAATAGCACTTGTGTTTTTACTAAAAACAGATGCTTTGAGCGCTCCATCTTCCTGTACTTCATCATTTGAAGATTTTATTATTTCCCTGAGGTGGTTTTATCCTGGTATTGAATAACAAAATATGGAATTTACATTGCAGGTCATGCACAACGGAGGCGCTCTTGTAAAGAATGTCAACTTGTCTGCCAGTCATTAGACGTGCTGTGAATTGAACAGGCAGCTACCTACGTGTAATAGCTGCAATGAGAGTGGGCAATTTACTTCCAAAACATTTCATTATTTTTTATATAAAGAGAAATAAATAAAGGCCTCAACCTCCTGTGGGAATGTAAACTGCACTCCACCCTGCTAACATATTACAGTAGATGATGGGAAAAGTACATTGCATAAGTCACCTACAAGATTCTTGGAAATATTAAGCAAATGTTAATTCCCATTAGTCATCCAGTTTAATATATTTGACAGTCTGCATGTGCACTGAAGAGATAATAGTGCAAATTAGTTGTAACACCACTTGGTTTTAATGTATTTAACTTTATTTTCACTTTTTGTTTTTGTTAATATTGCGCTCACATTTTATAAAAAATGACTATAGCAATAAACCTTTTCAGAAAATCATCCACTCCTATGATCTACAGCTATATACTATATGGACATGCTTTGGCTGGGTTTGATTTTTGGGTCATAGACCTATTGACTTGGCACAAGACTCTAACAAATCCATTAGATCAAAGCAGATTCTCTTGGTCAGATTTCACACAAGACACTTTGTTTAGCAAGTTCCAGGACACTGATGGACACAAAAAGAAGGGGGTCCCTGTGTAAGAACAGTATATGGACGCTCTGTGGTCCAATAAATCATCAGAATGCAAAATTCCACCTTTGAATGTGAGTTCCCCACATTTCCAGCTTGGAGAAAAATGTCCTATTTTAGAGCTCGATGTGGATTACCACTTGGGCCCCTGTGAGGCTGCACAGGTTGCACCAATAATATGTCCGGCCCTGGTCCAGGAGATTCCTGATTTTCAAACTTTAAGCACATATCAGGGATCTAGATTCCACTGTAGAGGGGTCTGGGTTTGTGTCCACAAAGTAGCTGATGACTGGTGAAGCAAACTGAGGAATAGTCTAAAACCCAGTTAATACTAGAGAGATGAGGATCAGTACAAAACCTGATACAAATACATGGTCAATGGAAGCTGAGTAATAGTCCAGGAGGTCAAGCAAAATAATAGAAAAAGAGGATGTTCTAGGGTAAAAAATAGAACATCTAAGGTACAGAAGAACTGTCAGGAACAAAGTCAGCTAAGATATTAGCACAAAGCATCCTAGTGTAGAGTCACAAGCATACAACAGCTGGCACAGGTCACATGCATTGGTGACTGGCGACTTTAAGAGGGCGCTAGGCATGTCTATAGGCTCCATAACTCATGATTTCATTGGTCTCTTGACAGCGATTGGCTAATCAGTCAGACCATCTTATTAGCCGAGAGGAGAATCAGTCAAACAGAATGAATGTCACTTGTGCTGCACAGTGTTTCTATAGTTGCCAACACAAGGAATGAAGTTGAGGTTTATGATAAAATGACAGCCACCGGATCAGTGGAAAGTTTTAGAATTAGTCACCAACCATTTGATAATTACCATTGCTGAAAGTCTCTGACATCTCTTCCCACCATGTTTCCATGGATTCTTAGTGTTCCCTGAAACTTGGCTAGGGCTTCCCCAGAAGACCAAAAAATAGTTTTCTAATTCATTAAAGGAATATTTTATTTGAAAGAGACTGGAAAGGTTGAGAGATACTGTTATATACAGTAATTTTTGGATCTAATTTTATGGTACTTTTCTTGGACTGCTTAGTCAGATATTTTAAAAAAGAAATAAATAATATGGGGACATTATTTGATCACTGCCTATTCACATTCATGTTGGTACTCTAAAACGGTATAGATTGGTAAAAATTTAATTTTGGTAAAATTTTGATTTCAGTTGAAGAGATTGTTCCATGCTGAATAGGAGCGCACCACTCCCCCGCCTCCCAGCTTCCTGGTTGCTGAGATGCGGTGCGCTCCTGATTAATGGTTCGGATCATTAGATACACACCTGAACTGTATGCTCTCTGATGCTGCAAGCAAAGGCAGCTGGACCTCTACGGCATTGGGGCAGCACAGTGGCAAAAAGCTGTCCATATCTACAGTTAAAGCCAGTTCGAGAGCTTGTAAGTACTGAGCTCCTTGCCAAGGAGACTGACCACAGCTGGTAGATTGCAGAGGTGGCCAGTAACTTAGGCAATGAGCATTAAACAGTAAAATGAAAAATTCCTCTGTTCCTGATAACAAAGAGAGTTTTTAATAAGATGTAACTTGCAAAGTTGCTTGTCTTTCCAGAAACTTGAGAATGACCGTTTAAGTTTCTTTTACCCAAACCTATGATTTTTTTTTCAATAACATGTGTACATTTATTAGAAAACATGTAAAAAGTAAAAGCTCAAAATAAAAAGTGAAAGTGGCGCTAGTTCAAGGTGCAGGGTATGCAATACCTGCAGCGAAATAGAGACAGTCACCACAAACAACTGTCAAAAGCAAGATGCAGACAATAAATATAGGTATATTTCGCGCTGGTAAACCCTATAGCTGTATATTCAGATAGGTGTATAGTCCAGATAATTAGCTCAATAGTTAGCTTAATAGTGCACTATATTAAAATAGCAGGCTTTGTATAAAAAAGGAACAGTTAAGACGCTGCACTCCTGCAGCTTGATCACACACACTGGGTGAAGAGTCAGTACCTTAAGAGTAAAGTCCCGTCATTTGTCCGTTCATGTGGATCGTCAAAATTCCTGGGTACTGTAGGTGAAGTCTTGGTGGAGTACTGTACCGGAGAGCTGCCCCGGCCGGTGGCAGCTACTCCGTGCACCGAACTTGAGCCAGGGGCGGGAACACTCCGTTTAGGGCCGGCAGCGCCGCACAGTGCGAGTAGTGTGAGCGGCGCGTCTAGGACCTGCGTGACGCAGTGTGTCAGGTGACCGCCCCACGTGACTACAACGTTTGGTACGGATCGCGGTAAGGACCAACACAGCCTACACGTTTCGAAAACAACTGTTTTCTTCCTCAGGGCTGGTCCTTGCCCGATTTGAGGGTCCTTATATAGCTTCCGCGATCTTCCCTGTTAGAAAAAGCCAAATAACTCCACTCCACAATTAAGTCCTCTGGGAATCAGCGTATCTAGTAAGAAAATCCATTTACTCTCAGTCCTGGACATGGATTTTATAAAGTCGCCACCTCTCCAGTGTGGATGTACAATTTCAATACCGGAGATTTCCATTGTTTGGACCCTTCCACCATGTATTTCTATGAAGTGCTTGGAGAGTGGGTGACCTGTAAAATTCTTCTTTATGTTGCGCATGTGTTCATTAATTCTAATTTTCAAGGATCTTTTTGTACGTCCCACGTATAATTTTTTACATGGGCACTTGATCGTATAAATTACTCCTGTTGTTGAACACGTAATAAAGTCTTTTATTTTGAAGTTCACATCCCCTTTCTCTATACTAGTAGTTTTATGTGTGTTGGTGTATTTACACATATTGCACCTACGGCACGGGAAAAAGCCTTTTAATGAGTTCTGAAAATAAGAATGATTAATAGAAAATAGTCTGTTCTGAACAGTGGGGGCGACCATATTTCCCAAATTCTGGGCCTTCTTGTATACAAATCTGGGCCGGGCCAGTATTTGATCCCCAATCACCTTGTCATCTTTCAATAGATGCCAATATTTATTTACTATTTTGCGTAGCAGGTATGAGTTAGTATTATATTGGGTGATTATGGGTATACACTCAATGTTTATTTTCTGCTTTCCAATGGGATTAATCAAATCCTGACGTGGTTTCATACGAGCGCTGTCTCTCGATATTCCCAGAGCATCCTGCTTGTATCCTTTTTGTAGGAATTTTTTTGTCATTGTTTCAGCCTCACTATTGAAATCCTCATTTCTTGAACAGTTCCGATGAATTCTCATGAATTGACTGTTAGGAATGTTCAATAACCAGACTGGGAGGTGGCAGCTATCCAGAGGGATGAAACTATTGGTGTCTGTAGGTTTATAAAAAGTCCTCGTCTGAATGGCACTATTTTCAATGAAAATCTCTAAATCTAAAAAATTTATGACATTCCTACTGGTATTAGATGTGAATTTTAAAAAGAACTCATTTTTATTTAAATCATTTAAAAAATTCCTAAGAGTGTGAGGTCCATCTGACCATATAAAAACGATGTCATCAATAAAACGTTGCCAGAGGACCAGGCCCGCCCTCAGCCGCCCCTCCGGGTAGATAGTGGTCATCTAATTTAGGGCGCTGTGCCGGCCCTAAATGGAGTGTTCCCGCCCCTGGCTCAAGTTCGGTGCACGGAGTAGCTGCCACCGGCCGGGGCAGCTCTCCGGTACAGTACTCCACCAAGACTTCACCTACAGTACCCAGGAATTTTGACGATCCACATGAACGGACAAATGACGGGACTTTACTCTTAAGGTACTGACTCTTCACCCAGTGTGTGTGATCAAGCTGCAGGAGTGCAGCGTCTTAACTGTTCCTTTTTTATACAAAGCCTGCTATTTTAATATAGTGCACTATTAAGCTAACTATTGAGCTAATTATCTGGACTATACACCTATCTGAATATACAGCTATAGGGTTTACCAGCGCGAAATATACCTATATTTATTGTCTGCAAAAAGTAAAAGCTGCCTGAAAAAAAAAAAAAGTTTTGTCATTGTTATTATGTATGTTGACAACACATTTTACAGGACAGTATACCAGTAATCTTTTCATTATGGCAATTTTCCATTGATTTGGTCTTTCAATATCAATGTAAATATAAAATATAAAAGTCGTAAAATTTAAATATAAAGTGGTATATGGCAGAAGGTAGTGCATCTCAACTTCACAATGTACATATTGGTAAAAATGCAAAAATAAAAATTGCATAAATTCTTAAGAATAATTTGAAATAAATATAAAAAAATCAAACAATAAAACATACACAATTAATAAAATGTTACATTTTAAATCATATAAATCAATAGCTTCAACATTTTTAATTAAGAAATTCTATGTTGAATTTTCCATTTGAAAAGTCATAAATTGAACCTTTCAAAAACAAGCAAAATGCATAGTCATAGTCAATAGTATATGCAAGTCACCGTTACAACAAATTGGCACAAACACAATACATTAGAAATCCAATTGTGCTGATCCAATTAATATATCAACACTCCATTGATTAATTTCAGTTCCGTATATTTTACCAGGCATTTTGTTAAATGTAATATTACTTAAATAAACAGGTGAAATTAACTAAAAAAAATCCAACTTTCCCCTTGTTTTAATAACCTTGGATGACATTAACGTTCCACTAAGGAAACGTATACTATACACGTTTGAGTAAAAACATCTAGAGCCCTACTGAGATAATTTGTAAAGCAGACAATAGTCTCTCACATTCATCATTTTAACTAGTCTCCTTCTATAGGCATGCACTTAAGGAATTACGTGCAAAACTAATGCTGAAATGATAAATTGAACTGATACCTTTAACATAAACTACCCTTTCAATAGAGGAGAGCAGGAAGGTTAAGACTAGCTACAAAAATAAAGATGGTAATAATTAAAATACAATACTCAGCCAATATGACATATAGCATTTTTACATCTTTTCCTATCCTGCTGCTTTATTTCTTCCTCCTATACTGCTTTTCCTTTGTCTGGATGACGTATCCTATTTTAATATTTCTGCTTTAGTATTGGCTTGTAAATATTTTATACATTCAAAACATTTGGGCTAGAAAGATTTACCCAGAATATTCATAATAAAGGCAGTTTTCTCAAATTAAGCCACTGAAATTAATAATAATAGTACTGCTAACAATATCAATTTGAATATAATAATACATGCAGTTGGGGAAATACGTATTTGATCCCTTGCTGATTTTGTAAGTTTGCCCCCTGAAAAAAACACGAACAGTCTATAATTTTAAGGGTAGGTTAAGTTTAACATTGAGAGATAGCATATCAAAAATAAGATCCAGAAAATCACATTGTATAAATTATATAAGTTTATTTGCATTTTGCAGTGAGAAATAAGTATTTGATCCCCTGCCAACCATTAAGCGTTCTGGCTCCTACAGACCAGTTAGACTCTCCTAATCAAATCGTTACCTGCATTAAAGACAGCGGCCTTACATAGTCACCTTTATAAAAGACTCCTGTCCACAGACTCAATTAGGCCGGGCTCACACTTGCATTTGGCTGGTCTGTGTATGGCTGCGTACTTCCTCCCTTAAGCTTCGCCTACTTACGCATGCATCCTGCTTCGTCCTGCGTACCTATCTTTAACATTGGGTACAAAGGGCATGCGTTGTATGCGGATGCGTCTGTATGCGGCGTTTTGACGTGCTCGCCAACCGCAAAAAGTTGGAGCAAAAACCAGAGAAAAAGAAAAAGAAAAATACCTCCAGTCATGAAGGGGTTATTTTCGTTCAAAATTTGTGTGGCTGCCGCACTGAAAGCCCGACTTCTGGGAGGAAATTAACTCCTGATGCTCCTGACAGCCTGCGGCTTTCAGTGATAGAGGCGCGGCCAGCTCGGCTTCAGCGGCTGTCACCACACCCTGGCCCTGACAGCCGGCTCAGCAGTGCATCAGTAGAAGTGACAGCATTACGGTTTGCTCACACTAGTGTACAAAAATGGACTAGTGTAATCTGATAAAAAATCGGATTGCACCCGGACCAATGTTATTCCGCGAGGCAGTGCAGATCTGCATATTTTTTCTCAGCTGTATTCTGAATGAGAAAAATATTACAGCATGCTGCAATTTCACTTCAAAATTAGTACAGTGCAAGAAAAAATTGCATGCCATATGGACCGTCCGAGTGACGTCTGATTTTCACAGATATATTACAATTTTGCGACATAGGAAACTGTAAATTGTTCTGTAAAAGATTAATAGCTGCTGAGTAAAAGAAACGATCGTCCCACTGTCCTGGATGAGAATGCGACCGATTCTTTATATGCTGGTGTGAGCGAACCCTTAAGCTGAACACCAGCAGCAGAAGATCCACCCAGGAAAGCTGACAAAAAGTGTACTGATCAAAAGTGAGAGGGCATTGGGACGTGCCACAATAATAACGAGCTGCTGTTTGTTTGGGGTCACCAATTTTCCTCATCTTAAACATTTGTTTTTTATAATGTAGCAGTATACCATATTACTGGAAACTGTGTAGTAAAAGTTAATGTGGTTTATATGTATCTTTTAGGGCTATCAAGTACGTGCTCTAAGTAAAAACGTATACAATTGATATATAGATTATAATAAAATGTCACCAAAGATGAATACTACAATAATAATAATATTATTATTTCTGCACATTAAATCTCCATATGGCCTCAATGTGGGCTATGCTCATTGCTTCATCTATACTAGACATTATTTCTAACCTTAATAAAAAGAATACAGCCAGCAGTATTTCTCAGTGTAAAAGCTGATAAATCACTTCCCAAGAGATTTTACATTGTCCAGGTGCAAAATTCTAGGCCTTTGCATGTATTGCAGAAATAAAAAACTGCTGATACTATAAAACTGCGCTGGAACAAAGGTGTATAAGGTAACCGTAAATGCAAAGTTTATCAGTAAATGGCAAGATGTAAAACTAATATCTAAAACGTCAGGTTATTGTTGTTGAGCAAAGACGTAAAGCAGACATCTATTAAAGTGAATTTACCGCCATTTAGTTTTAACGAATCAAAACCAGATGCTACTGACACTGGTTACCCAATCTACCATTGGCTGAACCATATTGTCTTGTAATAATCCAATGAGCCATCGCTGAGAAATTGAGAATTGAAGCTCCATACAAATTAGTGTGGACATGCATTGTGGGCACATCCATGCACTTGGAGTACATCATTTTGCCCTCAATGTCCTCTCAGGCTAATGTGCATGACGTTTTAAAGCTCAGTGATGGCACATTGGATTACAAGTCAGGTATCATTTATATTGTTGAGCTAGAACCTATCCAGACACACCACTAGTTATAGCGGTAAAATTGTCCTAGTTTTCTTTAGAGGAGTATTCCCATCGTGGCCATTCATGGCTGAGTCAGGAATAACTGTCTCTATGTGCCTGCCCCAAGTGATAGTGGAAATTAAAGCACTACTTATGTTTTTTTTTATTTCACTACTGGAGTAATGTCAGTAATATAAATTCCTTGTCCCTAGTAATATACTTACCAGTCGCTGTCTTCATCTCTTATCAGAGCCGCTCCTGTCGGTCTTCTTCAGTTTGTGACCTGCCTGATTGCTCCAGTGTTTGCTGTGCGGACTGGAAGTCAGCACTCAATTAAAGTCTATGAGAGCCAGAAGGAGGGTAGAACGAGGTTCTCATAGACTTACAATGAAAGCTGGTGACCTTGGCTAGCTCTGACTTCCAGTCAGTTAGAAGTTGTAGTCAAAAGATGGAGGATTGGGACTGGAGCAGCGCCAGGAGGAGCAGAAGACAGTGGCTGGTAAGTATTTTCTAGGAGTAGGGTATTTACATTACTGACATCACTCCAGCGCTGAAATAAAACAAAATGCCTAGCACAGCTAACACTGCTTCAATAATGCCACAGCTGCAAAAACAATATTTCTCCATACGTTGTTTCCTTAACTTCCATTTATTTATATAGCTGTTTTTGGGTTTCGAACTCCAGTGGTCGGCACATAGAGGCGGATTCTCGTGGCTCAGCCATGAATGGCCAAGATGGGTATAGCATATTTTTGTACTTGAAATGCAGCTTTTGGCAGTGCAACTGGATGAAGCTAGTACCCTTTTTTCCATTTGTTTCTGTTTTGCATAGAAGATCAATAATTCCAGTCTTTTTAATATTTGTTTGTTTTATTTTTTTAATTCATTTTTTATGCGCTTGAGACTTATTTTTAAACTGAAATAATCAATATAAGCTGAAAAAAAAATTATAGAAGAAAATAGTAAAATTGAATTTTAGTTCTCATGATATAGAAACAATCGCAAACGTGTATCTCCAAGAATGAGTGTTGCCCAGCTGCACATTTATTGTCCTATCGGTTCTTTTAAATAACAGCTTGATTCAATCCGAATATCTTTGTCTTTGCGCCAGTGATAATAGCATTGGAAAGAATATATTAGATCTATGAAAAAATCTCTCGGGATTGCTGTGCAGACGTGAATGCTGGGGTTATCGCTAATTAAGATGTTGACTGAGTCCATAAACATTAGACTTTAGCTGACCCTGCTGGATTCTCATGTAAATGGCTAAAGTCTATTTAGAAGTTATCATGCCAGCTGAGGTCTAATTATGGATGGCTTGGAAATAGAAGTTGTGCATTTCGAGCAAAAACATAGTCCTGATATCTCATGATTAGAGTTACCTCTAATGCTCCTATTACCCTTGCGCTGCATGATCTGATCTTTCAAGGACCAGGTTACTGGAATATGCAGCAAACTTGATATGAAATACTCATACTGTCAATGAGAAAACCATTATCTGATCTGTAACAAGGGTTTCTACCTCATTTATGCTGATTGCTTATACTAGTTACAATGAGATATTTCATGACAAGCTGCTGATCAGCATCATCTTCTAAACAACTTGTTGTAATATTTTTCTTTTGGATGTAATTTTCTGATCAAGATTATTAACCAGAGAGACATAAGCGCTGCTGTCAGAGTTATGTTTAGAGCAGAAGATTTTCTTTTTTAATAATATAATCGCATTATTATAAGCAATAAGACAGGAAATGGTTCATTGGCAAGCATTAACATCAAGCATGCTGCATGTCCTGCTCTCGGGAAGAGAGGTCAACGAGACCTAATTGCTGCATATATATATATACCGCATATATAATTTTTTGCCTTAGTGTAACACATGGTACTATTTTTCTTATGCAAAACAGAAAAAAAGCCTGAAGGGGAGGTCCAGCCTCCCAAAAACAGATAATTGAAAAAGTAATGAAGGGGACTATGGTCATAAATCAGACAGAAAAAAATTGTTCAAACTCCTAGCATTACGAACTCACTGATGTTACCAAGTTCTGCAGATACAGTAGCAGTATGCAGGGAAACCAAGAGCCTGTAAAAACCAAACTGTGCAACATTTTTACTGAAACCCAATTGCAAAAGATACAGTGAGTACGGAAAGTATTCAGACCCCTTTAAATTTTTCACTTTTTGTTTCATTGCAGCCATTTGGTAAATTCAAAAAAGTTCATTATTTTATCATTAATGTACGCTCTGCATCCCATCTTGACTGAAAAACACAGAAATTTACTAATTTTTGCAAATTTATTAAAAAAGAAAAACTGAAATCTCACATGGTCATAAGTATTCAGACCCTTTGCTCTGTATTGAGTAGAAGCACCCTTTTGAGCTAGTACAGCCATGAGTCTGCTTGGGGATGATGCAACAAGTTTTTCACACCTGGATTTGGGGATCCTCTGCCATTCTTTTTTGCAGATCCTCTCCAGTTCCGTCATGTTGAATGGTGAACGTTGGTAGACAGCCATTTTCAGGTCTCAATTGGAGATGCTCAATTGGGTTTACGTCAGGGCTCTGGCTGGGCCAGTCAGGAATGGTCACAGAGTTGTTCTGAAGACACTCCTTTGTTATTTTAGCTGTGTGCTTAGGGTCATTGTCTTGTTGAAAGGAGAACCTTTGGCCAAGTCTGAGGTCCAGAGCACTCTGGAAGAGGTTTTCATTCAAGATATCTCTGTACTTGGCCGCATTCATGTTTCCTTCAGTGACAACCAGTCGTCCTGTCCCTGCAGATGAAAAACACCCCCATAGCATGAAACCATGTTTCACTGTTGGGATTGTATTGGGCAGGTGATGAGCAGTGCCTGGTTTTCTCCACACATACTGCTTAGAGTTATCACCAAAAAGGTCTATATTCGTCTCATCAGACTAGAGAGTTTTATTTCTCATAGACTGGGAGTCCTTCATGTGTTTTTTTTTAGCAAACTCTATGTGAGCTTCCATATGTCTTGCATGGAGGAGAGGCTTCTGTTGGGCCACTCTGCCATAAAGGCCCGACTGGTGGAGGGCTGCAGTTTTAGTTGACTTTGTGGAACTTTCTCCCATTTCTCTACTGCATCTCTGGAGCTCAGCCACAGTGATCTTGGGGTTCTTCTTTGCCTCTCTCACCAAGGCTCTTCTCCCGTGATTGCTCAGTTTGGCTGGATGGCCAGGTCTAGGAAAACTTCTGGTAGTCCCAAACTTCTTCCATTTAAGGATTATGGAGGCCACTGTGCTTTTTTAGGAACCTTTAGCACTGCAGAAATGTTGTTGTAACCTTGGCCAGATCTGTGCCTTGCCACAATTCTGTCTCTGAGCTCCTTGGCCAGTTCCTCTGACCTCATAATTCTCATTTGGTCTGACATGCACTGTGAGCTGTGAGGTCTTATAAAGACAGGTGTGTGCCTTTCCAAATCAAGTCCTATCAGTTTAATTAAACACAGCTGGCCTTCCGTGAAGAAGTAGAACCATTTCAAGGAGGATGACAAGGAAATGGACAGCATGTGACTTAAATATGAGTGTCTGAGCAAATGGTCTGAATACTTATGACCATGTGACATTTCAGTTTTTCTTTTTTAATAAATTTGCAAAAATGACATCTTTGTTTTTTTTCAGTCAAGATGGGGTGCAGAGTGTACATTAATGAGATTTTTTTTTTTTTTACTTTTTTTAATTTACCAAAAGGCTGCAATGAAACAAAGAGTGAAATTCTTAAAGGGGTCTGAATACTTTTCGTACTCACTGTATTTTTGACTCAAAATACATCATGCATTAAATGCATTTAATTAAAAAGAAATGATCCCAATGATGTACACTTCTTTTAAAGAAAAAAATATTCCAAAATAGTAGTCCAAGATGTCATGGATAAAGCACAGAGATTCATTGCCCCATTTATTATAACAATAGCTGGACCATACATGACAAGCATTTTTTACCTATTGTGGCCACTCTATTTCCTCAAAAAATCCGATGAAAAAAATGTACACAAGGACCAACTATAGTAGTAGTGCCTCTGTAGCAATGATGGTGCTTTCCTGTGCCAATTTTTGGTTTCCCACTTTTTAACACCTTTCATGTTTTTACATGTTTTTCTTTATGTTTTTTGCTAATAAATATTGTAATTTTTAATATAGTTGGTTCTTGTGTACATTTTTTTCATCGGATTTTTTGTATGTTTATGTGCTGAACCGTTACTATGTCCATTAGTAGTGAAATAGGTTTGGTATCCATTTAGGCCTTTTCTTTGGTCTGTATTTGGTGTTTTGGATACTCCTATCTTTTGATTCAACTCCGTTTCTTCACTCTATTTCCTCGTAGATTATAAGCTTGCGAGCACATCCCTCACTCCTCCTGAAACTGTTGAAATATGTGTGATTTTATATTGCTTGCACGTGTCTCCGCTTAATTGTAAAGTGCTGCTGAATATGTTGGCTCTATAAAAATACTATTATTATTATTATTATTATTATTATTATTACTATTATCTTCATCATTATATTAATGCAATTTATGTCCTGCATTTTAGTCTAATTGATTCCATTCAGACATTTTTGTGAATCCTCTATAAGAAGCTTCTGAAAAGAGACACATAGTTTTGATGACTCTAAAGTTTTGGAATTTGTTGGAGATTCACAGTAATAGACTCTTTGATCTATTAGAATAGCATATTGGGGTAGAATATCCCTTAACGCTAACTTGTTTGCTACAAGAACTCTTCTTACTTGCCCACAATGTGGTAATCTTCTGGTCAATAGTGTTTTAAACATGTCTGGATGCCTTAGTGAAAAAGTGTGTACAGGTAGAAAATGAAGTTTATTCTCTCTGCAGCCGCTCACTCCCAGTCATTGGGGCTGTTCAGGGAGCTGTAATAGTCATTGCTCACTACACAGTGAGTAAATTGTTATCACTCCTCTTGCTCCTTGACTGACAGTCCCTTGTGCAGTGTATGTGCAGAGCAAGTTGTCGGTCAAGCTGCAGGGGAGTGATTATAGTGTGCTCACTGTGTAGTGAGTGCTACATATCAAAGACTACTGCACCATCCTATTGACTGGAAGCAACCAGCTGCAGGGAGAATAAAACTTTGCTTTCTCCCTGTAGCCACTCTTTCAGTAATCCAGACAAATATGCATTTAAAGTAAACAGAGTTTTTGTAGCTGACTGATTCCCTTTAAATAAGCAATTCTGACATTTTATTATGTTATTTTTATACCTTTCCCAACATCTATCATAAAAAAGTTATGGTTTTTGGAAGAAGGGGAGGAAAAAGCAAAAACGAAAATTGACCGTGGCGGGAAAGGGTTAATAAGATGAAACATTATGCAATGTTACTTTATTTTTCATACGTCAAATGGCTCAAGATCTCAGTAAAATTAGAGAACAAGCAATTTTTTTTTATATGCAATAGAACATCTGATTTGCTCTATTGTGCCTCATAGCAATATGTGCATGATTTATGTACAAGTTTAAGTGTCCCAGCTGGTGCAGCAGGTGAATAAAGCATCCATGCCACACCAAACAGACAAACTAATTATGAGAATGTTCATTCATCACTTTCAACTTGACATGTTCAAAATATGGAGGTGCAAAAGAACCTGGCAGCTGTTTCCATTTCAATACATTGATTGCTCATGTGTCAAGTAATTGATTCATGATCCTTTATGATTCTCAACTTCAAGATTAAACATTAATTTATTAGGCTGATGACACATTTTATATTTGTAACCTTTATTTTCAAATAGCTGCCGCACTTACCTAAGTGAATGACAGTATTGCTATCCATCCATGTTAAGGATGAGTGAATTTATTCGAGTGGAATTGAACTCAAAAATACAAAAAAATCCACATTTCTGAAAATATGGATTTTTATAAATTTGCTTCTTGCAAATTTAGCAAAATCATGGCCAGTTGATGCCCATTTTGCTAAACCATAAAGTTGAAAAAAAAACCTAATACCTCCCCGATTACCTGTCCAGCCCCTCCACTGCTCCCTGCCTGCCACACTGTCCTCAGAGCTACCTGTTCTTTCCCTCATTGCCAGCTACATCTCCCGACCATTTCACTTTAGGCCAGGACTTCCAGGCTCCTACACACAGTTCTGGCCTAGAGACCCAATCTAGATTGAACAGTCCCGGAGATACAGCTCAGGAAAGAAGAAAATTGGATGGCAGGCAGAATTATTTGTTGCCTGCCATCTGGTCTTCAGGGAGTCTTTTTTTCTGCTATTGTTGCTACTGTCTTTTTTCTCTAAGCTGGAACGTCTGGCCACAACCAGTCCTCAGAAGTAATGCTCAATGACCTAAGAGACATGATTGTGGCTGGAAGTCTCCACCTAGAATGTACTAGCCAAGATATGCAGCTTGTGATGGGGGAAATGAAGTGACCCTGCAGAGACCCAGGAGTCTGGGGAGACTGTGGGGTCTGGAGAGTGCCTTCTAATCTAGACTAGTGCATTTCCACCATGATTTGCATATTATTTCTACAGTAGATTTCTCATTACTTGCATATGGGTTTCTCTACAAAAAAATATTCTTTTTATTCGGCGATAAGTGCCAACACAGCCATAGAACTGTCACATTCCATTTAAAGCAGTTATTATCTCATTAATGACCCAATCAACTATACAGTATGTTCTTCAAAAATATCACCATTAGGAAATACAACTTGTGTCCCCAAAAGCAAGCCCTCATATGGCCACAGTTTTAGATAAATTTAGGTTTGATGTGTTATGTTTTATATAATCTTTATTTATAATCTTTATTTTTAATGAAAAAATTTGAAATTTAATGAAAATTTTGAAAAATTTGCACTTTTCAAACTGTGACTAAATATACCCTTAAACCAGGTAGTTATACCACACAAACTAGTAATAAACAACATTTTCAATATGGCTACCTTAAATCAGCATCATTTTTCATTTTTCAAATGTATTTTTATTTTGTTAAGATTTAGAAAGGTTAAAATTTAGCAGCAATTTTTCATTATTTGTAGGAAATTTACGAATCCTCCTATTCATTCAATCGGGCACATACAGCTCTGGACAAGCACTTTCTCTCTCCAATAAGAACTGTTCCTGAGCTGTGCAATGGTGTCAGTGTGCCGAGCGTGGCGGCGCCTGTTCTTTTATAACCCCTGATGATGTCATACAGCCAGCTAATTACAGTAATGGCCACTATCAAGATGGTTACGGCATTACAGTGACTGGCAGGCAATCTTTCTCCAGTAGGTTTCTGTTTATGTGAGTTTTGAATGAAATGTCAGTCACAGTAAATTCCATCCATTGATTTAGTTTATTTATAATATATCTTATGTGCCTGAATTGTGTTACTTTACGATCCATGTTTGCCTGATAGCCATTTTCATCTTCAATAAAGATTTGTAGCCAAGGATATTGACGACAAGAACATTATTCTGGATTGTTACATCACATCATAAACTCATTGATCAATAAGTTATTAGTAGAGAGGAGCAAATATTTTAAAGGTGATTAAAATTTGCTTAGAATTTTACAAAGAATTTGGATTCTCCTCTATATGATTTTTTGGTGAATTACTTTGTTAGAATTCAGCAAAATGGTAGCCAGCTAGCTGTGATTTTGCTGATTTGTAGATAACGAGGAAAAGGACACTAAAAAATACCATTGACCTTGCCGTGCTAAGGCCCTCATCTTGTCCTTGGGGGGGTTGACTTGAAGAGTGCACTGTACACAGGAGATGCCTTTGTAATCTGACAGATTTGGAGTACTACTGCAAGTAGGAATTGGCAAATATTGCCCATTCTAGATGTGGTGTGCTGATAAGACTCCTACCCAAAAATACTAAATGCTGTCATAAATTCAAAGAGTACTTTAGCAAAATGTTAGTTTAAGGATGTGCATGTTTATTCACCCACATTATTTTAGCTCTTTATTTATTTCCACCTGAAAAGATTTATTTATTTTTTTTCTCAATGGATTTATACAGATTATGTGTGACATTAAAGACTGAAAAATATTCTAAATAATTCTTCTTAGTCTGATTTTTTTTACATGACAAAACCTGGAATTATAACAGGGGTGTAGACTTTTTATATTCAATGTACATTTTAAAGACTGGATGATCTCACAAAAAGTCTTTGTGCAAATAGTAGCACATACACAGTCAATTCAATGAAAGTAGTGACTAAAATAATGACTTGGACAATAAGGGTGTCTGTAGTCAGACTGACTTGAGAACATACCCCAGCTATGTATATATAAGCTCTCTATAACCTCAGGGCATGGACAATTTTTTAATCATGGAAAACTCATTACCTCTGTGCATATGGCACTTATAGATGGTTAAGAAAAAAACGAGCTAGTATATGTATAGACTTTATGTATCACACAAAACTGTGCCTCTCTACTAAATAATTATAATAGGGAAATTTTAGGGATTTTATGAGAATTTTCCCTTAATCAAAATTCTAATTTAAATTGGTCTGTCATCTGAACAAATTTAATATATTCCATTATTAATATATACTGTAAAAGGCCATAGAATCAGAAAATGGGGAAATATTCTTTATGGGATGAAAGTAATTCACAATGTGAAGCATGCTTTCACTTGTGGGCCCTAATACTGTAAAGTTGGCAATAGACATAAGATAATTATCAGCCAATTGCACGATGCCACTTTTTTCCCAATTGTTAGTAGCTTCCTCTTTGACAATTATCATTACTAATGTACTATAGTTATGTGGAAATTGGTCTTTCTGAAAACATTGAGGTTGTGGGCAATCAGATGGTTTAAAAGATTATTTATATACATGTTTTGTTTTAAAGTGAAGCTATTGTTAGAAAATGACCTATTGATTTATTTTTTTTGTTAAAAGCATTTATACCTTTTGTTTCAGGAAACAACACATGTACAAAGCCACAATGGTCAGACACTGACCCTATCTTCTGTTTCAAAGTGTCTAATGAGCTTTTCATTATGAAGGAAGTGGATTTTTTTCTTATAAAGTTAATATCTATCTATCTATCTATCTATCTATCTATCTATCTATCTATCTATCTATCTATCTATCTATCTATCTATCTAGGCTTGCAAAAGTTTTCACCCCCTTGGCTTTTACCTATTTTGTTACATTACGACCTGTGTTTAAATATTTTTGTAATCCGATTTGTGTGTGATTCATCCGCACTAAACAGACTAAGTTAGTGAAGTGAAGTGAGAAAAATATAGGCATAAATTAAATTTATGGAATCAAATAACTAAAAATTGGCATGTGTATATGTATTCACCCTTTTGCAATGAAGCCCCTAAAAAGTTCTGGTACAAGCAATTACCATATTTGTCAGACTTTAAGATGCATTTTTTTCCTCCAAAAATGTGGAGGAAAATGGGGGTGCGTCTTATAGTTTGGATGTACCGGCTCTGGCTGTGGTGGGGAGGTGGGGGAGCAGCATCGGCGTAGCAGCGAGTCACAGGAGGCTGGAGGCGGCGGCAGCAGCTGACTCCTTTGCCCGCTGCTAAAGAGAAATGAATATTCACTGAATTGCTGCCCATGCAATGAATATTCATTTCTCTTTAATAGCGTCTTGGTATGATTGGCCCCAACCTCAGTCCTGGTATGCTTGGCCCCATCCCTATGATTAGCCCCCACCCACCCCCATATTGGTATGCATGGCCCCATCAGAAAACATTAAAAAACAAACCATTACACTTACCTTCCTGGTGCTCCCTTGCAGCATCTTGTTCCGATGCCAGCAACTGTTTTATGCTTGTAAGTACATGGCAGGGACATCATGTGCCACTTGCAAGCCAAAGGGCAGCTGCCGGAATACTCACTGCTCCCCATGCCGGGACTGTGCATGCAGAGAACAGTAAGTGTTCATTGTTCTTCCGTAGTGCACACAGTGTCAGCCGCCGGCTTCCTGCTGCTGCCTGCGGTCATGTGTGCCGCTACTTAAGAGAAATGATTATTCACCTCTCTCCACACCCAGACAGGTGAATATTCATTTCTCTCAAGTATCAAGTAGTGACACATGTGACTGCTGGCAGCTGCAGGAAGGCTCTGGCTGACACTGAATGCTACTGAAGAGCAATGAACACTCACTGCTCTCTGCGCGCCATCTCGGCGTGGGGAGCACTGAGTATTCTGGCAGCTGTGCTCTGCTTGTGAGCAATGCATGATGCGCCTGCCATGCACTGCTTGCAAGCATAAAGCAGCTGCTGGCACCGGAACGAGATGCTGCGAGGGAGCATCAGGAAGGAAAATGTAATGCTTTTTTTATGTTTTCTGATGGGGCCATGCATTCCATTATGGGGGTGGGGGCCAATTATAAGGATGGGATAATGCATACCAGGACCGGGATGGGGCCAATCATACCAAAATAGGGATGGGGCTATGCATACTAGGAGGAGATGGGGGCCCTGCATACCAGGATAAGGATGGGGTCATGCATACTAGGACAAGATTGGGGCCTTTCATACCAGAATAGGGATGGGGCCATGCATACTAGGAGGAGATGGGGGCCCTGCATACCAGGATAGGGATGGGGCCATGCATGCTAGGATGGGATGGGGTCCTGTATACCAGAATAGGGATGGGGCCATGCATACTAGGATAGGGATGAGCATGTTCATTATTGCCAGGGTAGGGATGAGGGGGTCCAATCCTACCAGGATAGGGATGAGGGATCCATGCATACCAAGATAGGGATGAGGGGGCGATGCATACCAGGATAGGGATGAGTGGGCCATGTGAGTTAGCATGGGGGTGAGGGGGACCATTCCTACCAGAATAGGGATGAGGGGCCATGCACACCAGGATAGGGATAAGGGGGCCATGCATACCAGGATAGGGATGAGGGATCCATGCATACCAAGATCGGGATGAGGGGGGCCATGCATACCAGGGTAGGGATGAGGGGGCCATGTGTATTAGGATGGGGATTAAGGGACCATATATACCAGGATAGGGGATATTAAGTACAGAATTGACCACATTTTTTGCTTCCATTTTTTTTACCAATTTCCTCCTTTAAAACCTAGGTGCATCTTATGGTCCGATGCGTCTTATAGTCTGAAAAATATGGTACCTTCATAATTCACATGCTTAGTGAAAGGAAGTCCACCTGTATGCAATCTAAATGTTACATGGTCTGTCTGTATACACACACCTTTTTCGAAAGGTCGCAGAGACTGCAACACCATTAAGCAAGAGGCACCACTAACCAAACAACACCATGAAGTCCAAGGAGATTTCCAAACAAGTCAGGGACAAAGTTAATAATAATAATAATTATATTTATATAGCACCAACATAGTCCGCAGCGCTTTACATTATAGAGGGGATTTGTACAAACAATAGACATTACAGCATAACAATAATCACTGTTCAAAACAGATACCAAGAGGAGTGAGGGCCCTGCTCGCAAGCTTACAAACTATGAGGAAAAAGAGGAGACACGAGAGGTGGATGGTAACAGTTGCTTTCTTTGTTCGGATCAGCCATAGTGTAAAGATCGGGTGTTCATGTAAAGCTGTATGAACTAGTTAACAGCCTAAATATGTAACAGTACAGACACAGAGGGCTAATTAAATGCATAAAGTGTATGAGAACATGATGCGAGGAACCTGATTATGGTTTAAGTTTTTTGAATGGACAACACAGGGATAGTTAGGTTAATGCGTTGAGGTGGTAGGCCAGTCTATACGCTTAAAACTGTGGTGATTGGGGATTAATCGTATTAACCTGGGTAGTGCATTTTAAAGAATTGGCGCAGCACGTGTAAAGTCTTGGAGACCAGAGTGGGAGGTTCTGATTATTAAAGATGTTAACCTCAGGTCATTAGCAGAATGGAGAGCATGGGTAGGGTGGTAGACCGAGGCCAGGGAGGAGATGTAGGGTGGTGCTGAGCCATGGAGTTCTTTGTGGATGAAGGGAATAGTTTTGTACTGGATTCTGGAGTGGATGGGTAGCCAGTGTAATGACTTGTTGAGAAGTACAAGTCAGGGTTGGGTTCCAAAAAAAATCCCAATCTCTGATGATCCCCCGAAGCACCATCAAATCAATTATCATCAAATGGAAAGAATATGGTACCATAACAAACCTGCCAAGGGAAGGCCACCCACCAGAAGTCTCAACCGGGACTTGGAGGGCATTTATCAGAGAGGCAGCACAGAAAACAACAGTAACCCTGAAGGGGCTGCAGAATTCCCAAGCAGAGACTATAGTATCTGTCCATATGACCCCAATAAGCCGCATACTCTATAGAGGTGGCCTTTTTAGAATAGTGGGCAGAAAAAAGCCTTTACTTACACACAAACATTGTAAGGCTCATTTTGAATATGCCAAAAGACATGTGGGAGACTATCCAAATGTATGAAGGAAAGCGCTGTGGTCAGATGAGATCAAAAATGAACTTTGTGGCCACCAAGGCAAGCACCAAACCAACACAGCTCATCACCCCACGAACATCATCCCCACAGTGAAACATAGTGGTAGTAGCATAATGCTGTGGGGATGTTTTTCATCAACAGGGACAGGGAAAATTGTCCCAGTCGAAGGTAAGAAGGATGGTACGATGTACAGGGATATTCTTGAGCAAAACTTATTTCAGTCTGTCAGTTATTTGAGACTGGGACAGAGGTTTTCTTTCCAACAAGAAATGACCTAAAGCATCCTGCTAAAGCAAAACTCAAGTGGTTTAAGGGGAAATGTGTAAATGTTTTGGAGTGACCTATTCAAAGCCCAGACCGCACTCACATTGAGAATCTGTGGTCAGACCTGAAGATTGCTGTTCACCAGAGGAAACCATCTAACTTGAAGGAGGAATGGTCAAAAATCCCAGTGGCAATATGTGGAAAGCTCATAGAGACTTATCCAAAGAGACTTGCAGCTGTTATTGCCACAAAAAGAGGCTCTACAAAGTACTGACTTTAAGGAGGGTGAATACTTATGCACACTGAAGTTTTCATTTATTTTGTCCTATTTGTTATTTGCTCCACAATGAAAAGAAGAACAAATGTTCACAGTTGTAGGCATGTTCTTTACATGAACTAATGCAACCCCCCAAAAAATACAGTGAAATTCCAGGTTGTGGAGTAGCAAAACTAAACAAATGTCAAGGGGGTTGATACGTTTGCAAGCAACTGTATCTATTTACAGTTGTGTGAAAGACTGTTTGCCCCCTTCCTGATTTCCTATTATTTTGCATGATTGTCACACTTAAATATTTCAGATCACCAAACAAATTTAAATATTAGACAAGTAAGCACAAAATGCAGTTTTTAAATGAAGGTCTTTATTATTAAGGGAAAAAGAAATAAAAAAGTGATTGCCCCTTAAACCTAATCACTGGTTAGGCCACCCTTAGCAGCAACAATTGCAATCAAGTGTTTGCGATAACTGGCAATGAGTCTTTTAAAACAGTCAGGAGGACTTTTGGCCTACTCATCTTGGCAGAATTGTTGTAATTCAGCCACATTGAAGGTTTCCGAGCATGTACCCCCCTTTTTAGGTAATGCCACAGTATCTCAATTGGATTAATGTCAAGACTTTAACTAGGCCACTCCAAACTCTTCAGGTTTTTTTTCTTAAGCCATTCAGAGGTGGGCGTGCTGGTGCATTTTGGATCATTGTCCTGCTGCATAACCCAAGTGCGCTTCAGTTTGAGATCACGAACAGATGGCTGGACATCTGTTGTGGATTCTGTTTGTGGGCTCCCTCTGGTGGTTACTGCTGGTACTGGGTGACTTTGGTGGGTTGCGGCCTTTGGTTTCCACCTGTCCATCAGAGGCTGGGTGTTTCCTATTTTACCTGGCCTTTCTGTCATTCCCTTGCCGGCTATCAATGTATTCAGATGTGCTCTGTTTGGTTCCTGCCTACCTGCTCCCAGATCTTTCAGGATAAGCTAAGTGCTGATTTTCAGTTGTTTGGTTTTTTGTCCAGCTTGCTTATTATGTCTCTATGCTAGCTGGTAGCTCTAGTGGACTGAGGTTCTCCCCATGTGCCATGAGTTGGCACATGGGTTCTTGTAGTCTCAGGGTGGTTTTTTGATTAGGGTTTTTTGCTGACCGCTCAGACCCCTTTTGTATCGTTCTGCTTTCTAGTTTACAGCGGGCCTCAATTTGCTGAACCTATATATATCATCTCTATGTGTGTGCCTTCCTCTCATTTCACCGTCAATACATGTGGGGGGCAACTATACCTTTTGGGGTTCATTCCTCTGGAGGCAAGTGAGGTCTTATTTTCTCTGCAGTACTAGTTAGCTCTTAGGCTGGTGCGTGGCGTCTAGAACCAACGTAGGCACGCTCCCTGGCTATCTCTAGTTGCGTTTGTCAGGCGTAGGGCAGCGGTCAGCCCAGGTTCCATCACCCTAGAGCTCGTCCGATATTTTGTATTACTTTGCTTGTCCCTTGCTATCCCTAGCCATTGGGATTCATGACAGACATCTTCCTTCAGGATTTTTTGGCAGACAGCAGAATGCATGCTTTCATTTACCACAGCAAGTCTTCCAGGTCCTAAAACAAAAAACAGCCCCACCATCACTATTACCATCATATTTGAATGTTGGTATGATGTTCCTTTTTCTGAAATGCTGTGTTATTTTTATGCCAGAATGAGACATACATCTTCCTAAAAGTTCAACTTTTGTCTCATCAGTCCACAGAGTATTCTCCCAGAAGTTGTGGGGATCATCAAGATGTTGTCTGGTAAAACTGAGACAAGCCTTTATGTTCTTATTGCTTAGCAGTGGTTTTCATTTTGGAACTCTATCATACAGGCCATTTTTCCCAGTCTCTTTCTTATGGTGGAGTCATGAACATGTTCTTTGGATGTTGATGTGGAGTCTTTTTTGACCTCTTGGATGAGTTGTTGATGCGCTGTTGGGGTAATTTTGGTTGGATGGCCATTCCTGAGAAGGTTCACCACTTTACCAGGTTTTCGCCATTTGTGGATAATGGCTCTCACAGTGGTTTGTTGGATTCTCAAAGATTTAGAAATGGCTTTATAACCTTTCCCAGACAGATAGTTTCTCATTTGTTCCAGAATTTCTTTGGATCGCGGCATGATGTCTAGCTTTTGAGGTTTCATAGCTATTTAAGTGATCTCTTGATTGAGAACAGATATGGCAGTAATCAGACCTGGGTGTGGCTAGAGAATTTGAACTCAACTTCCCAAAGATGTGATAAACCACAGTTAATTTTTGTTTTAAGGGGAGGGTGGCACTTTTTCATACAGGGCCCTTAAGGTTTGGATTTTTTCTTCCCTTAATTGTAAAGACCTTCATTTAAAAACTGCATCTTGGGTTTACTTGTGTTAGCTTTGTCTAATATTTAAATTTGTTTGTGATCTGAAACATTTAAGTGTGACAAACAAGCAAAAAAATAGGAAATCAGGAAAGGGCAAATACTTTTTCACTTTATATTACATTTAACATATTCAAATCTGATTTAAATAATAGATCTTTTTCTGATGATAGCTTCCCTTTAATACAATTGCTGGCTTACATTTCATGCCTATAACCAGGATAATATGGATCATGTCTGCATAAATAAAAATGTGTTGATCATGAACTGCAAAAATAGGACAAGACTATAGGGCTAAGCACTAATTTGTGGTATGTAGATCAGTACATGCTGAGATGTGTTCCACTAATAACAATCTTTTACACAAAAAGAATGTTTGCAATATTTAATATATTCCATATAAACATTTACCTTGAGGCTAATCTATACATCTACACCATTACATGCTGAGATACTAATTACTGTATGCTGTTACGTTTGATGGATGATATTAAATAGTTAATTTTTTAAAGTCACTCACAAGTCTGTATATTTTACACATAATATTATTCTATTTTTATTAAGTATGGTTGTTGTAATCACTGTGGTTTGTCCTAATAAAGAAGTTGTATTCTTCAAAACGCGTTGACTATTACACCGCATATCTTTGGAACCCGGTCTTCTCATCATTATTAATGGCAGCACAGGTTAACCTCTCCTTTCCAGTTTCTCTCCTGATTTCTTCTTGTGGGTATGCAGCAGCCTAAGGCCTCCTAATTGGTTGTGTGCACACAACCCTACCAGGTGAGCACAATTGTGCAGTGTTATCCTTCTTTTATATCCAGATAAGACCCTATTGCTTTTCTGTTTTTTCCATTTTTTTTTCTAAAAGTGTCTTTTGACGCTATGCGTTTGGTTTGTGTGGCTATCTCCAAAGGTTTTTCACACTATGCTCTCATTTGTCTAAGGTTATTTTAAATCATAAATTTAATTATCTGGATATTATTCTTTCTCAGATTATTTTTGGCTTAGGCACAAGAAGAGGTTAGTCTGTTTAATATAAGATCCATCTAAAAGAGGTCGTCTCACTGGCAGATGGGCTCAAAATTGGATCAAAATGTGTGCTAAGAAGCCCACATTCGTACATTTGTATTAGTAATATAATTCATGTATATAATGTTGGCAGAAATAAAGATGCAGAAAAGTATAACTCTACACCTACCTACAGTATAAGGTTTTGTTAAGAGATAACTTTCCAAATCGTGATATCTTTCTCGGGTGTTAGACTGAGAAATGCTACATCTGTAGTTCAGCCATTGCCTACTTTCCCCGGACTTCATTTAATGCTATAGGTAGTGCTTTACTACTCTAGAATTCTTTTTACACTAGTCATATCTATTGCCTTTAAACTTACCCAGTTATAATTACACCAAAAAATAATAAGAATTTTTTATTTTATTTTAGTGGGATATGATTTCGAACTACATTGTGGAACCACATCAAATTTGGCATTATGTTAACCATGGTATACAAGTTTCATTTTTCACATTACTTTGAGCAGGGTGTGCGACAATCATTTAAAAAAAAAACCGAATAGTAATGTATAACCTTGAAAGCACCCTGGAAACATATTTCAGGTCTCTAAAAATATTTGTGTAAATGGCAAGGAATGTATCTTCTAGCAAAAATGTTTTGCGCTTCAATTATATAAAGTTCAGTCTAATGTCAGTTACCATAAAATATAATATTACATTTGGGAATGACTGTATAATACATCCAACATTTATTGCAATGTCAGTGAAAATGAGAATCTTCCCAAAAATGCTCTTAGCAAACTGAAAGCCGTGTAGAAAGGATGCTTTATAGTCATGTATTTTCAATTCTGATAGTTATACTCGCCTAATTGCATAACAAATTGGACGTCCTAGAAGCAAATTAATGTGAGGAAGTTTGTTTAGTCTCTTCCATTTTAAGAATGTGTTTTTATAGGTTGCCTCACAATCTCTTCCAGGTGAGTTTATAATAAAAAACCTGTTGGAAATTTACAATATGTCTCAATAAACATCGCAGGTCTAAGAAAACAGTAATAATGACCGTTTGTTTAATAATGAGCACAATGTTATATATGAAGAAAGGAAATAGTTATTGAATTACACATTGGCCTTTCAGCACTAGCCTAACAATACACGCAATGGCAATGAGATGTGTTTAAAAACCATTTCACTCATCAGGGTGTTTATTCTTAGTTTTAAAGAAGATTTTTGCAGGCATTTTACAAATGAAGTTACAAACAGGCTGATTGGTCATTAAATAATTGTTTAAAATTTGTGAAGCCAACACAACTGTGGATGAAGTATTGATTAAAATATAGTATATGCATGCAATCTTACATTTACTAAACCTTGTAGATTATTAGCATCATAGAGATTGTAAAACAGTGTTCAAAGGGAGGCATATGCTTTAGAGAAGATCATTTATACTAATGATATTAACTGGCCTAGCCACAGGATAGGTGATAAATATATGATTGTGGGCACCCCACAATCACTACAATGAGGAGCTCAGCTCTCATTTAAGACCCCAGTGAGGAAGAATTTGAGCATGACAGCAGTCAGTCGTGCATGATACCACTTTATTCCATGTCGATGCTGTCCCCTATATATTAGACTTAAGTCAACTGAGCTTGCCAATATTGTATTTCTCATAGAGAATACAGAAGCGTGAGGCTGAAAGAGCATTTCTGTATATGGGATGGCTGTCAGCCAAAGCATCGATCGACAGACAGCTATCTAGTGTGTATGGCCAGATTAGCACAGCTCCATTCAAATTCCCCCTCACCACAGTCATGCAGTGAGAACAATTTAGGACTCAGTATCCCAGATCTCGTGATCAGTTCAGGGCCTAGAGATCATATATTTTCGGAAGTATTTCAAATTGTTAGTTTATGAAAAGTTATCCCCATTTAAAAAAAATGGGTATAATTGGAAGGTGGTTGTAAAAACAGGTAAAATTACAATTTACATCTTATTAAAATTCTGTCCTATTCCTAATATTATAATAGCATTTTTTTATTATTTACAACTCGTTGTCTAGGTTACCAGACAAGGCTATGGTCTAGTAGTGGAGGCCAGACATTGCTCAGAGACTACAAGATCTTTTCTATTGAACTTTTACGCACTGCACTGAAGTTGGCCAGGATTGTTGGAGCACACTGTTAGCTCCTATTCCCGGCCAGAATAAGTGCCCCTGGGCTCCCCTAATTCTGCAGATACAAGGCTGCCTCTTGTAAGATAATCAGAGAGTACACAGTTTTGGCCAGCCGCTCAAAAACGGCCCCGTTCTGAACTGTCAATCAAACAGGAGAAACTGATTTCCAGCAAGCAGAGAGCTAAGAGGCTGGGGAGCGATGCACTCCTAAAAGGAAAAGCTGAGGCAAACTCTTTAAGAAAACAGTAAAGGAACTGTCTTTAGGTTTCTCTTGGGAAAAAAAGTGACTCTTTTAGTTAAAAAATTGATCATTGATAAATATATTACACTTATACTACATATTATGACTATTAAGGTAGGATCAGAAGCTGAATTATCTTGAACAAAGAAATTACTCATTACACATATTGTTCTATTACTGTGAGATCAATATTTTTTACAGTATTTCTAGTTCAGCGCAAATGCAATCTTTTGGCCCAGAACAAAATAACATAGTACCATTGAGCTTCTTGGTAATCCTATTTCGGCATGCTCTGGTGGTCACACTGCACCACTTAGAAGATTATTGACTGAAACATCAACACAGATTGTGCACTTTTCAATAACATAAAACGTAACACAAACGTAAAACAAGGTCATTCCTGAAACCAAGAGCACGCATGTCTCTAACGTCTACATTAGATGCTAGACATTACCAAAGTGTCCTATGGCATCGCAATAGCTGCAACACAACAGAACATTGCAATATAGAAAATATATATTCTTATATTTAAAAATATCAAAGTCCATAGTTAAGTTTGTACCAATTATATCTGATTGACCAACTCAGTCTACTAAGATTTGCATTTATAGCGCTTATACCTGATACAACACCACCTCTACTCTTATTAGATTGTACCTAAGCTATTATTAGTAGGGTCCTTGTATTTTTATAGCAAAACCAAAACCAAAGAAATGAGCTGGAACTCATTCACACTGTGGCTATTAACAAACATAACCTAGGATAAAAACAAAATGAGCAATTACAGTAAGAAAATAAGTAAATAGTAATAGTACATGGAAATAACAGGGTACTTAGTTGACACTGGTTTAATCAAAAAAGGATAAAAGCCTTCCTACCACAACAAGGTGAACCCTATCAGGATGGTCCTATATCTAATGTAAAACCTCTCAAAACCTCTCTATGTGCTAACAGGCTTCAATAGACAAGGCAAAGGAGGACCCAGACCTGACTTTTATATTATGCCTTTTGGCCTGAGAAAATGTTGGTTAAAGAGGACCTGACATGAGGTCAATTTTATGCCCTCATCCTATTCCTCCTGCTCCCCTGAGCATTCCTTTATTTTTTGTTGCTTTTTTTTAAACCCACTACATGGTTCTGAGTATACGGACCTTTTGATTTGGTACTGACTCTTATGGTTTTTACCAAGGAGACATGGCTCACAGGATCCTCAGGGGGGATGTCTTTAGGCTGCTTTGCATTATTATCCTGTGAGTAACATTCCCTTGTAAAGACCATAAAAATTAGCACTGAATAAACAGGCCTATATCTCTGGAACCATAAAAAAGATTTTAAAAAGAAAACAAAATGAAAAAAATACAGAATACTTGGGGGAGCAGCTGGAGTAAAGAAAGAAGCAAACAAATTGATGAGTTTTGACCTGGTGACAGGTCCTTTTTAAATAATACTACTAATAATAATAATCTTTATTTATATAGCACCAGCATATTCCGCAGCGCTTTACAGTTTAACAGTTTCAAACACAACAGTCATAATTAACAACGTTAACAATAATACAATAATTAAAGCAAAATAAAATGACCCTGCTCGTGACAGCTTACAATCTACATTGAGGTGGGGGAGATACAAAGTACAGGTGTGTATTTACAATGATGTATTTACAATGATGGTCCAGCCATCTTCAGGGCGTGGGGGATAGATGGAGATAGTGAATGGGCTACACACACACATAAAATGGCTTTGATTAGGGAACGTGATAGGCTGCTCTGAACAAATGTGTTTTGAGGGAGTGCCTAAAACTGTGCAAGTTGAGGCTGGTCCTAATTTCTTCAGGTAGAGCATTCCAGAAGATTGGTGCAATGCGGGAGAAGTTTTGGAGTCGGGAGTGGGAGGTACTGATTAGTGCAGATGTTAGTCGAAAGTCATTTAAAAACCATGCTTACAGTATGGATCGACTACAACCCCATCATACATCTTAATAAATGTACGTCATAACAGGTCATTAGCAGGTCATTATAATTTTTGGAAAGTGACTAAGTGTTTATTGAAGATCTAACATGTTCTTACACAAGTTATACTTGGAGCAAAGTGTTGTTTCCTGATATATGTCAGTGAACGCAAAAAGTGATATGTCATATTGGCTTACTAAGAAATGTAAGGTTAAGTTCCTATGATGAGTTTTTGGTGACGTTTTTACGCATTTTTGCTATGCAAAAGACCTAATGCCTTACAGATCCATCATAGTTGATGGGATTTATAGAAAACTCCTGCCCACTGTGCTTATTTTTATGCTGTGTAAAATCGGCTTGTGTTGTGATTTTGAAATCTACAACATGACAATTGCTCCTGAACCTTTCTTGGTTTTAGGTAAAAATTTTCCTCCATTGCATTAGATGCAGAAAGTGCAAAGGTAAAAAAATGAATATGCCTTTTTAGTGCATTTTTGCTACAGCAACACACTAAAAACACATGTAGAACACACATGGCTGTATCAATACCGTTTTGTCAATGTCAAATACCAGGAAGAATAAAAAAATAGCTCAAATTTACAGCATAAAATACCAAAAAGCGACAAAATCCACAGTGGCAAAAATGCGATAAAAATGTGTGTAAAAAAAGTGCAGTCCAAAATGCGTGGAAAAAAAGCACAATTTACCTAGAAGGTACAGAAATGCTGCAGAAAATCTGCAACATCAAAATCTCACCAAGTACTCATCATGGGAACGTAGCTGGAGCCTTATTATATAGGTCATACATCGTGTATTGATCTCATTCTAGTTTGTAAGCTGGTGAGAGTCCAACGTATGCAAGTCAAGAATATTATTGAAGATACAAATATATTTATATCGTCGTCCAGAGAGTAATACAGAGTGACATTCTTGATTCATAATTGAACTGTGCGACATTCCATGGTGGGAGGAAAGAACCTCAGACAGAATCATTCCCTCAGTAAATGAAAAATGCATATTTTATAACACTGTCACTGTGAAGTAAAGTTTTGCGGTAAGTCTTGATTTAGTTACTTGTAGGCAAAAACTGTATACATGTTTAGTTACAAAAACAACATAAAGGAAAGAACAAAAGACAGATGTTTTTTTAACTACAGAAAATAAAGGCTGCGCCTGGTATGACACTATGATGTATCTGCTTCACTAAACATGAGAGGTTCTTTCTTTAACAGTGTCAAGTACCTGTGTGCATGTGGAGCTGAACCAGGTCCCAGAAGGTGTCCTTCACCTTGAATGTTCTCCGCTTTCTACAAACCTGTGCAAAATATACTTTAAAAAGACAATTTTCTGAGGAGCAGCTAACAAAACAGCTTAAAGGGAAAAAAAACTTGTTGTTTCTCAGTACAGGTATTTACAAAAGGAAATAAAAAATTAAAGTTGTGTTAATTTTTTTTTTAACTAAAATGATCTATTGAGCTGAGATCAACACGAATCTCCTGTTTTTTCTCCGTCACTGTCAAATCACTTGTCTAGGCAATAGACCAAAAAATGAAATCCCACTGGTGAAAAGGTTTATCTTTCTCACTGTACCTATTTTTAGATTTCTTTTATTCCCACATCTATATTAGACTAGAGGCATAAGGCATAGTGTAGGTTAAATTTAACATTGAGAGATAGAATATCAAAAATAAAATCCAGAAAATCACATTGCAAATAAATTTATATAATTTTACATTTTGCAGTGAGAAATAAGTACAGTTGTGCCCAAACATTTACATACCCCAGCAGAATTTTTGTTTTCTTGGCCTTTTTTCAGAAAATACGAATGATAACACGAAAACTTTTTCTCCACTCATGGTTAGTAGTTGGGTGAAGCCATTTATTGTCAAATTACTGTGTTTTCTTTTTTTAAGTCATAATGACAACCCAAAACATCCAAATGATCCTGATTAAAAGTTCACATACCCCATTTCTTAATATGGTGTATTGCCCCCTCTATCATCAATGACAACTACAAAAAAGTCTGACTGCTGTGCTTGCCAACAAAGGTTTTGCCAGCAAGTATTAAGTCTTGTTGGCCAGAGGGATCAAATAGATCCCTCTGAAAGAAATAAGTATTTCTCACTGCAAAATGAAAATAAATTTATATAATTTATACAATGTGATTTTCTGGATTTTATTTTTGATATTCTATCTCTCAATGTTAAAATTAAAATACCATTAAAATTATAGACTGTTCATGTCTTTGTCCGTGGGCAAGCTTATAAAATCAGCAAGGGAATAAATACTTATTTCCCCCACTGTCTATTAGAAAGATTCTAATGTTTGCTTGTAATATTAATTTATGCAAAATGTGTTGAAACAAAAATGATTAGTTTAGCTGATAGGAGACACCAGAGGGTCATGTGAAAATAAACCCTTCTATTTGCATGCAAATGTTATCTTTTAGGGAAAAGTGATAGGATAAGTGTCCTGTTTAGGTATAACTTGCATGATCCAAAAACCACTATTCTTTTACCCATTCCCGACCTGTGATGCCACGTAGGCATCATGAAAGTCGTCCGACCTGTGATGCCTATGTGGCGTCATGGAAGGATCGCGCTCCTGCAGATTGGGTGAAAGGGTTAACTAAAATTTCACCCGACCTGCAGAAGTTGTACTTGAGCCCGGGGAGGTGGCTTTGCCCCCCTATGGTTACAATCGCTCTGATTGGCTGTTTCACTTTCAACAGCCAATCAGAGCAATTGTAATATTTCACCAATGAAACTTGGTGAAATATTACAATCCAGCCATGGCCGATGCTGCAATATCATCGGCCATGGCTGGAGACCGCAATCTGCCTCCACCACCGACTGACAGCGGTGATCTGCCACCGCCATCAGTCTTTCCTTCCCTCCGTCCTGTCCTCCGCTGCCCTCCTCTCCCCTTTGTCTTGTCCTCCACCCCCCGCTGTCTGATCCCACCCCCATACCTCCTGAGTCCCAGTGTCCCTCCCGGTATCCGTCCGTCTTCAGCGATGGGCGCCGCCATCTTCCAAAATGGCAGGCGCATGCGCAGTGCGCCCGCCGAATCTGCCGGCGGGCGGATTCATTCCAGGTACATTTTGATCATTGTGATAGAACCTATCACAGTGATCAAAATAAAAAAAAATAGTAAATAAACCCCCCCTTTATCACCCCCATAGGTAGGGAAAATAATGAAATAAAGAAAATATATTTATTTTTATTTTTCCACTAGGGTTAGGGTTAGAATTAGGGTTAGGGTTGCAATTAGGGTTAGAGTTAGAATTAAGCTTAGAGTTTCAATTAGGGTTAGGGTTGCAATTAGGGTTAGGGTTAGAATTAGGGTTAGGGTTGCAATTAGTGTTAGGGTTAGAATTAGGGTTAGAATTAGGGTTAGAATTAGGCTATGTGCACATGGTGCGGATTGGCTGCTGCGGATTCATGGCAGTTTTCCATCACGTTTACAGGACCATGTAAAACTATGGAAAACTAAATCCGCTGTGCCCATGGTGCGGAAAATACCACGCGGAAACGCTGCATTGCATTTTCCGTAGCATGTCAATTCTTTGTGCGGATTCCGCAGCGTTTTACACCTGTTCCTCAATAGGAATCCGCAGCTGACATCCGCACAAAAAACACTGGAAATCCGTGATAAATCCACAAGTAAAATGCAGTGCGTTTTACCTGCGGGTTTTTCAAAAACGGTGCATAAAAATCAGCATACGAATCCGCAATGTGGGCACATAGCCTTAGGGTTAGGGTTGGAACTACAGTTAGGGTTGGACATAGGGTTAAGATTAGGGTTAGGGGTGTGTTGAGGTTAGGGTTAGGCTTGTGGTTAGGGTTGTGGTTAGGGATGGGAATGTGTTGGGGTTAGGGTTGTGGTTAGGGTTGGGATTAGGGTTAGGGGTGTGTTGGGGTTAGGGTTGTGGTTAGGGGTGTGTTGGGGTTAGGGTTGTGATTACGGTTATGATTAGAGTTGGGATTAGGGTTTGCGGGCGTGTTGGGGTTAGTTGTTGGAGTTAGAATAGAGGGGTTTCCACTGTTTAGGCACATCAGGGGTTCTCCAAACGTGACATGGTGCCACCATTGATTCCAGCCAATCTTGCATTCAAAAAGTCAAATGGTGTGCCCTCCCTTCCGAACCCCGACGTGTGCCCAAACAGTGGTTTACCCAAACATATGGGGCATAAGCGTACTCAGGAAAAATTGCACAACAACTTTGGGGGTCTAATTTCTCCTGTTACCCTTGGAAAAATAAAAAAATGGGGGCTAAAAAATTATTTTTGTGGAAAAAAAATGAATTTTTATTTTCATGGCTCTGCGTTATAAAATTCTGTGAAGCACTTGGGGGTTAAATGTGCTCAAAACACATCTAGATAAGTTCTAGTTTCCAAAATGGGGTCACTTGTGGTGGGTTTCTACTGTTTAGGCATATCAGGGGCTCTGCAAACGCAACATGACCCCCGCAGACCATTCCATCAAAGTCTGCATTTCAAAACATCACTACTTCCCTTCCAAGCCGCGACGTGTGCCCAAACAGTGGTTCCCCCCACATATTGGGTATCAGCCGACTCAGGACAAACTGGACAACAACTTTTGGGGTCCAGCTTCTCCTGTTACCCTTGTGAAAATGAAAAATTGCAGGCTAAAAAATAATTTTTGAGGAAAGAAAAATTATTTTTTATTTTCACGGCTCTGCGTTATAAACTTCTGTGAAGTACTTAGGGGTTCAAAGTGCTCACCACACATCTAGATAATTTCATTGGGGGGTCTAGTTTCCAAAATGGGGTCACTTGTGGGGAGCTCCAATGTTTAGGCACACAGGGGCTCATTTTTTCATTCGAAAAGTCAAATAGCGCTCCTTCCCTTCCGAGCCTTGTTGTGTGCCCAAACAGTGGTTTACCTACACATGTGAGGTATCGGTGTACTCTGGAGAAATTGCCCAACAAATATTACTATCCATTTTATCCTGTAGCCCATGTGAAAATGAAAAAATTTAGGCTAAAATAAATTTTTTGTGAAAAAAAGTACTTTTTCATTTTTACGGATGAATTTGTAAAGCACCTGGGGGTTCAAAGTGCTCACTATGCATCTAGATAAGTTCCTTGGGGGTCTAGTTTCCAAAATGGGGTCATTTGTGGGGGAGCTCCAATGTTTATGCACACAGGGGCTCTCCAAACACGACATGGTGTTCACTAAAGATTGGAGCTAATTTTTCATTCAAAAAGTCAAATGGTGCTCCTTCCCTTCCGAGCCTTGCTGTGTGCCCAAACAGTGGTTTATCCCCACATGTGAGGTATCAGTGTACTCAGGAGAAATTGCCCAACAAATTTTAGGATCTATGTTATCCTGTTACCCATGTAAAAATTAAATAATTGAGGCTAAAAGAAGTTTTTTTGTGAAAACAAAATACTTTTTCATTTTTACAGATCAATTTGTGAAGTACCTGGGGGTTCAAAGTGCTCACTATGCATCTAGATAAGTTCCTTGGGGGGTCTAGTTTCCAAAATGGGGTCACTTGTGGGGGAGCTCCCATCTTTAGGCACACAGGGGCTTTCCAAAGATGACATGGTGTCCGCTAAAGATTGGAGCCAATTTTTCATTCAAAAAGTCAAATGGAGCTCCTTCCCTTCCGAGCCCTGTCGTGCGCCCAAACAGTGGTTCCCCCCCACATATAGGGTATCGGCGTACTCAGTGCAAATTTTACAAGAACTTTCGAGGTCCAGTTTCTCCTTTTACACTTGGGAAAATAAAAAATTATTGCTAAAAGATCATTTTTGAGACTAAAAAGTTAAATGTTCATTTTTTCCTTCCATGTTGCTTCTGCTGCTGTGAAACACCTGAAGGGTTAATAAACTTCTTGAATTCTTGAATGTGGTTTTGAGTACCTTGAGGGGTGCATTTTTTAGAATGGTGTCACTTTTGGGTATTTTCAGCCATGTAGACCCCTCAAGCTTACTTCAAATGTGAGGTGGTCCTTAAAAAAAATGGTTTTGTAAATTTTGTTGTAAAAATTAGAAATTGCTGGTCAAATTTTAACCCTTATAACTTCCTAGCAAAAAAAATGTTGTTTCCAAAATTGTGCTGATGTAAAGTAGACATGTGGGAAATGTTATTTATTAACTATTTTGTGCCACATAACTCTCTGGTTTAACAGAATAAAAATTAAAAATTTAAAAATTTGCGAAATTTTCAAAATTTTCGCCAAATTTCCATTTTTTCACAAATAAACGCAAAAATGATCAACCTAAATTTACCACTGATATGAAGCCCAGTATGTCACGAAAAACAGTCTCAAATTCGCTGGGATCCGTTGAAGCGTTCTTGAGTTATTACCTCATAAAGGGACACTGGTGAGAATTGCAAAAAATGGCCAGGTCATTAAGGTCAAAATAGGCTGGGTCATGAAGGGGTTATATTGTATTGAAATATGGTCAGAAGCTTATACCTAGAAAAGTATTCCCATCTTTACAGAAGTATAACATCATAATTTTGACGCTTTTTTAAGACCAAGAAAGCTGTTATTTCTGTCATTTTACTGTTGCTGTAGAAATTTGATTAAAGCTTACTAATTGTCACTTAATTTTTTATAAGCTTTGACAATGATGATGGCAAACATTAGAGATGAATGTATCAGGCAAAATTCAAATTCTCCTATTTGTGTGGATTTTCCTCTAAAATTCAGTTAGCAGAGAAGTCATTATACTCAAATATAATGTCCCTTATTAAATTTAATGTTCCTTATAATGCTGTGGGATCTGGAAAACAATAAATGTAAGATGTAAAAAACAAAAATACATACTCACTTCGGCACACTGTTGCCAATCCAGTTTTCCCTGCATTGTCTGCTCTTTGCCACTCAGGCTAAAATCCCCTCTGATGAGGCACAGGCCCATTCTGTACAGAAGGTCACAACATCATGACATCAGGACATGAGCTGTGACCTTACATACTTTGGGATTTCAGTGCAAGCAATTATGATAAGAAGATGCAGAAAGGTCTGGATGGGTGACGGTAAGGAGCCACCAGAGAGGTGAGTGGTGTTTTTGTTCTTTACCTTTTGATGCCTCTTTATGGTTCAGAAAAATGGTGACCGCCATTTTGCTGATTCTGCAAGAAAGTGAATTCCCAAAAAATCTGCATTTTGGCGAATTAAGATTTTTGCAAAACTTGCAGAGAATTTACATCTATTCTAATATATTCTCTCATTTCTAATAAACATGATTTTTCTTGCAGGTAATAGGGTGGCATGCCCACTTCCATCAGTAGAGATATCGTAAAATCTGTAAACGAGCAGAGATATTAATATGCTTTTTATGGAAAGGTAGGGTAAGCAGCTAGCAGACACCTTTGGTGCCAATAAATTTCTGGACTATGTGGTTAAACTAGGCCACATATAATAGACATTAGAATATTAAGGAATCCCATTAATATCTAATGTTTATGACTTTAATTTTAATTTCCCCTATTTTAGAAAAAAAATTGTTGGTTTGATAAAAGGACGGCGAAACATGTAAAAGGAAACATTACAGTGTGTTCTCTGTTCATTTTTTTTCTGAGAAAGACAACAAGGCTCCATCTGGAAACTTTCATATGAGTAAATAAATCTAATTCCTTAATTTAACAATGGTGATCTGATTTACTGTAGATTATCAATGCAACCGAGGTCTTAAATTCAGATGATATATGATGACATCAAGCATGCTGACAGTAAGGGAGATGCATTGTCTGCCAGGCTGCAATATACAGGCCTGTATAATCTCAGCTCTTTCCTACACATGGAGAAATGCATCTTTGTTAACACCGTATACTAAATCCAGGCAAGGATCATCATCAGGATAATCATTGTTGGCACTTCTGAGCACAGGCACATTTTTGTCTCTTTTTAAAATGCAAATTACATTTCCTCTTGATTACAGTATATTTTAAAATGATCCCCTTCGCTTCAAGGCATCCAGTCAAAATAAAATAGCCCCTGTCAAATTAGCTGTCTCGGTAACTACATGATAAATGGGTCCTCTCTTTGTTCTCTTTCGGTGGACACTTGAAGCGTTATTATCTGCAGTACCCTCGGGACTCACTGTATTAAAGCCACTGTATTGTGTCTGGGAGAAAAGTTCAGTCTCCGTATTTTACAAGAAATAGACATTTTATAGAAATAGATCTAGACTTTAAATCAAAATATCACCTGTAAATGTATCATTAAATTCTGTCTCACACTTTTAATATCTTTTAGATCTCCGGCTTCACTAATGTAATATCACAAGGTTGAAATATCCATAAACCTGTTTGCCAAGCCCTGAGGACCCACCCAGCTGTCCAAAAAACTAATACAAGACATGGAGGAAAATCAAATTATTTTTTAAACAAACCAAAGATTAATTAATGTTCCATCTGATATATACTGATATAGTGACTTATAGTATAGGTGAATGTAAAGTTTTATATAAAGAGAAAACATACAATTCTGAAAAACCTGAAGTGTTATAGCTGTATATGACATAAATATTCATCGTCACAAACTGCTCTCTCCTTTGTGCTTAAAGGGGCTACAGACACATTTGGATAAAGATTTAGGTTTACTTCATCAGCAGGTACATGCATCTAGCAGAAATCTCAAGGCAATAAACATGCTAGCAGTAAAAGAAAGTGTTGCACAGAGCAACCAGAGGTGCATGTCTGTATAATTTGGATAGTGAGCCTGGACAGAGAAAGCTGTAATGAATGTTATCTCTGTGTTATCACCAGAATCAAATCTTGGAGAAGATGAAAGCATTGCTTGAATATCTCATGGTGGTTAACTTACTAAAAAAAAATTGCTAAACAGACATTGAGAGAAATACAAGTGAATAACTATTTCTATGGATATTTTTAAATGCCCATAATATAAAGGGTGTGTATGAGTTGCAATACCAGGCATAACCAATGGAAAACAATAGTGTAGAACTAATCTAAAGACCCCCCACTCACCTCGCCACTCCTTGTCCAGCAAATTGGCTCAGTAAATATTATCCCTTGTTGTTTTATGCCATTTTCTGTTGTATGTAATTGGTTCATGCAGCTTTAAACCTCTTTTACAGCATATTTTCATTTTTATTCACATGGCAGGGCCTGAAATGCCTTGCAGATAGGTGGGGCTCAGGATTAGGTTGGGCAGACAGGGAAACAGGTAAATCCTCCTGTGGTCCCCTATTCAGGAGTTGGCCACTACTTGTCTACATGAGCAATCTCATGAATCTCTTAAGGTACCTTCACACTAAACGATATCGCTAGCGATCCGTGACGTTGCAGCCTCCTGGCTAGCGATATCGTTGAGTTTGACAGGCAGCAGCGATCAGGATCCTGCTGTGATATCGCTGGTCGTTGGTTAAAGTTCAGAACTTTATTTGGTCGTCAGATCGCCGTGTATCGTTGTGTTTGACAGCAAAAGCAACGATGCCAGCGATGTTTTACAATGGTAACCAGGGTAAACATCGGGTTACTAAGCGCAGGGCCACGCTTAGTAACCCGATGTTTACCCTGGTTACCATCGTAAAAGTAAAAAAAACAAACAGTGCATACTCACCTTCTGATGTCTGTCACACGTCCCCCGGCGTCCGCTTCCTGCACTGACTGAGTGCCGGCCGTGCCGTGACGTCACCGCTCTGCTGTTAGGGCCGGCGCTCAGTCAGTGCAGGAAGCGGATGCCGGGGGACGCGAAGGTGAGTATGTAGTGTTTGTTTTTTTACATTTTACACTGGTAAACAGCCAATTTTGACCTTAATGACCAAGTCAATTTTTACAATTCTGACCACAACACAAACACAACCCTAACCTCAACCCTAACCCCTAACCCAGCCATTACATATCACACTCTTAGGCTACTTTCACACATTAGGTTTTTACCGTCAGGAACAATCCGGCGAGTTTTGAAAAAACGGATCCATTTTTTTTCCGCCGGATCCATTTTTTTTAATAGAGTTGTATTAGCGCCTGATGGCCACACATTTCATCCGTTTTTTTACGGATCCGTCCAAAATTTCTTTTCCAGCGGACAGAGAAAACGTCCACATGAACATTTTTTCTCTCCGGCGAAAAAACACCCAGTGATGGTTCCAGCGATAAACGGATGAAACGTGTGATGTATTGACTGGATCCGGCTACCGATTCCGTTTTTTTTTTGCACTGAGCATGCCTCATTCCTGCATTTTTAATTCTGGAGTCTCTCTCTCCCCCAGAGCAGGAAGTCACTGTATTCGGTGAAAAGCAAAAAAAACGGATCCAACAGAAAAACAGATCCGTAGCATCAGTTTTTCACTATTTGCAACGGATCCGTTTTTTTATAAAATTAGCCAGATTCTACCTGAAACAAAAAACCTGATGTGTGAAAGTAGCCTTAATGACCCTTTACTTAAAATAATCTCTGGAGTCAGATTCTCTTTCAAATCTGTCTACGGCACTAGCTCTTTACAGCTCATTTGCACATAAGAAAAGCAGGTATTTCTGAGGAATAAGGCATTGGATCACAGATATCAAGGTGTCATTTTATTCAGCTTCTTATGAACTACATGCCCATATAGATGGCTTATGAGGTTTGATCCTAATGACAAATTTCTTTTAAGCCCCCCCCCTTCATAAATAACAGACTAATGTCCTCTGACAGTCTAATGTGTATAATGGACCTGGACAATTTCAGACTGCCGATCATTTGCTCTGCTAGAGATAAGCCATTGCTAGACATGTTTTGTGACATGTGAGAACATAGGAGTGCTCAGCTGAATATGTGTTCATGTGTATAGGAAAGCAGCTAAGATGACTGCTTGCCGAAAGGTCAGCTGAATGAAAGATCAGCTATCTAATGTATATGGCGGGCTTTACTTTAGTGCTCACTTCTTTAAGACTAGCATACAAACATCAGTCTTAATCAATTAGGGCTACAGTCATTAGCTTAGCTACTGGGGGGGAGAGGGGGCATTTGCCCTGGGCCCCGCGCTCTAAGGGGGTCCACCCAGAGCTACGCTACTGTAACTGTATCGGTGAGCACAGCGCACCGATACAGTTACATTCTGCAGCAGAACAGGGAGAATCGATCTCCCTGCTCTGTCACCCAGCTGCTGTGGGGCCCCTGAGCAGGCGTGGGGGGCCCAGTGCCAGCAGTAACCCCCTCCCATCATCGCAAGTTAAACTGTATCTGCTAGATGCTGACTGCATTGACAAGAGAGGAGTGTCATGCTCCCTCTCACAACATCCCCCTCTCAGCATCTGATGTCACTGACGCCAACACTGACAGGGGACGCGATGACTTCACCACTACTCAGTGGCGCGCCTGTGGTCCAAAGATGTGCGGGCACTCACAGCAGTGGAGGAACCAGGAGGAAGAGAGGTGAGTATTTATTTTAATTTTTTTTAATGGGGCTGCATTATGCTATAGAGGCTGCCTATGGAGCTGCATTATGCTATAGAGACTGCCTATGGGGTGCATTATGCCATAGAGGCTGTCTATGGGGGGAGCATTATGCTATAGAGGCTGCCTATGGGGGTGCTTTATGCTATAGAGGATGCCTATGGAGCTGCATTATGCTATAGAGACTGCCTATGGGGTGCATTATGCCATAGAGGCTGTCTATGGGGGGAGAATTATGCTATAGAGGCTGCCTATTGGGGTGCATTATGCTATAGAGGCTGCCTGTGGGGGGTGTATTATGCTATACAGGCTGCCTATGAGGAGGGCATTATGCTATAGAGGCTGCCTGTGGGGGTGCATTATGCTGTAGAGGCTGCCTATGGGGCTGCATTATATTATATAGTCTGCCTATGGGAGTGCATTATACTATAGAGGCTGCCTATGGGGGTGCATTATGCTATAGAGGCTGCCTGTGGGGGGTGCATTATGCTATACAGGCTGCCTATGAGGAGGGCATTATGCTATAGAGGCTGCCTGTGGGGGTGCATTATGCTATAGAGGCTGCCTATGGGGCTGCATTATATTATATAGTCTGCCTATGGGAGTGCATTATACAATAGAGTCTGCCTATGGGGGTACATTATAGTATAGAGTGTTGTGAATTCTGTTCTCGAAACTCCCTCCTGTGGTGATGAATGGTACTTCGGCGAGTTCTGTCCATGGACTCCCTCTGGTGGCTGTGAGTGGAGCTGCTGGTTCTGAGGTTCCTTCCTCAGCTGACCTTGTTTAGTCCTAGGCTGGCTGCTCTATTTAACTCCACTCAGATCGTTACTTGATGCCAGCTGTCAATGTCCTAGTACTGGTTCAGTTCTCTCTTGGATCTTTCAGATGACCTGTCTACTCCAGCAAAAGCTAAGTCCCTGCTAGCTTATTTGTTTGCCATTGTTTTCTTGTCCAGCTTGCTATCATGATTTTGCCTTGCTAGCTGGAAGCTCTGGGATGCAGAGTGGCACCTCCGCGCCGTGAGTCGGTGCGGGGGTCTCTTTTGCACACTCTGCATGGTTTTTTGGTAGTTTTTTTATGCTGACTGCAAAGATACCTTTTCTATCCTCAGTCTGTTTAGTTAAGTCTGGCCTCCTTTGCTGAAACTATTTCATTCCTGTGTTTGTGACTTCCATCTTAACTCAAGTCAATATGTGTGGGGGGCTGCCTTTTTCTTTGGGGAATTTCTCTGAGGCAAGCTAGGCTTTATTTTCTATCTTTAGGGGTAGTTAGCCCTTAGGCTGTGAAGAGGCGTCTAGGCAGAGTCAGGTACGCTCCACGGCTATTTCTAGTTGTTGTGATAGGATTAGGGGTTGCGGTCAGCAGAGCTCCCACTTCCCAGAGCTTGTCCTGTATTACTAGTTTGCTCATCAGGTCATTCCTAGTGCTCCTAACCACCAGGTCATCATAACAATAGAGTCTGCCTTTGGGGAGTGCAGCATACTATATGGAGACCTATGGGGGGTGCATTGTGCTATAGAGGCTGCCTATGGGGGGTGCATTATGCTATGGAGGCTGCCTATGGGGGGTGCATTATGCTATAGAGGCTGCCTCTGGGGGTGCATTATGCTATAGAGGCTGCCTATGGGGCTGCATTATACTATATAGTCTGCCTATGGGAGTGCATTATAGTATAGAGTCTGTCTTTGGGGAGTGCAGTATACTATATGGAGACCTGTGGGGAGTGCATTATACAATATAGAGTCTGCCTATGGGGAATGCATTATGCTACATAGAGACCTATGGGGAGTGCATCTACTATATAATTGTCTAAGGGTCACTTCCATCTGTCTGTCTGTCCTTCTGTCTGTCTGTCTGTCTGTCGCGGATATTCATTGGTCATGGCCTCTGTCTGTCATGGAAATCCAAGTCGCTGATTGGTCGCGGCAAAACGGCTACGACCAATCAGCGACGAGCACAGTCCGGTGGCAAAATGACTGCTCCGTACTCCCCGCAGTCAGCGCCCGCTCCATACTCCCCGCAGTAACGCTCACACAGGGTTAATTGCAGCAGTAATGGACCACGTTATGCCGCGGTGTAATGCACTCCATTACCGCTGCTATTAACCCTGTGTGACCAACTTTTTACTATTGATGCTGCCTATGCGGCATCAATAGTAAAAAGATCTAATGTTAAAAATAATAAAAAAAAATAAAAATCTTTATATACTCACCGTCCGTCGGCCCCTCGGATCCACAACCGGCCTTTCCCGCTCCTCGCGATGCTCAGGTGACCGCTCCATGCATTGCGGTCTCGCAAGATGATGACGTAGCAGTCTCGCGAGACTGCTACGTCATCATCTCGCAAGACCGCAATGCACTCTTGGGACCGGAGCACGCGAGGAGCGTCGGTAACCACTTTGCCTGCATCCAGGAGCCACCGGAAGGTGAGTATATAACTATTTTTTATTTTAATTATTTTTTTTTAACAGGGATATGGTGCCCACATTGCTATATACTGTGTGGGCTGTGCAATATACTACGTGGGCTGTGCAATATATTACATGGGCTGTGCAATATACTACGTGGGCTGTGCTATATACTATGTGGCTGTGCAATATACTACGTGGGCTGTGCAATATACTGTGTGGGCTGTGCAATATACTACGTGGGCTGTGCTATATACTGCATGGGCTTTGCAATATACTACGTGGGCTGTGCTATATACTACGTGGGCTGTGCAATGTACTACGTGGGCTGTGCAATATACTGCGTGGGCTGTGCAATATACTACGTGGTCTAGGCAATATACTATGTGGGCTGCTATATACTACGTGGCTGTGCAATATACTACGTGGGCTGTGTAATATACTACGTGGGCTATACAATGTATTACGTGGGCTGTGCAATATACTGCATGGGCTATGCAATATACTACATGAGCTGTGCAATATACTACGTGGGCTGTGCAATATACTACGTGGGCTGTGCAGTGTACTACGTGGGCTGTGCAATATATTATGGGGCTATGCAATATACTACGTGGGCTGTGCAATATGCTACGTGGCTGTGCAATATACTACGTGGCTGTGCAATATACTACGTGGGCTGTTATGTTTGGCTGGTGGTTAGGAGCACTAGAAATGACCAGATGAGCAAACTAGCAATACAGGACGAGCTCTGGGAAGTGGGAGCTCTGCTGACCGCAACCCCTAATCCTATCACAACAACTAGAAATAGCCGTGGAGCGTTCCTGACTCTGCCTAGACGCCTCTTCACAGCCTAAGAGCTAACTACCCCTAAAGATAGAAAATACAGCCTACCTTGCCTCAGAGAAATTCCCCAAAGAAATAGGCAGCCCCCACATATATTGACTGTGAGTTAAGATGGAAGTCACAAACACAGGAATGAAATAAATTTCAGCATAGGAGGCCAGACTAACTAAACAGACAGAGGATAGAAAAGGTATCTTTGCGGTCAGCATAAAAACTAACAAAAAACCACGCAGAGTGTGCAAAAGAAACCACCGCACCGACTCACGGCGCGGTGGTGCCACTCTGCATCCCAGAGCTTCCAGCTAACAAGATTAAATCATAATAGCAAGCTGGACAAAAACACAGTGGTAACAAAAAAGCTAGCAGGGACTTAGCTTTTGCTGAAATAGACAGGTCATCTGAAAGATCCAAGAGAGAACTGAACCAGTACTAGGACATTGACAGCTGGCATCAAGTAAAGATCTGAGTGGAGTTAAATAGAGCAGCCAGCCAAGGCCTGAACGAGATCAGCTGGAGAAGGAATCTCAGAACCAGCAGCTCCACTCACAGCCACCAGAGGGAGTCCATGAACAGAACTCACCGAAGTACCATTCATAACCACAGGAGGGAGCTTGAGAACAGAATTCACAACAGTGGGCTGTGCTATATACTGCGTGGGCTGTACAATATACTACGTGGGCTGTGCAATATACTACGTGGGCTGTGCAATATACTATGTGAGCTGTGCAATATACTACTGTACGTGGGCTGTGCAATATACTACATGGGCTGTGCAGTGTACTACGTGGGCTGTGCAATATACTGCATGGGCTGTGCTATATACTACGTGGGCTATGCAATATACTACGTGGGCTGTGTTATACACTACGTGGGTTGTGTTATGCACTACATGGGCTGTGTTATACATGATGTGGCCTGTGTTATACACTATGTGGGCTGTGTTATACACTACGTGGCCTGTGTTATACACTGCGTGGCCTGTGTTATACACTACGTGGGCTGTGTTATACACTACGTGGGCTGTGTTATATACTGCATGCGTGTGCTGTTATATACTACGTGAGCTGTGTTATATGCTACGTGGGCTGTGTTATACACTACGTGGGTTGTGTTATGCACTACATGGGCTGTGTTATACATGATGTGGCCTGTGTTATACACTATGTGGGCTGTGTTATACACTACGTGGCCTGTGTTATACACTGCGTGGCCTGTGTTATACACTACGTGGGCTGTGTTATACACTACGTGGGCTGTGTTATATACTGCATGCGTGTGCTGTTATATACTACGTGAGCTGTGTTATATGCTACGTGGGCTGTTATAAACTACGTGGCTGTGTTATATGCTATGTGGGCTGTTATACACTCCGTGGGCTGTGCTATATACTACGTGGCTGTGCTATATACGCCGTGGGCTGTGTTATATACTACGTGCCTGTGCTTTATACTCTGTGGGCTGTGCTTTATACTCTGTGGGCTGTGCTATATACTCCATGGGCTGTGCAATATACTACGTGGCTGTGCAATATACTACGTGGCTGTGCTATTTACTACGTGGGCTGTTATATACTACATGGCCGGCCGTGAACAATCAGCGACAGGCGCAGTCCGGCTGCGAATTGGCGCGGGATTTGAACCATGCTTTGCTAATTGGTCGCGGCCGAATCCTGTGTATTCAATGTATTATTCTAAAATCTTCATAAATAAACTACATACATATTCTAGAATACCCGATGCATTTGAATCGGGCTACCATCTAGTTATACTATATTGAGGACTATCTATGGGGCCATCATACAGTGCTTTATTTTATTGCAGCTATTTGGTAAATTCAAAAAGTTCCTTTTTTTTCGCAAATTTATTAAAAAATAAAAGCTGAAATATCACATGGTCATAAGTATTGCTTTGCTCATTATTGAGTAGAAGCACACTTATGAGCTAGTACAGCCATGAGTCGTCTTGGGAATGATGCAACAAGTTTTTCACACCTGTATTTGGGGATACTCTGCCATTCTTCCTTGCAGATCCTCTCCAGTTCCATCAGGTTGGATGGTGAACGTTGGTGGACAGCCATTTTCAGGTCTCTCCAGAGATGCTCAATTGGGTTTAGGTCAGGGCTCTGGCTGGGCAAGAATGGTCACAGAGTTGTTCTGAAGCTACTCTTTTGATATTTTAGCTGTGTTCTTAGGGTCATTGTCTTGTTCAAACGTGAGCCTTCGGCCAAGACTGAGATCCAGAACACTCTGAAAGAGGTTTTCATCCAGGATATTTCTGTACTTGGCCGCATTAATGTATTTTTCAATGACAACCAGTCAAATTACACTGGCTACCCATTTGCTACAGGGTCCAGTATAAACTCATCTCTCTCACCCACAAAGCTCTCCACAGTTCTGCACCGCCTTATATCTCCTCTCTCATCTCTGTCTATCGCCCTACACGTGCCCTCCATTCTACAAATGACCTAAGACTAAAGGTACCTTCACATTAAGCGACAACAATGCAGATCGCTGCAGCGTCGCTGTTTGATCGCTGGAGAGCTGTCACACAGACTGCTCTCCAGCGACCAACGATGCCGAGGTCCCCGGGTAACCAGGGTAAACATCGGGTTACTAAGCGCAGGGCCGCGCTTAGTAACTTGATGTTTACCCTGGTTACCAGCGTAAAATGTAAAAAAAACAAACACTACATACTTACATTCGCGTCCCCCGGCGTCCGCTTCCTGCACTGACTGAGCGCCGGCCCTAACAGCAGAGCGGTGACGTCACCGCTGTGCTGTACTTTCACTTTCACTTTACGGCGCTCAGTCAGTGTGGGAAGCGGACGCCGGGGGACGCGAATGTAAGTATGTAGTGTTTGGTTTTTTTACATTTTACACTGGTAACCAGGGTAAACATCGGGTTACTAAGCGCGGCCCTGCGCTTAGTAACCCGATGTTTATCCTGGTTACCAGTGAAAAACATCGCTGGTATCGTTGCTTTTGGTGTCAAACACGACGATACACGCCGGTCTGACGACCAAATAAAGTTCTGAACTTTGTTCAACGACCAGCGATATCACAGCAGGATCCTGATCGCTGCTGCGTGTCAAACTAAACGATATCGCTAGCCAGGATGCTGCAACGTCACGGATCGCTAGCGATATCATTTAGTGTGAAGGTACCTTAACATCCCCTGTAATCCGAACCTCACACCTCCGTCTCCAAGACTTCTCTCGTGCTGGGCCAGCTCTCTGGAATGCACTTCCCCAGACAATCAGACTGATACCTAGCCCCGCCCTATTCAAGCGCGCTTTGAAAACCCATCTCTTCAAACAAGCCTACCACATCAACTACTCAGTAAACTAACTTTGCCCTGTTCCCTCCTTCCAAATATTACTCTGAATCTGCACCCTACTATTCATCTGTCTCCACACCCTCCATGCACACGATAACTGCACTTGATACTTGACTATTGCACTTAAACACAAGGGCTGATGACCGGATCATGCAGCTTTGTATGAAAATCCCTATGTTTTATAATTGCCAGACCTGAAATAACAAGCACTTTTCACCTATTGTGTCCCCCCATTTCCTTGTAGATTGTAAACTTGCAAGCAGGGACCTCACTCCTAATGTCACTGTTTAAATTGTCTTAACTTGTATTGAATTTATTGTTCGTACATGTCCCCGCTTAATTGTAAAGTGCTGCGGAATGTGTTGGCGCTATATAAATAAAAATTATTATTATTTATTATTATTATTAATTGTCCCTGCAGCTCAAAAACACCCCCATAGCATGATGCTGCCACCACCATGTTTCATTGTTTGGATTGTATTGGGCAGGTGATGAGCAGTGCCTGGTTTTCTCCACACTTACAAGTTTACAATTATCACCAAAAAGGCATATCTTCATCTCATCAGACAAGAGAATCTTATTTCTCATAGTGTGGGAGTCCTTTATATGTTTTTTTAGCAAACTCTATGTGGGCTTTCATATGTATTGCACTGAGGAGAGGCTTCCAAAGGGCCACTCTGCCATAAAGGCCCGACTGGTGGAGGGCTGCAGTGATAGTTGACTTTGTGGAACTTTCTCCTATCTCCCTACTACATCTCTGGAGCTCAGCCACAGTGATCTTGGCGTTCTTCTTTACTTCGCTCACCAAGGCTCTTCTCCCATGATTGCTCAGTTTGGCTGGACTGCCAGGTCTAGGAAGACTTCTGGTGGTCCCAAACTTCTTCCATTTAAGGATTATAGAGGCCACTGTGCTCTTAGGAACCTTGAGTACTGCAGAAATTCTTTTGTAACCTTGGCCAGATTTGTGCCTTGCCACTCTCTGAGCTCCTTGGTCAGTTCCTTTGACCTCATGATTCTCATTTGGCCTGACATGCACTGTGAGCTGTGAGGTCTTATATAGTCAGGTGTGTGCCTTTCCAAATCAAGTGCTATCAGTTTAATTGAACACAGCTGGACACCAATGAAGGAGTAGAACCATCTCAAGGAGGATCACAAGGAAATGGACAGCATGTGACTTAAATATGAGTGTCTGAGCAAAGGGTCTGAATACTTATGACCATGTGATATTTCAGTTTTTCTTTTTTATTAAATTTGCAAAAAGTTCTACATTTCTGTTTTTTTCAGTCAAGATGGGATGCAGAGTGTACATTAATGTGAAAAAAATGCCCACGTAGTATATTGCACAGCCCACGTAGTATATTGCACAGCCCATGTAGTATATTGCACAGCCCACATAGTATATTGCACGGCCCACGCAGTATATTGCACAGCCCACGCAGTATATTGCACAGCCCATGCAGTATACTGCACAGCGGACGTAGTAATAGCACAGCCCACGTAGTATATAGCAATGTGAGCATCACATCCCTGTTAAAAAAAAGAATTAAAATAAAAAATAGTTATATACTCACCTTCCGTTGGCCTCCGGATCCAGGCGAAGTGTTTACCGATGCTCCTCGCGCGCTCCGGTCCCAAGAGTGCATTGCGGTCTTGCGAGATGATGAACTAGCGATTTCGCGAGACCGCTACGTCATCATCTCGCGAGATTGCAATGCATGGAGTGGTCACAGGAGCGTCGTGAGGAGCGGGAAAGGCCTGTTCTGGATCCGAGTGGCCGACGGACGGTGAGTATAAAACTATTTTTTAAATTATTTTTAACATTAGATCTTTTTACTATTGATGCTGAATAGGCAGCATCAATAGTAAAAAGTTGGTCACACAGGGTTAATAGCAGCGTTAACGGAGTGCGTTACACAGCGGCATAACACGGTCTGTTAATGCTGCCATTAACCCTGTGTGACCGCTGACTGGAGGGGAGTATGGAGCGGGCACTGACTGCGGGGAGTAAGGAGCGGCCATTTTGCTGCTGGACTGTTCCCGTCGCTGATTGGTCATGGCTGTTTTGCCGCGACCAATCAGCGACTTGGGATTTCTGTGACAGACAGACAGACAGGACAGACAGATGGAAGTGACCCTTAGACAATTATATACTAGATTATTTTCAGCAACAGCGTGGTCATCTGCTGAGGTTCTCCAACCCAGTTGTAATCAAGGTTACCTAGTTAGGGGCCCACCAAAACCCTAGCTACGCCTCTGGCTACAGTATCTAAATAACTGCTTACTGTGATAGGTGAACTTTTTTGGCGAGATAAAGATCTGCACTAAAGAATATGGTTAATATTAGCACTATTTTCAAGCATGTCTGATATAAAAATAATGAGAATAATAATGTCTAAACCCAGCCTAAAGCTTATTGTGAGCTCCATAATTCAGCCACATTTTAGCACAGCTATTACAATTGCTAAACCTGGCACTCCAGCAGTAATACCAAACTGCCCCTAGATCACTGAAGAAATAATGGCCCTTTTAAACTGGCCATTTCACTTCACACCGACGCGTTGAAACGTTGGTGTGATGTGAAATGTCCCCACTTCCATGTTTTAACATGTTTGAATAAAGGAGAATTTTACATGAGAAAGAGTGCCACCTCCATCTTTTCTAAGCTAATACTAAAGGTACCTTCACACGAAACGACTTTGTAACGATATCGCTAGCGATCCGTGACGTTGCAGCGTCCTCGCTAGCGATATCGTTTCGTTTGACACGCAGCAGCGATCAGGATCCTGCTGTGATGTCGCTGGTCGCTGAATAAAGTCCAGAACTTTATTTGGTTGTCCGATCGCCGTGTATCGTTGTGTTTGAAAGCAAAAGCAACGATACCAGCGATGTTTTACACTGGTAACCAGGGTAAACATCGGGTTACCAAGCGCAGGGCCGCGCTTAGTAACCCGATGTTTACCCTGGTTACCAGCGTAAAAGTAAAAAAAACAAACAGTACATACTCACCTGCGCGTCCCCCAGCATCTGCTTCCTGACACTTACTGAGCGCCGGCCCTAAAGTGAAAGTGAAAGCACAGCGGTGACGTCACCGCTGTGCTGTTAGGGCCGGAGCTCAGTCAGTGTCAGGAAGCAGACGCTGGGGGACGCGCAGGTGAGTATGTACTGTTTGTTTTTTTTACTTTTACGCTGGTAACCAGGGTAAACATCGGGTTACTAAGCACGGCCCTGCGCTTAGTAACCCGATGTTTACCCTGGTTACCCGGGGACCTCGGCATCGTTGGTCGCTGGAGAGCGGTCTGTGTGACAGCTCCCCAGCGATCAAACAGCGACGCTGCAGCGATCGGCATCGTTGTCGCTATCGCTGCAGCGTCGCTTCGTGTGAAGGTACCTTAAGAGACACTTCCTCCTGGTAGAGCACCTTTCAGGCACGGTGATGGCCAGCTGCAAACAGCTCTATCTGACTCCACAAAGATATGTCTAATTGAATGGTATCGGTCTTTTTTTGTTTGCTGATGAATATCTTAATTAGTACAGGTCTCCATTAAGCACAGTGGGTTCCGCTAATAAGGGTAGACTATGCGGCTGCTATGAGACTCAGGATTCATGGGGAGCTCTATGCCAAATGGCACTGCTCTCCCTCCCTCTGCCCAGAGTAGCAATTTCAATGCTATCTGATACTCAGGATGCACTGTTTTATGGATTTAATTTTCTTATTTTTTGATCAGACAGTGCTGAGTAGTAAGTACAATAAATAACTTGCTTATGCTTGTGCATTAAAATAAATTAGAAAATGACAACTGAAATATGTTGATGTGTGTGGTGTTTGCTTGCAATATTGCGATTTATGTTCCTTGTCAATATCTTTGATTTGTGGCAAGCAGCGCATGGCATTTTTAAAACAAAGGGCATACATAAGATATTATATGACCTCCACTGCATTATGCACCCTAGTATCTTAGCATATACTCAAAAATAGTATTAGTATATAATGATTTTATATACTTATATTTTTGACAACATTATTGCTTTGCAGCATTGCTTCCACACCTATCTAATAATTATTTTGCACCGCATTGTATGTGTACTGTATATATTTCTAAAATGTAAAGTGCTGCGGAATATGTTGGCGCTATAGAAATCAAATTATATATATATATATATACATACACATATACCATATTTACCATATTTTTCAGGCTATAAGTCTGAATGCATGCTTACCGGGTGGTTGCAGCGGTGGTGGAACAGGGTCCCTTCCTCAGGAAGTGGGCGGCGACAGAAATGTGGTGATGCTGCCCGCCTAGAGTCGGTGTTGAGCAGCTTTCCCAGTGGCAATTTTCCTGAAGCCGTGGGCTGTCAAAGGTGGCCATCTTCATGAGACTGTGGTCTTCAGGGAAATGACCGCCGTATGCCGTGTGTGCGCAGATTGAGTTCTCAGTTGGTCTGAGATCCCAAACAGAGCACTTGCCACCTCGAACCTCCCATGACTTCAATATTCAATATTCAATAATAAATAATAATAATAATAATATCGTTACCGTATAGCAGTAGATATCAGCTCTGCATAACATATAAGAGATCACAGCACAGTTACAGATAATGACTTAGGCTACTTTCACACTAGCGTCAGGCTCGGCCCGTAGCGGTGCGTCGGGCCGAGGTTCCCGACGCTAGCGTTGTCTACGCCGCACAACGGGGGCAGCGGATGCATTTTTCCAGCGCATCCGCTGCCCCATTGTGAGGTGCGGGGAAGTGCGTGGAGGTGGGGGCGGAATTCTGGCCGCGCATGCGCGGTCGGAAGAAGCGGACCGTCGTGAGCAAAAAACGTTACATGTAGCGTTTTTTGGTCCCGACGGTCCGCCACAACACGGCGCAACCGTCGCACGACGGTTGCGACGTGTGTCAATCTGTCGCAATACGTCGCTTAATGTTAGTCTATGGGGAAAAAACGCATCCTGCAAGCACTTTTGCAGGATGCGTTTTTTCGGCAAAACGACGCATTGTGGCGGATTGCAGTTAACGCTAGTGTGAAAGTAGCCTAACAGATTACTTTCTTTCTGATGGACTCGTTCACTTTTCCCATCTTTTTTAGCTGGCCTAGACCTACATGACAACTTTTCCAGCCACAACTCGTCTGCAGAGAATACAACAAAGACACATTTCACTTCTCATATTTCAGCCCCATCACCATCTATTCCCAACCTGCTGATACCCCAATACTGAGCCGCTGCTGCCGTATGTGTCCCTATTACTGCACCTGATACCCCAATACTGAGCCGCTGCTGCTGCCATTTGTCCCTATTACTGCCCCTGATACCCCAATACTGAGCCTCTGCTGCCATATGTGTCCCTATTACTGCACCTGATACCCCAATACTGAGCCGCTGCTGCCATATGTGTCCCTATTACTGCACCTGATACTCCGACACTGAGCCGCTGCTGCTGTATGTGTCCCTATTACTGCCCCTGATACCCCAATACTGAGCCGCTGCTGCTGCCATGTGTCCCTATTACTGCACCTGATACCCCAATACTGAGCCTCTGCTGCCGTATGTGTCCCTATTACTGCACCTGATACCCCAATACTGAGCCGCTGCTGCCATATGTGTCCCTATTACTGCACCTGATACTCCGACACTGAGCCGCTGCTGCTGTATGTGTCCCTATTACTGCCCCTGATACCCCAATACTGAGCCGCTGCTGCTGCCATGTGTCCCTATTACTGCACCTGATACCCCAATACTGAGCCTCTGCTGCCGTATGTGTCCCTATTACTGCCCCTGATACCCCAATACTGAGCCGCTGCTGCCGTATGTGTCCCTATTACTGCACCTGATACTCCGATACTGAGCCGCTGCTGCTGTATGTGTCCCTATTACTGCACCTGATACCCCAATACTGAGCTGCTGCTGCCATATGTGTCCCTATTACTCCCCCTGATACCCTAATACTGAGCTGCTGCTGCCGTATGTGTCCCTATTACTGCACCTGATACCCCAATACTGAGCCTCTGCTGCCGTATGTGTCCCTATTACTGCACCTGATACCCCAATACTGAGCCGCTGCTGCTGTATGTGTCCCTATTACTGCACCTGATACCCCAATACTGAGCTGCTGCTGCCATATGTGTCCCTATTACTGCCCCTGATACCCTAATACTGAGCAGCTGCTGCCGTATGTGTCCCTATTACTGCACCTGATACCCCAATACTGAGCCTCTGCTGCCGTATGTGTCCCTATTACTGCACCTGATGCCCCAATACTGAGCCGCTGCTGCCGTATGTGTCCCTATTACTGCACCTGATACCCCAATTCTGAGCCGCTGCTGCCGTATGTGTCCCTATTACTGCACCTGATACCCCAATACTGAGCCGCTGCTGCCGTATGTATCCCTATTACTGAACCTGATGCCCCAATACTGAGTTGCTGCTGCCGTATGTGTCCCTATTACTGCACCTGATACCCCAATACTGAGCCGCTGCTGCCGTATGTGACCCTATTACTGCACCTGATACCCCAATACTGAGCCGCTGCTGCTGTATGTGTCCTTATTACTGCCCCTGATACCCCAATACTGAGCCGCTGCTGCCGTATGTGTCCCTATTACTGCCCCTGATACCCCAATACTGAGCCTCTGCTGCTGTATGTGTCCCTATTACTGCCCCTGATACCCCAATACTGAGCCTCTGCTGCCGTATGTGTCCCTATTACTGCCCCTGATACCCCAATACTGAGCCGCTGCTGCCGTATGTGTCCCTATTACTGCCCCTGATACCCCAATACTGAGCCTCTGCTGCTGTATGTGTCCCTATTACTGCCCCTGATACCCCAATACTGAGCCTCTGCTGCCGTATGTGTCCCTATTACTGCCCCTGATACCCCAATACTGAGCCGCTGCTGCCGTATGTGTCCCTATTACTGCACCTGATACCCCAATACTGAGCCGCTGCTGCCGTATGTGTCCCTATTACTGCACCTGATACCCCAATACTGAGCCACTGCTGCTGTATGTGTCCCTATTACTGCGCCTGCCCAGTTAACATCTACTAATGTCACCTGAGTACCCAATGTACAACTCCTTTATATACATTATGATGGGGAAACAGCTCCCCTATATACAATATAATACACCCACAGTTACTCTATACACAATATGATGTTCCCACAACTGCCCTCTACACAGCATTATGGGCCCACATCTCCGCTATACAGAGTATGAAGGGCCCACAGCTCCCCTAAACACAGTATATTGGGCCCACAGCTCCGCTATACAGAGTATGAAGGGCCCACAGCTTCCCTACATATAGCATGATGTCCCCACTGCTCCCCCAAAATACTGAATACCACAGTAGCCCTCAGACTGTATAATGGCCCCCAAATTAGTCACCAAACTGCACAATGGCCCCCGCACATTAGCTCACAAACTGTACACTATGCTTCTCCACATTAGCTCCCAAACTGTATAATGGTCCCTGCATTAGTCCCCAAGCTGTATAATGGCCCCCGCATCAGTCCCCAAGCTGTATAATGGCCTCTGCATTAGTCCCCAAGCTGTATAATGGCCCCTGCATTAGTCCCCAAGCTGTATAGTGACCCCTGCATTAGTCCACAAGGTGTATAATGATCCCTGCATTAGTCCACAAGCTGTATAATAGATGCTGAATTAGTCCCTGAATTGTATGAGGGCCCCCCACACAGTTTCAGAGTCCCACACACTATGTGGAAGGGTCTCCCATTGTTTGATGCCCCCCCATCACATCACAAATTTTAATAAAGAAAAAAAATCATATACTCATCTAACCCAGGATCCTGACAAGTCCAGTGGCAAGGCAACGCAGTGTAGCATGCGCCAGGACTCTGACGTCCCCAGTGTGCGTCGGCGCCTCGGTCGTTCTGTAGACCTGAGGCATAAAGCGGTCTGCGGTCTACAGAACAGAGAGCGGTAGTGCAGGGAGATCTACTGCAGGGCTTAACTGTATATGCACATTATACATGCTGATTAATTAAGGGTAGTGCAGCTTTGGGTGCGCCCCCTGAGGCCCAGGGTAACCATCCACTCTGCCCCCCGGTAGCTGTGCTGCTGCATACTGTGGCTACAGACATAAGACGTTACACCAGTCACATAGTTCCCTGTATATAACATCAGATGTCTGTGCACCACTTATATCATATCCCTGATATATCCTATGCTATGTGTACAGACATCAGATGCTATATACAGGATTATATGTCATGTTGTATATTACACTATGAGTACAGACATCAGATCTTATATCATCACATATTATCCTGTATATAAGATCAGATGTCTGTGCACATAGTATAGGATATGAGTGACATATGTGCACTGTATATTGTATATTATGACATATGCATTGACTGATTGCTCCTGGACCAGGCTACAGGACATACATGATATAATATACAGTGGCTATATATATATATATATATATATATATATATATATATATATATATATACACACACACACACACACACAGTGTATGATGTCCTGCAGCCAGGCTCAGGAGTGATCGGCCTATGATCCTGTATACAGCTGTCTGCGGTGAGTTATTGCTGCAGCTTGTTCCTGCACACAGATCAGGCCACACTGGAGCTGATGACCCCACTGACAGCGCGAACCCATCTGTGTCAAGCTTCAAGCTGGACAATAAATCATCTCACCGGCCTCAGCTCGACTGCAGACACCACGGCCAGACAAGATCCGATTCTGTCAGAGACCTCCTGCCCCAGCCCCCTGCTCTGCTGACCTCATCACTGAAGCTCCTCTCAGCCCGGCCGGCTCGCAGGTGACGTCCACCCTCCATCATGTGGTGTGTCTGCAGCAATCCTGGGATGGCCGGGCCGGCACTTGTACAACTTGATGGTACAGTACAGTGCCGGGAGGCCTAAAACTTCTGCACGGGGCAGACCTGCACAGCGCCCCCTGCTTGTGTGCATGATCGTGCTGCAGAATTGAAATCAGCAGAGCCAAGGGGCGGCACAGAACAGCACAGCACCGCCCCCCTTCCTGGTCCTGCTGGTTCATCAGTGCAGCGTGATTGTGTGTGCAGGCAAGCTAATGCTGCGCCTGCCAGACATGCACGCTGAAGAGGGAGTGGAGGTGATTGAGCGGCCCACTAGAGGGACCGGCCGTTCTGGCATTTGCCAGAAGTGCCCGATGGCCAGTCCGGCCCTGCCGCCAACACCGGGGTAGCAGCATAGCGCTGCTGGGATACCCACTCCTCCCACCCAGTGCCTGCAGCATAGCCCCACTTTTGCCATGCCGGCTTCCTGAGGGAGAGACCATGCCTCCTATGACCCCACTCCACCGCCGCCAGCCCCCAGGTAAGATACTTAAATTAGGACTAAAAGACGGACATCCATCTTATAAAAATATTTTCTTTCCTATTTTACACCCCAAAATTTGGGGTGGGTCTTATGGTTCGGTGCATCTTACAGTCCGAAAAATACGATATATATTCAGGTATAGGTTCAGATATAGAAATGCACTGCTAACAGATTAATTTGCAAAGTGAATGAAGAAAAGTGAAATCTAAATCAAATCAATATTTGTTTTGTCTACTCCTTGCCTTCAAAATAGCATCTAAACTTCAATTCTAGATACACTTGCACACAGTTTTTGAAGGCACTCAGCAGGGAGATTGTTCCAAAAACTCAGAGAACTAAGCACAGATCATCTCAAACCTAAGAAATACAGACACATACTGTACTTATCCATCATGCAATACCATCAGGAAAGAATCTGATTGACTCCAAATTTATTCTGCAGCAGGACAATGACCTCAAACGTACAGCCAATATCATTAAGAGCTATCTTCAGCTTAAAGAAGAACAAGTGATGATATGGCCCCACAAAGCCCTGATCTCAACATCATCGAGTGTACCTGGGATTACATGAAAAAAGAAAATGATTTGTGTAAGCATACAACCATAGAAGATCAGTAGTTAGTTCTGCAAAATATTTGGAGCAACTTCCCTGCCAAGTTCCTTCAAAAACTTTGTAAAAGTGCATTGAGTAGAATTAAAGCTGCTTGAAAGGCAAAGGGTAGTCAGTCACACCAAAATTGATTTTAGATTTCTGTTTTATTTATTTACTTAGCATTTTGTTAACTGATAAAAGTAAACTAATAACACTTCAATTTTTAAAACATTCTTAATTTGCAGCACCTGATCAAAACTTTTCTGCAGTACTGTATATTGATAATATTATTTACATAACTGCAATATTTTATTACATTTATTAGTATTCTGTTCAGACTGGTGTTGGAGCATTTGCATCATGTTCTCAATGCTCTTTGATGACCTGGAGGGCGATCTGCACTACTTTTTTCTATAGAAAAATTCTAAAACAAGTCAATGGGATTTATCTGAATCTGTCAGACAGATCCATTATAACCAGCATGGATTTAGCAATAACAGAATTTATTGAGTCAATGTGAACACTTCCTTATAATTAACTGTAAAAATTACTATTAATATAAATAATATATCATACCGGTACTTGTGATATATTACGTGCAACCACTAACCACACATGTGATTTTACAAGTAATATCACAAGTGGTTAGTAATATTCATTATTTAAAATAACCGCTATATGTGGCATTGTTGTAAGTATTAGGAACTATTATACTATTAATTGGCTGCAGTTGACATAATAGCTATATACATTCTGATGGGTCCCCCACACTTCTTGTCCTTGTATGAATGAACGGCCATGTCAGTAGATACAATCAGCACTTACACTATGCTTGTAGCCATCTGCTCTCATAAACAAGAATACACTGTCCCACAGAGATGAGCTCATAAAACACAGACACACACATATATGAACATAGTCAACAGAAAAAAATCTAAATATCTTACCAATTTTCTGCCAATAAATGTGTCAAACAGATAATACTCTTCTAGTGAAAATCTAGGACAGTGAGCTTCCTCTTGCCGTTGACATCCAGTTTATCTCTACTAGCTTCTCTCCCATTCATCCAACAAAAGACACTGTCCCTAATCCCCTGCTAGGAAACCCGAGTACACACTGGCACACCAAATGACTTCAGCAGACAAACAAGTCTCTGGGGCCCGTCCCAGTATCTCCTCAATCTATTCATCTATTAGAATATGGAAATCCTCTTAGTACAAAGAGAGAGAACATTTTCTCCAAACAACAATATAGACATATACGTACAGTATGTATATGAGAATACAGGGATTGGGCATATATATAACTGACGTCAGTACATGTAGATATTTTCTAATATAAAGCTAGATGTATGCCTCTCATGCATTTGTTGCTACAAGCAGTTAGATGTTAATTCATATGTAAGAATGTAGCCTTCATGAATCATAGCACAGTGCATGCAGCAATTATGCTTTAAAATATTTAAAATACAATTAAAAAGACAAAAATAAATCAATGCTGATTGTTCCGTTATTTTTTTTTCTTCATATTGCAGATTTTATTTCTAAATTACTGGGATGTATTTGTTTCTGTTTGTCAGGCTGATTATTATTATTATTATTATTTATTTCCATGGTGCTGTACATGAGAAGGGGTTACATACAAAGTTATAGATATCATTTACAGTAAACAAATTTATGATGACAGACTGGTACAGAGGGGCGAGGACACTGGGGAAGAGTCAGAAGGTCGGAGGTGCAGCAGCTCTGGTGGTGGTGAGGCGGCAGCTCGAGTGGTGGTGAGGCAGCAGAATGGTTATTGCAGGCTATAGGCTTTCCTGAAGGGATGGGTTTTCAGGTTCCGTCTGAAGGATCCGAGGGTGGTGGATAATCGGACGTGTTGAGGTGTGGAATTCCAGAGGATGGGGGACATTTGGGAGAAATCTTGGAGGCGGTTGTGTGAGGAATGAATAAGTGTGGAGGAAAGAAGGAGGTCTTGGGAGGATCAAAGATTATGTGAGGGAAGATATTGGGAGATTAGTTCAGAGATATAGGGAGGGTACAGGTTGTGGATTGCTTTGTAGGTCAATGTTAGTAGTTTGAAATGGATTCGTTGGGGAATTGGGAGCCGGTGGAGGAATTTGCAGAGGGGAGAAACAGGGGAGTAGGTAGGAGATAGGTGGATTAGTTGGGCAGCAGAGTTGAGGACAGACTGGAGTGGTGCAAGAGAGTTAGCGGAGAGGCCACAGAGGAAGGTGTTGAAGTAATCAAGGCGGGAGTTTTAGTAGATTGAGGCCTGAGGAAGGGACAGATTCTGGAAATATTTTTGAGTTGGAGGCGATAGGAGGTGGCAAGAGTTTGGACATGCGGTTTGAAGTACAGGGCAGAGTCAAGGGTTACTCTGAGGCAGCGGATTTCAGGTGCGGGAGAGAGCGTGATGCCATTTACCATAATAGATAGGTCGGGTAGGGGAGATACGTGAGATGGAGGAAAGATGATGAGTTCGGTTTTGTCTACATTGAGTTTTAGGAAGCAAGATGTGAAGGAGGAGGATATGGCTGATAGACACTCTGGAATTCTGGACAGCAGAGAGATGACATCTGGGCCAGAGAGGTAGATCTGAGTGTCTTCCGCATACAGGTGGTAGTGGAAGCCATGGGACTTTATGAGTTGTATTAGGCCAAGGGTATAGATGGAAAAAGTAGGGGCCCCAGGCCTTAAGGGACTCCAACAGAAAGAGGGCGGGATGAGGAGGTAAGGCTGTGATTAGGCTGTGTTCACACACATTTAGTGTAAGTTCACTATATTCTTGGCACATATATCCCAAATGAGTCGTTTGGGCATCCACATGGCAGGTATATATGGGCATACCTATTTTACTATTAAGAAGCGCAAAGTCTGCTGTGTTTTTCTATACAGAGGGCCACCATAAATTACTTTCCAGTCTGTTTTTGTTTGTTTGTTTTTTTGCATTGGGGGTTTATGGATACCAAATGCCATTGCTTAGATAAACACTGTCTGGAAGAACAGGAGATTCCTTATCAAAACGACATAATAGATGCAGATAATATGCTCACTTGAGCAAGTTGTGTGGGCACAACTCCTGTAAAAACTCAACTGTTGCTGCTTCTCCGTGGCTGGGGTTGAACTCCACCAGGGTGCTTGAAGGAAAAGACAAATCACAATTTTGGGAAGATCTTCAGCTAAAGATCCTTGATCCAATAATATAGAAAAGCGTTTTTTTATTCCACAATGTGTTTCCATGCCAGACTGGCGTCTTTCTCAAATGTGTAGAAGTACAGTTGTTTTTTGAACTTGAGAAAGACGCCAAAATGGCATCGAGATTAGTTGTGGAATAAAAATTGCTTTTTAATATTATTGGATCACAGATCTTCATTTTTTATGTAAGCAGAGCTATAGATACAGTGTCTGACTGGGGTGCCAAGGGTCCACCAGTAACCAAATCCAGGGCCCCATTTTTCAACTACATGGAAATATGACATTGTAAATGAATAAGACTCTGCCTTTGTCTGTACATAGTGATTCAAGTATGTAGTGCCAAGTACTGCTCATATAATAGGATGGTGGCCAACTTCTGCACAGTGGCCCACCGGAGGATTTTCCTGTTCTCCTGTGGGTCAGTCCAAGCCTGTGTAGATAGTAGGATGTACATTGTAATTGTATATTGGCAAGTTTCTTGTAAAATATTTTACAATAGTATATATTATTGCTATAACTGGTGCATAGCAAAAATGTCAGGTACCATCGATTTTACTAAACCTAAGCTTAGTACTCTGCATCTGCAGTACAGGTGGTTCGGTGAATAAGGTGACCATACAGGTAGATAGTTTTCAGCTGGCAGAACCCCCTCACTTTTCATTTACATTTTCATTTACGCAGCATGTGTATGTTATCAATTAGAAGAGGGGAATGAGCTGTTACCAAATACCTCTGCTCATGCTTAACTTTTATGACAACTAAAGGCTCATGTATGTTGAAATCCAGAAGGTCCGACCCTTCTATTCCCCTACACCAACCATCTCGAAAATGTCAGAACACCCTGATACACATAAGCTCATAAGTTGGTCCAACCACAGTCTGCTGGTGAGACATTCATGTACTCTGTATGGCCACCCTTATCTGTACTATATTGCTGTGCCAAGATATGGCTTCATATCTGATCAGGTCAACAACAGCCTGGACTTGTGGAAAATTTCTTCCAGTTTTATGATGTTCCCACCATTAAATTGTAGGCCATATGGGGAAAAGGAAGAGTGAATTATATAAAGAGCTGATAAATATGTTAGCACAATAATTAAGAAAAACTAAAAAGAACTAAAAATAAAACAAACTTCATTAGAATGTTCTCAATAAAAGCTAAATTGTGCTCCTTTTTACATGAATCTTGTATGACCTGCAGGTACAATTAATACTACAGACAGTTTTTTTTTCCAGGATTCATGGAACACAATACCTCATTTCAGCTTGATAGAGGAGTGTCACTTTCAAACAGCAGTTTCCACCTAGTAGACGTGGAATTTACAGCAAGGTCAGTTTTCAATACTTGTTTGTATGCTTCGCTGGCAGCTGGTGTATCACAATGGACGAGACATTACAAAAAGTAGAGAACATTTCTACTTGTAAGGAATGAAACTTTAGATGAATGATAAAGCTGAAGAATAAAGGACAAACAAAAAGCCACACAACTGTGATTTTCAGGCTTTGGAATTCAGTCCGAGAGCTCTGTTCGTGGGAGTTAATAACTGTGTGGATGCAAGTTTACTAGGCTGATTAATGAATATGAAGTCATTAGTCTTGTTGAGATGATTCTGTTATTCTTCTGGGTATATGGTATGAGAATATTATATATTACTGTACAACATCAGTATGAAATGTATGCAGCAGATCTTTCACCTACTGAACATCTGTAGCCATTACTGTTCCCCCCTCGAACCCAGAATATTACATTTAAATATTACATTAGAGAATTGCCTGATATAATTGCTTTCCAACCTCGCCTTTGCCCTTTACAATATTTTTTTTTGTTCAAAAGCATGGCTTTCAGAAGCTATTTTAGATTATATTTTAAAGTGTGCAGAAACATTGTTTTAGCATGTTTTAAATGTTTTCAAGTTCATGGTATTTTGATTATGAGCTGTGTCAGGTATTGCTACTTGGTTTTGTTCATTTCAGTTTTGCTGAACTGCTATACCAGACAGAACGTGGGCAAGAATGGTTCTGTTTCCACACTACCCCTTGATTAATGAATGCATATTTGTCCATAAAGTCACTTTTCACCCACCATATTAAATGGGACTTTACATTTCTAATGGACAGTCATTGAACATAATGTGCCCCTTTCTTCTGCTGACTCCATCTCTGAGACTGATGCTCCAACTTTATTTTAAAAATGGCCACTGTAGAGTCATGTTAAGGATTGTGGAAGTTCTGGACTCTACTGCACCTCTCCTACACTGCCTGTTCCCTGATATTGGATGGACACAACGCTCTTGTCATCTGCACTTGTACATTCAAAACAAAAGGAGCATCAGGGAGCCACAGCTCAGACTTTCCACAGTACTCCCCATGGCACTGCAGCATGGGAGGCCTTGGTCTTGGGGCAGGAGGCATGTGCTCCCAGGGCCAGTTTCTCAGTAGAGATCTAGGGTCACCCAGTCAGGGCCATAAATAGCAATAGGCAACACTACTCCCCTACCTCCTCATTGAACAGGTATCATTCTGGATGGAGGGAGAATAGTTACTGTCTACATGGCAGTTCGCAGAGAGAAAGCTAGGCAGGGCATATTGCTCTGTCTGCACTAACAAGAGATTTGTGCTGATTGGTCTGTTTTTCCAATAATCACATAGTCTCACAAGACACTCAGAGCAGTTATCAGGGCAGAAGAGATGGTAGAGCAGTCAGGGCCTGCATGTGACCTCCTTTTTTCACTACAATGGGCCCCAGTTACTATGGTAGCCTCACCGGTCCTACACTAAAGATGTTGATGGTTGACCACATGCACGTGAGTGGTGCAGAATCAATATTTTAGGCTTTCCTCTTTACTCAGCACTCTTCTGCTTGTGAAGAGCACATAGCTGACATATAGTATAACTAAATATACCGGTATATATATATATTTATATATATAATAATAATAATTTTTATTTATATAACGCCAACATATTCCGCAGCGCTTTACAACTTATAGAGGGGACTTGTACAGACAATAGACATTACAGCATAACAGAAATCACAGTTCAAAACAGATACCAGTAGGAATGAGGGCCCTGCTCGCAAGCTTACAAACTATGAGGAAAAGGGGAGACACGAGAGGTGGATGGTAACAATTGCTTTAGTTGTTCGGACCAGCCATAGTGTAAGGCTCGGGTGTTCATGTAAAGCTGCATGAACCAGTTAACTGCCCAAGTATGTAGCAGTACAGACACAGAGGGCTATTAACTGCATAAAGTGTATGAGAACATGATGCGAGGAACCTGATTGTTTTTTTTTTTTTTGTTGCTTTTTTTATTTTTTTTATTTTTTATAGGCCACACAGGGATAGTTAGGTTAATGCGTTGAGGCGGTAGGCCAATCTGAACAAATGAGTTTTTAGGGCATGCTTAAAACTGTGGGGATTGGGGATTAATCATATTAACCTAGGTAGTAGGTATACTAGGTATATATATATATATATATATATATATATATATATATATATGTATATATATATATACCGTGATCCTAATTATTATGCAAATTAGATTTTAGGGTATGTGCACACGTTGCGGATTTCTTGCAGAAATTTCCTGAAGAAAACCGGAAATTTTCTGCAAGAAATCCGCATTTTTTTTTGCGTTTTTTTTCCGTTTTTTTTCGCGTTTTTTTAGCATTCTGCAAGCGTAATTAGCTTGCAGAATGCTAAAGTTTTCCAAGCGATCTGTAGCATCGCTTGGAAAACTGACTGACAGGTTGGTCACACTTGTCAAACATACTGTTTGACAAGTGTGACCAACTTTTTACTATAGATGCAGCTTATCCAGCATCTATAGTAAAAGATAGAATGTTTAAAAATAATAAAAAAATCTTTTCAGCGGCGTCCGTTCCTATAGCTGGTCTGTGCGCACAGGACCTTCCGTGACGTCACGGTCACGTGAGCGGTCACATGACCGCTCACGACCAATCACAGGACAGTGACGTCATCGGCAAGGTCCTTCAGCGCACATCAGCTACAGGAACCGAAGCAACAGCATGCAGTGGAGGCGGGAAGACATCAAGGGTGAGTATAGGACTATTTTTTATTTTAATTCTTATTTTTTGACTACTTATACTGTGCCCAGTGCGTGGAGGAGAGTCTCCTCTCCTCCACCCTGGGTACCAACCGCACATAATTTGCTTACTTCCCGCATCGTGGGCACAGCCCCGTGCGGGAAGTAAGCAGATCAATGGACCCCTAGGTGTGCGGAATCCCCTGCAATTCCGCATTTTAATGAACATGTTGCTTTTTTTTCCGCAATGCGATTTTTTCGCGGAAAAAAAGGCTACATTTGCACAAAAAATGCGGAATACACTTAAAATAATGGGAGGCATATGTAAGCGTTTTTTTCGCGTTTTTATCACGTTTTTATAGCGAAAAAACGCGAAAAAAACGCGAAAAATACTTAACGTGTGCACATGGCCTTAGTGTCATAAAGATTTAATTGTTTTGTTTTTCAAATAAACTCATGGATGGTATTGTGTCTCAGGGCTCAATGGATCACTGAAATCAATCTTAAACACATGTGATAATTATTTTTCCAGGTGATTCTAATTAAAGGAAAACTACTTAAAAATGATGTTCCACATTATTAAGCAGGCCACAGTTTTCAAGTAACATGGGAAAGAAAAAGGATCTCTCTACTGCCGAAAAGGATCAAATAGTGCAATGCCTTGGTTAAGGGATGAAAAGAGTAGATATTTCCCGTAAACTTAAGTGTGATCATCGTACTGTTAAGAGATTTGTGGCTGAATCTGAGCACAGACGTATTTGTGCTGATAAAGGCATAATGAGGAAGGTTTCTGCCAGGCAAGTTCATCGGATTAAGAGAGCAGCTGCTAAAAAGCCATTAGAAACCAGCAAACAGATATTTGAAGCTGCTGTTGCCTCTGGAGTCCCTCCAACCTCATGGTGTAGGATCCTTCAAAGGCTTGCTTTGATTCATAAACCTACTATTCGGCCACCCCTAAACAGTGTTCACAAGCAGAAATTGTTGCAGTGGGAACAGACATACATGAAGACTAATTTTCAAACAGTCTTGTTTACTGATGAATGTCGAGCAACCCTGGATGGTGCAGATGGATGGAGTAGTGGATGGTTGGTGGATGGTCACCATGTCCCAACAAGGCTGCGACATCAGCAATGAGGTGGAGGAGTCATGTTTTGGGATGGAATCATGGAGAAACAGCTGGTAGGGCCCTTTAAGGTTCCTGAAGGTGTGAAAATGACCTCTGCAAAGTATATAGAGTTTCTGACTGACAACTTTCTTCCATAGTATAAAAAGCAGAAACGTGCCTTCAGGAGCAAAATCATCTTCATGCATGACAATGCACCATCTCATGCTGCAAAGAATACCTCTGAGTCATTGGCTGCTATGGGCATAAAAGGAGATAAACTCATGGTGTGGCCACCATCTTCCCCTGACCTCAACCCTATAGAGAACCTTTGGAGTATCATCAAGCAAAAGATGTATGAGGGTGGGAGGCAGTTCACATCAAAACAGCAGCTCTGGGAGGCTATTCTGACTTCATGCAAAGAAATACAAGCAGAAACTCTCCAAAAACTCACAAGTTCAATGGATGCAAGAATTGTGAAGGTGATATCAAAGAAGGGTTTGTATGTTAACATGTAACTTGGCCTGTTAGGATGTTTTGGAGTTACATAGTTTTTTGTTCAGTGAATGGGACCTCCTAATGCTGCAAATTCAACAAATGAGCATTTTCAATTCTTTAAAACATATCAAATGTTTAGAAATTCTACTGTGCCTAGTAATTTGGAACAGTGCATTTTGAGTTTGTATTCATTTTGCAGATTATACTGTTATTATTGGGAGGTTTCTTCAATAAAATTTGATGTATACTCTAACCGACCATTTAGGAAAATCCACGAAAAATGTCATTTGCATAATAATTTGGAACATGTGTATATATATCAGTTTTCATTTGAAAGCAATGCACATCTCCTAAACTGCAAATGATGATGTATATTTCTAATACCAAAATTGATACCAGGAGTAGAACTGAAAAAAAAGATCTTTAGCTTGCTTCACAAATTATTTTTTTTACTAAGTGGGGTATTTTCATTTACTTTTGTGATCTGGGAAATACGTAATCCCTTAACGACCGCCAATATGTCTTTTAACGGCGGCAATTAAGGGTACTTATTCATCAGTGCCGCTTTTTAACGGAACAGAGAAATAAGTGTATAGCGCCCCCCAGCATCCCAAAATCTCCGGGGTAGCTGAGACCCTGGAGAACATGATTTGGGACGGTTTTTATCATCCCCAGTCTCGTGATCACCGTTATTCACAGAATAATGGCGATAGCAAAAAGAAAGTCTGATTTTCAATTAATTTCTCTCTCCTCCGATAAGATCTAGCATACCAGAGGAGAGCGAAATGGGGTCCCTCAAGCCTCCCCGTTACCTTTGACATCCCCGATCCCTTTGGCTCTGTCCCTCAGCCCTCTGCATCATCTTTCTGGAAAAAATGATTGGCTCAGGCACAGAGCACCCACCGAAATCTGCCGACTGATACCCGGAAACAATAGAAGATTTTTCCTATCGATTCATTTTGATCACTGTGATTGACCTTTTCACAGTGATCAAAATAAAAAAATCTAGTAAATCATATCCCCCTTTGTCACCCATCAATTGTGCTGATGTAAAGTTGACATGTGGAAAATCTCAGAATCAGTGGAATCTGTTGAAGCGTTCCAGAACTATAACTTCATAAAATGACAGTAGTCAACGTTGTAAAAATTGGCTTGGTCATTAAGGTCAAAATTGGATAGGTCACTAAGGGGTTAATTTCAGTAGGGTGATAATTCTTGTGTATATATACATAATGTGCTTTATTTTTCAACATTCTGGAAGCATTATTAATTCACGAATAGTAGCATTATCCCACTACGGTATGGTGGTGTTATCTATTCACTAGTTAGTAGTATCATGTCACAGCATAGAGGTATTATTCAGTTATGGTATGATTGTGTTAGCTAGTTGCAGTTTACTGGTATTATTTAACCACTGTTTTTACCTTTATTTGGGGGTTTGGGTTATCTTTGGACAGTATAAACATTTTGTATGCCGATATTTCCTATAGTGTATCAGAATCTGTATACCGCCTATACAGGAAAGATATATATCTTGGTACTGTGTTAGCCAGTAGATAGAAAAATATTTAGAATTGAACCACTGAGGACTCTCAATACTAAATATTTTTTTATCCCGCCTATAGGCATTTTAGCACAGTTCACATTGAACATCAAGACTTGGCTGTGCACACGGCAGAGATACTAGGTGTAAATGTCACTTTGAGCAGCATATATATTTATCAGTCACTCCACAAGCTTTCTCGGGCATTGGGATTTAATCAGAGTCTGTCACCTCCAATATGCAAATTCATGGCATTAGCTCCAACAAAAATCATACCAGTATTATACAGTTTAATGTTGTATAAATTGACTATTTCATATACAAATTAAGTTGCTTTAGTGCACCCTTGACTTTGCCACGTGACTCAGTGCATGATTACGTCGTCCAATTTGCAAGCATTTGCTTACAAAAAGTGAGAGCTGCCTAAACTCAAAACTATGATCTAGATGTTCATAAGCATTGATACTCGAGGAGCTCAGGGCACATGGTGTCAGGGTGGGCGCGTGCTCAATGGATGCGGGTGCGCAATTATTTCTGGCCTTTCTCTGAAGCTACTCGCAGAAGCCAGAGATCAGAGGGCACCTGCACCTGCTGAGTAGTGGGCACATGCAGGAACAGAGGTCTGAGTCTAGGCAGTCAATCAAGATAAAGGACAGGAATTTAGAGCAGAGAAAAATACATAAATATGTCACTCACCATACTGAATAGATGGCATCGGCCTTATTCTGCCAGGTACCACGCCATCTGCTGACCAGCAGAAAATAACAAATGAAAGGAAGGGGACTTTGGCACAGTCTTAAGTAAAAATCTTCAAACTTTATTAGAAGTCCATGTCAGAGTCAATCTATGGCTAACAGCGCATTGTGCACCAGAAACATGTCAGAGTGCCTATGCCTTCACCAGTTCATAGTTTTTAATGAAATGGACCGCTAATAAAGTTGAAGATTTTTACTTAAGACGGGAATTTATATTTTTCAACTACAACATTAAAATTTCTCTTACTGGTATCATTTTTAAGGGGCTAAGTCCCCTATAGAAATGTTTAAGTAGCTAAATTTTCCTTTTTTCAGAGTCACAAAGTCCCTTAAATTCTTGTTACCCCTATAGTCTTTAAAGATGGTAAAGATAAACAGGTGTTGCAGTGTTTATAAAAGAGGCATTTTGCATGTCACATTTCCTAGAAGAGCATTGCATGGCCTATAAGTCTCCTTACACTGGCATGCTAGGCGTTTAACACTTCACAAGGAGAAACGTTTCCACTTAGATCCAAAAGCAACTCATCCCAAAAAAGAACAAAAATTCCTCACATAGCTATGAAGATGCAAAAATGGTGTTATGTCACAAAAGTAAAGTAGTATAGTACAATAATAAATCAATTATTACGTTAAAAAAAATATATATATGTATATATATATTTTCACACTAAAAATCCTACACCCAAAGTTCTTTATTAATGCAAAAATGTAATACTATGTATTACAGGGAATCAGCTATTGAAAGTTACAATTTATGTCTATAGAAATGTCAGCTCAATTTCTTTCAGCACTCCCTTAGAATGCTTTCATAATTTGCATTGCACGAATAGTCAAATTGTCTTTATCCAGACAAACCAAGTTGCTGACTCTTTCATATTATAATCTAGAAAGAAACAACGCATGGTGCTTTGATAAAAATAAAAACACCTCTCCACCACCATTGCCCCAGAGCAAAGATACAAATTGGACTCGTTTTAGGTCCTGCATGATACTACCACATACTAAAGAATTTAGGACAGGAGGTCCTGGTCCCCCATTCATATAGATGACATGAGAATGTTTTCTGTTTCTTTGTTTCCTATCATCGCATATTACCTCTATGGTTTTTATGCCCTTTGACCTCAAAAGAAATTTAATTAAGGCTTGTGTTTCTTTTAAATTGAGGTGGAGAAAAATATCAATAAAGATATAACCAACCTTCGGATATACTTATTGACTTCGACTTTTAATTGCAGTTTTTGCTTATAGCTCTGCGGAGAGATCATCACATCTACCCATGTACCAGGTGCACGCTTTGCCTCTCTAGACAATTGTGACTAAATAACAAAGAAATGTTTAAATTCACAAAAATAAGATCTTTTACAACGCAGATAATCCATATTTGTCAGAGTTCAGATTGTGTCACAGGAGCATAACTAAAGGTGTGCTGTATGTATTTGGCTGCAAAGCTGAAATTGTCTCATATCCCCACAAGAAATGAACAAGAATGGAAATGAAGTGTGATGTTAGCATGCAGCCATGACTTCCATCCCATAATATAAACACCCAAAATAAGTCTTACCTCTTATTGTCATAAATAAATGGGACAGCCAAGGGAAGTCCCCAGCTAATAGATAGCCTGTCTCCAGCAGGACTGGTCGGACGGGTGTGTTCAGTGCTCAGGCTCACACATATTAATGTCCTCATGTATCCGTGTGCATAAAAGAGCCTGCCAGCGACGACTGTAAAAACTCGATCAAGTATTACTATATAGCCAACACAAGCCAATCTATTCCTTGGTGACCCTGATAGGAAACCTAAGGTGACGGTTTGATGGATAGGTCTGTCTGAAGACAATGCACAGCATGACATCACCACTTCCCCCACTTCTGCTCATCCCGAGATGTCAATACAATGATAATTTAGTTAGTGGGAAACATGGGTTGAACAAAACGTATGTGCATTTCTAATCTAAACACCTAGAGACCATGTCAGAAGCAGATTTTCGATGATGTCTGAACACAATTTCCTGAATGAAAAAACTGCTAAATGGACAGTCGATAAATAAAAAGGGACATGTAAAACTGAACAAGAATCACTGTCGCCCTTGTCTTCATTATAAACATTGCTTAAAGGCATTGTGTAAATTAGAAAACTTATTTTACAATGTTAAAGCCCCTCAGTTGCTAGCCAAAGCTGCACAGAACATCTCTCCTTCTCCAGGACTGTAGACTACAATGCATTAGTGAACTGATTTCAACTGCTTTGTTTTCCGTGGTGGTGATAAGTAATTAAGTAATTTCTTAGGGATTCCCCCACAAATTGTAACTGGTCGATAGTGTCCAATTATTGGGATCTAATTCATACATGTGTAAACCAGTACAGGACCATCTATCAGTATCACTGTTAGATTTAAGGGCATCCATTAAATGACAACTTATCTGTTTTATATAAGCCAATTGGCAGTCGTTTACTGGCCCTTTTAGGCAGGCCAACATAATATGATTGTTCTGTGAGCATAGAATATCATCATTATCGACAGTACGTCTCTCGTTTACATATTCTGCTGTTAATGATGATTCTAATGCCGGTATGAACAATCTGATTGATCAGCACTTGGTTCATTGGGTGATTGCTGGAATATTACACATGTCGATAATCCACGAGCAAGTGTTCTAATAAACGTAAGTTCCCTATTATCAGCTTGTCTAATTAGGTCTTAAAGAGAACCTGTCATGAAAAAAATGCTATTAACCTGCAGATGTGGGGTTAACCGGCAGGTTAATAGTGTTCTGAACCTGCTCAACACCCGCTGCCAGGAGAAAATGGACTTTATTCCTCCTTGCAGCCTCAGGCTTTCAGTTATAGGGATGCGGCTTCAGTCACTGCTCAGTGCATAATGAGCGATGGCTGTAACCATGCATCAGCACTGACTGACAGCTGACTCAGCACTCTACACTGAGCGATGACTAAGGCTACGCCTCTATGACTGAAAGCACACGACTGCTGGAAGGAAGAAAGTTTATTTACTCCTGACAAGTGGGGCTGTCAGTGCGGGCACTGCACAGCTACATTAACTTGCAGATTAACCCCATATCTTCAGGTTAATATCATTTGGGTTACATGACAGGTTCCCTTTAACAAGCAGATGGAAGAGGGGAATATCTGTCCTCTCTGTGATGACATAAAGTGCCTTGCGAAAGTATTCGGCCCCCTGGAACTTTTCAACCTTATCCCACATATCATGCTTCAAACATAAAGATACCAAATGTAATTTTTTTGTGAAGAGTCAACAATAAGTGGAACAGAATTGTGAAGTTGAACGAAATTTATTGGTTGTTTAAAATTTTTGTGGAAATTAAAAAAATGAAAAGTGGGGCGTGCAATATTATTCGGCCCCTTTACTTTCAGTGCAGCAAACTCTCTCCAGAAGTTCATTATGGATCTCTGAATGATCCAATGTTGTCCTAAATGCCTAATGATGATAAATATAATCCACCTGTGTGTAATTAAGTCTCCGTATAAATGCACCTGCTCTGTGATAGTCTGAGGGTTCTGTTTGAAGCACAGAGAGCTTCATGAAGACCAAGGAACACAACAGGCAGGTCCGTGATACTGTTGTGGAGAAGTTTAAAGCCGGATTTGGATACAAAATGATTACAAAATGATATGTGAGAAAAGGTTCAAAAGTTCCAGGGGGCCGAATACTTTTGCAAGGCACTGTAAATAAGCACTGACTGATAATCGGTGCCAATCAAAGAAAATGATATGTCTAGTTTATGTATTTGAAGGCTATGGGTGGGCTGAATGGCTCAAATGTAACTAGATATGCAACAAATAATGCCACAGAGGTGGTGAGCAGCACAACAAAAGTCAGTCCTTAAAATGCTATGGATACCGAACATGTGAAAATCCATCATGGCGGTGATATGTCGATCCTACTTTTTGCAGTCTTAGAGATCGTACATGTATCTCCACAAAGAGGCAATAGTTACATAGTTACATAGTAACATAGTTATTAAGGTTGAAGGAAGACTTTAAGTCCATCTAGTTCAACCCATAGATAACCTAACCTAACATGCCCTAACATGTTGATCCAGAGGAAGGCAAAAAAAACCCATGTGGGAAAGAGTAAGCTCCACATTGGGGAAAAAAATTCCTTCCCGATAGACATAAGCTACTACTGCAATGTGAGAAAAAATGGATAATTTGTACCAATGCATGGGAGCCCTAGGTCTAAACAAAAAAGAACAACTTAAGTGTATTTCTGTGATATGATTGATGGCTTATAATTACGTATAACATGGTTTGAAAGGAATAAAAGGCTTACAATGAAAGCTGTTTTTTAACTAATTTGTTTTTAACATCAATCAGCTAAGCTAGGCCGGTGCATATAATATGATTGCACTAATGAGGTGCTGTAGCATAGGCCAGATGAAGCACAGAGCAGCGCAAAACGGCCGTCACCTTCATGTACCCACTTTCTCTCGCTGTATCCCAGCTGCTACATTTTATTCCAAATAAAGATACAAGACACTTAAGGTCAGTGCTGCTTCTTCTTTCTTACAAACAACATGTCTAGTTTATGATACGTCAAAATCTTGGAGCCTATGAAGTTTGCCACATTTACATTTATAGTAATGTAAAAAAATGCTTAAAAAAAGGTTTTTTTCCAGTTATGATCAATAATTGCTATGAAGGTATAAATACATGTTGCATGGAAAGAAATGAAAACTCTGTTCTCCTTTCCTGTCCCGTATCAATGAGCCTTTTGACATTGGTTGGTAATGCATGAGATTCATGAGACCGTACTATACAAAGGTCATATATGCGCCTTTATAAATATTTGTTAAATAGAAAGGGCAAGTAGCTATTTAGCTTCCATACAATTTGGAGAGTAAGGTTTTTTTGGAGGTAAGGTTTTAACTATTATTTTTATTTCAGCACACCATTGCATAAATTGTTGGTCAATTAAGAGATCTATGGATTTTATTATTTTAATAATCTATAAAATCATAAATGCATATAATAGAAAAGAATAAATGTGTTGTCAGTCTACATCTATGTGCACTGTACACACACCCGTAATTTTGGATTCCGCAATATCAAATGTTTCAGAAATAAAATAAAATGAGACAGGACTTGGATAAATAAATGATTTGTGTCTGATGATAAAGGGAAACATAGTCACGCGTTGACCCATACCCTCTGTGCAGAATATTTAACTCTAAAAATAACAAGAAAATTGCTCTATATTTGTATTTTACAAAAAAACTTATTTGGTTACCAATAGGGATTACTTTTCCTGTAGGAGTGTGTGGAATGCTTAAAGGGGTTGTCCAAGCTTGGTAGACATAGAGTGATTGCAGATTGCTGAATAGTGTCACAATTTCCTGGTATTCCTAGTGTGAGCCACCTGTCACATGACTGCATGTCTGTCATTTGCATACGTACGGTCATTACTATCTAGACTCGTTTTAATTCACTTCTTTTATAATTCTAGTCAAGACGTGACCCCAAGTAGGCAAATCACTTGCATATGGTAATGTGACCGCCTGCTCGCATTGAAGAGTAAAAGTACACCTTACCAGAGGGACTGGCGTAAAGAGGAGACTGAATGTTGGTGATCCGATTCCTCACTCAATTAAAATAAGTATATATTGTACATCTGAACAGATGGCTGTGTTCATGTACTGTAATACAAGGATATAACAAGGAGCGACAATTCATTCAGTGTTAATGAAAGCAATATTATTAGACAGCCTAGTAAGCTCCATGGAATATCTTTAGCTTGTAACTTCTAAAGCATAAAACATCACAACGTCTCTATGACTTATGTGCAGGCCAGTCAGAGTCATCATTAAATAGTGCTGACCTACACACATGTCCTAGATATCTTACATGAAGGCCTCTTGGCAACAATCCACAGATCTGCTGGGCTTACACTGAGTGTGGTCTCCATTCCCTTGTGCAATTGACACACAATGTAAGAGATCACAGAGGAATGACAGGCTGCTGTTCTTGTGAAGAATTCAAAGCCTTTTCTTATCATACGCTGTCTGATCAATGGTTCTGTATCTACACAGAATGAGATTTGTATAAATGAGCTGGACGTCTGAGAGAAAACGATTATCTGATATGAAAACAAATTAATGAATTAATTCGATACATAGTAACAATCTCTGGTAACTGTATACATGCACTAATGGGTTATTGCTCTACTCACAAAGTGACATACACAAATAAGAAATTCAAAGCACAACATATCTCTTACACAAAATGTCTTGTTTTGCCAAAGAAAATATTTTGAGCTGAAGTCAACATCTCTTTGTACATACTAGAGATTCACAAGGGGATATAAAAGGATTGGCCCAAAAATGCATCATTTTTCTAACAGGGAAACTTTTTATTTTATTCTTGCAATTAACTTTGTGATGAAAACGATCAAAATGGAACGGATTTTGAGGAAACGAAAAAGTGGAAAAATCCATGCTTGCCCTACACTCAGACCTCTTGGGAAAAGTTTTTGTTCCATGTACATGTCCAAAAATCTGGCATGATGCCAGATTTTTGGACATCTACATGGTAGAAAAGCTTTGCTGCAAGGTCTGAGTGTGGACCTGGATTTGCTGTCATCTACCAGTAGCGCAGATTTATCCACTTTTTTTGCATGTAATTCAACTTGTTCCTTGGATCCGTAGACCTGCTGCAGCTAGGATTACATTCTCACTTAAATGTTGTGTGATCACAACATAATCAGGTCCGGCCCATGAACCAAGACATCCGAGGGGCTGAAAGCAGTGGCCCACGGGCATCACCATACAATGCCCAGCCTGTCACCCAATGCCCACTGTAACCTCTGTCCGCATCCTCGGGTTGCAGACAGTGGTGAATGCATTGGTGTAGGAGGGGCCGCTGGCCCCTTCTTCCACCAATCAGCGAGTGAGACAGATGATGCGATTACATCATTTTATTGCGTTAGCTATTCAGCTGTGCACTATCGAGAGTCAGTTCATCTAAGAGAGAGCAGAGGCAGAACGGGAGCGAGGTGAGTATGTGGTGTTTTTTTTTCATGTGTATGGGATGTTTGCCTGTACATGGGGAGGCTATGTGGGTCTTATGCTGGACATGGGAAGCCTATGTAGGTCTCCTTCTGATCATGAGTAGGCTATCTGGGTTTCCTGCTGATCATGGAAAGGCTATGTGGGTCTCCTGCTGATCATGTGGAGGCTATGTGGGTCTCCTTCTGATCATGGAGAGGCTATGTGGGTCTTATGCTGGACATGGGAAGCCTATGTAGGTCTCCTTCTGATCATGAGTAGGCTATCTGGGTCTCCTGCTGATAATGGGGAGGCTATGTGGGCCTCCTTCTGATCATGAGGAGGCTATGTGGGTCTCCTTCTGATCATGGAGAGGCTATGTGGGTCTCCTGCTGATCATGGGGAGGCTATGTGGGTTTCCTGCCAATCATTGGGAGGCTATGTGGGTCTCCTGCTGCCCATGGGGAGGCTATGTGGGTCACCTGCTGATCATGAGGAGGCTATGTGAGTCTCCTGCTTATCATGGGAAGGCTATGTGAGTTTCCTGCTGATCATGGGGAGGCTATGTGGGTTTTCTGTTGATCATGGGGAGGCTATATGGAGAATATATATAAATAGGGCGCACTCCTATATCAATTACGCTGCCAGGTGCAAAAACCTAGTCTGTGAGGGCAAAACTGTATATAAAAGAAGAAAAGACTAGACTAATAATGGTATGCACACCAACCAAAAATAAGAAAAATAACACAGCTTTATTTAAACCTCAAAAAGACAAACATGTGATAAAACTATTTAAAAAGGCCTAAATATAGGACCAATGACCATCACCCCCTAGATGATCATACACCATATACATAATCCCATAACCAAAACATATATAATAAGTACAAGTGAAAAATAAACAATACAATTGGTTATAGAGTTGTACAATATGAAATATCTCTGTTTCATAGATTTAGTGATTGAAAACCTGGATACATTAACAGTATACTGAAGACAGCACAATGACAAAATGACAAAAAATGGAGCTCAATGGTTGTACACAATATATTATGAAAATGACCCCATAAAGTACAAACCGAATACCTAATGTAGAAAGTATGGCGCCCCATGCATGAATTAGATCACCACATAATATAAGCATGCTCGAGTCCTAGTGCATATCCAACATCATGCATCCAGGTGTTTGGTGCCACCATGTAGACCTTGTATATATGCATTACCCTCATAAAATGTAAACAGAACCTACGTCAACCCTGCCCCATGTTAGGAACTAGTAGACAGCAATGTGTATAATACACATAGCACATGAAGAAAAAGGAAGTCATATAACAGAATATAACAATTCTACAAAGGGAGGTCTGTAGGCATAGGGGAAAAGAGTACACTTGTAAAAAGTAAAAGGTATAATACCAGTTGTTTGAGAAGGTCCAAGGTGTCACAGAATTGGGCAAGGTCAAAAGAGGTACCTATGGTAAGAGGTACGGCATCAGCTGCCAGAAAGGGCCCAGAGCTGAAGGCCACCCAGAGAGCTCTCGCCTCACCCCTCTTCTTTCTCTCTCTGGGTGGCCTTCAGCTCTGGGCCCTTTCAGGCAGCTGATGCCGTACCTCTTACCATATGGTTAATATTTGAGTTACCTTTTCTATTTACACCTTCTACTATGTTTTTTTGTTGGCTCCATCAGCAGTATTAGCATTTTTATTTATAATTTTATTGTTACAATTTTATCATTGTGTGTGCGCTCTCTCTTTTGTGTCGCCACATACCCACTTGTATCATTAATAAATGTATTTTATTACTTTATGTAATTTCATATTTTGGACCATTCATTTGGGTTTTGTTTGAATTGGTTTGCTATTTAGTCTGATTAGTCTATCCAATATATCCAGCAGACATGTAAGATACAATATATAGCTGCCTAAATCTATTATACGGGTAATGGTTCCCCAAATTCACATATATGCATGTGTGTCATCTGCTCGTCCTTTATCTCATTTGTTTAACCCAACCATCCTTAGCAATGCTCTGCTCATTCTTCAGAAAAGTGGTGTAAGCAGAAGAAAAATAGTCACAAAATGGCATTCTCGATGTGTGCCCACATTTTGTGACTTTTTTACTGCAGAAAACTAGAATAGAGAGAATAATGAATTCCCTCATATTGTGTGTTTTACTGAGCTGTATCAGGTACATATTAAGATTATCTCATCATCACTGATCACTGTGCTCTGCTAGGCTACCATTGTACAAGAAGAGGTTTTATGTGTAAACCCCTGGAGTAAAACAAGTCATGGGAAAAGACTGAAATATCTTAAAAATAATATTTTCCGAGCCTCCAACATTTGCTTTTGCTTATTCCTTTATCCACAGACAATGGAGGATAAATTGCTAATATTAATTCTTCAAACAAACTGCAGCTTTGTGTGTTTTAGACTTAACTGCCTTCTACCAGTGAAAAAGTGACTTCCCATTGACAGTAATAGCTCCCGTGCAATCATATTCATACGTAGCTCTGTGTAATTGTCTCGTAATATATCCTTCAGTTTTAATTATGGGTCATTATTCATATAATCTGTTCCATATTGCTTATGGTACATAAACAAATAATTAAATAGGATATTTCTTTTTTTTTTTGTTTCATAAGTTTGCCTACCATGGAAATATAAAACTTTGCCATCATCTGTGCTCCAAATGAGAATATTCTTATATCAAAGCAGCTAAAGGCAGACAAATAGATTGGGGAAAACCAGGGATTGTAAGCCACTGACATGCATTTTTTTTTTACAGGTATGAAGACAAATCACCTATGAAAGCGATTAGCTAAATTTTCATGCTGGATTAAATTATTTTAAAAAAACCAAAACATTAGTAACTCTTTAAACATTGAAATCATGGCTAGTAATTTTAATGAAATCAAAAGAATCACATTCAGTATAAATCAGAACTTTGTCAACTCCAAAAATTCTCAGATGACTCAGTGATTGTAGGGGGCATTGTGGGGGACCGGGGTGAGGAGGAATAAGGGTGGTTTGTGACTTTGTGGATTGGTGCCGGACTAACTGTCTAGAACTAAATGTGAAGAAAACCAAGGAGGTGGTGGTGAGTTATAGAAGGAAAAAGGAGGATTACTTACCGATCACTATTGCTGGCCAGGAGGTGGAGATGGTTGAGAGCTACAAATATTTGGGGGTTCACCTTGACGGCAAACTTGATTGGAGGTATCATACGAAGAAGGTTTACAAAAAAGGAATGAGCAGACTGTATTTTCTACGGAAGCTCAGGTTGTTCAAGGTGTGCAGTAAAATGCTCTAAATGTTTTACCAGTCCCTTGTGGCAAGCGCCATCTTTTTTGCTATCATTTGCTGGGGCAGTAGTGTGTGAGTAGCTGACGCTAATAAGCTCAACAAACTTATCAAGAAGGCAAGTGTGGCTGTTGGCCTCCATCTTGACTCTTTTGAGGAGGTATTGGAGGATAGAATTCAGAAGAAGTGTAGGGCTATAATGAACAATAATACACACCCACTATACGGGCTGTTCATGAAGCAGAAGAGCACATTCAGCAGCCGCCTAATCCTACTAAGGTGCAAGAAGGAGAAATTAAGAAAATCGTTTGTGCCTACTGCTATCGGGATGTATAATAATTTCCTAAGAGTAAAAGACAACAATGACCTATGGCTGGTGCATTAATGGCAATGATCAGAGATTTAAATATTAAATATTAACATTCACCCAAATTTGTTTGTTACGTAATGTGGTTAGTCATGTGCAAGATCTATGTCTAGTAATTACTTTATGTAATGCTATTTGTAATGTTGTAATGTTTGAAATGCTGTTTGTATTGCTGCTGTAATACCATAATTTCCCTCAGGATCAATAAAGTGTATCGTATCGTATCGTATTTGTAAACATTTCCATATAAATTTATTTTGATAGTGATGACGAATCGCAGATTAGAGGACAAGTTATTGCTCTGCCCTATCATTTTGCTTGTGCACAAGACTTCAGTGAACACGGATTTAACACTATGACTGTGTAGTTCATTTACAATATTCAGAATATTTACAGAATATTGGACTGTATGAAAAAATTGGCAAATGGTGTTAAAAAGTGAGAGGAAACTGGAAAGGTGCAATCTGAAAATGGTGAGTAAACATGAACAACAATATAACATGTTATCAATTTTTCCTAAAACAGCTCATTATTGCATTCATTATTCTTTTAGAATAGAATGTTCTTTATAGGCATTCAATTATATTTATAACCATTTATACTCCTTTATAATCATTGTATGTTTTTTCTTTGCGTTGAATCGGAAAAAGACAATTTGGTTACAATGGAAAATTTGAGGCCAATCGATGCTCATTTAATGCTATATATATATATATATATATATATATATATATATATTTATTTATTTATTTATATATTATAAACAATCAGACAATAACAGGTTAAAGTCACATAAGAGCACTAAAAAATGAATAAGATAAAAATATAAAGGAAAATAAAAAATAACAATTCGATTCACTCCTTTTTCTCTCATAAATAATATATAAATTAAAAAAACAACATATTTGGTTTCATAGTATCCAAAAAAGTGCAGTCTATCAAAGTATAACATTAGGGTACTTTACCCATATGGTAAATGCCATACATAGAAAATAGATTAAGATGGCAGAATTGTGATTTTTCAGTCAGAGTCGTATCTACCGTACTACAAATTGACAATAAGAATTTTTTTTTACAAATTTCTGAATTATACCTAGATAATGGAAAACTCACCTCTCGTAGCAGAAGAACACATGAGCTAAGAATGAGAGGTATCCTGGTGTAAGGAAATGTTTATATATGGTAGCAGCAGCAGAATCCAAAACAATTCTTCACACATGGCTTAGTTCGCAACCCTTTCCATACAAATTGTTTTTAGAAAAACTTGCCCTTTTGATGAAGATTGACTGGGTGGAGGCATCTCTTCAAAAGGAACAAAGAGTTCAAAATTTCTTTGACATTTGTGAGAATTTTATAGAACTTTTATCTCACCACATTTGTAAATCCTTGCAAGATAGTTTTGGACCAACCACATGGTTTCATCAAAGGATGTTGATGGGAGATGGTCCGATAGTTTACACTACAGGTTATGTGTGCGATATGGAGACACAAAGCCACAAACCACGAGGATGAGTTCCTCTATTACTTTTTTCTCTACTACTATTTCTGCTACAATCACAATAATGAGTGTTGTTATTGACACTCATTTGATGCCACTGTCAAAGTTTCATTAGCCTATTGCACAGTAATTTACAGTAAAAGTTTGGGCACCCCCGGTTAACATTACTGTTATTTTGAACAAAATTGAAGATGAAATAATCTCTAAAAGGCCTAAAGTTAAAGATTGTGAACAGAGTCAGAATAGGCGGCCTCACAGGAGCACCAAGCTGGTGATGGGAGTTTTTTAGTGCAGATAGCACGCAGCAGCTTCGGCCGGATGCCTCAGAAGAGGATAAGACTGCCACCTGAAGAAGACGGAACTATTCCGTTGAAACGCGTTGTGGAAATATTAAATGAAAACTTTTTAATACCAGCTGATCTGTGTCACTTGCGCTCCATATGACCAGTCCATTTTTACTTCATAAAGTTAAAGATGACACATTTCCTTTGTATTTTAGGCAAACCATTAAAGATTTGTGTGCTCAGATTACTTTGACCAAGGTTGCAGACCTTAATAAGCTTGTTGGGGTAATGGCTTGTTCACCATCATCATTAGGAAAGGCCAGGTGATGCAAATTTCCCAGCTTTATAAAACCCATCCTCTAACCTTGTGCAAAAAAACAGCAGCCATGTGTTCTTCTAAGCAGCTGCCTAGCACTCTGAAAATGAAAAAAGGTGGAGGCCCACAAAGCAGGAGAAGGCCATAAGAAGATAACAAAGCATTTTGAAGTTGCCCTTTCCACAGTTTGAAATTTAGTTAAGAAATGGCAATTAACAGGAACAGTGGAGGTCAAGATAAGGTCTGGAAGACCAAACAAAATTTCAGAGAGAGCTGCTCATAGGATTGCTAGAGAGGCAAGTCAGAACCCCCACTTGACTACAAAAGACCTTCAAAAAGATTTAGCAGACTCTGGAGCTGTGGTACATTGCTCTACTGTTCAGAGACACCTGCACAAATATGGCCTTCATGGAAAAGTCATCAGAAGAAAACCTCTACTGCATCCTTACCATAAAATTCATTGTCAGAAGTATGTAAAAGAGCAACTAAACAAACCTGATGCATTTTGGAAACAAGTCCTGTGTGATGAGGTTAAAATAGAACTCTTTGGCCACAATGGTCAAGGTATGTGTGGAGAAAAAATGGCACAGAATTTTAGGAAAAGAACATTTCACCAATCATTAAGCATGGGGTGGTTCAATCATGCTTTGGGGTTGCAGTCAATGGCATGGGGAACATTTCACAGGTAGAGGGAAGAATGGATTCAATAAAATTTCAACAAATTCATGATGCAAACATAACACCGTCTGTAAAAAAGCTGAAGTGGAAAAGAGGATGGCTTCTACAAATGGATAATGATCCTAAACACACATCAAAGTCCACCATCGACGACCTCAAAAGGAACAAGCTGAAGGTTTTACAATGGTCCTCACAATCCCCTGATCTGAACATCATTGCAAATCTGTGGTTAGGCCTCAAAATAGCAGTGCATGCAAGATGACCCTGGAATCGAACAGAGATTATGGTTGATGGAGTTCTTTCTCTCTCTCTCTCCTATAGACTGTAAGCTCTTACGATCAGCAGCGTCCTCTCACTCTTCTGTAGTGTGTAAGCTTTAATGGTCGGAGGAATTCTCTCTTTCTCTCCTCTCCTTCATATCTGGTATTCGAGCAATTACTGTATAAGCCTTCCAGTATCGAGGTTTGCACAAATTTATTTACTGCAAATCAAATTTCCTGGGAAAATTTGTCAAAGCCGGCAAATTTGAATTTCAAAAGATCCTCTCTTTTTAAGTAAAGGTACCTTCACACTAAATGACTTTGCAACGAGAACGACAACGATCCGTGACGTTGCAGCATCCTGGATAGCGATATCGTTGTGTTTGACACACAGCAGCGATCTGGATCCCGCTGTGATATCGCTGGTCGTTGCTGAAAGTCCAGAACTTTATTTGGTGGTCAGATCGGCGTGTATCGTCGTGTTTGACAGCAAAAGCAACGATGCCAGCAATGTTTTACAATGGTAAACAGGGCAAATATCGGGTTACTAAGTGCAGGGCCACGCTTAGTAACCCGATATTTACCCTGGTTACCATTGTAAAAGAAAAAAAAAAACACTACATACTCACATTCTGTTGTCTGTCATGTCCCCCGGCATCCGTGCTGCTGCTCAGAGCTTCCTGCACTGAATGTGTCAGTGCCGGCCGTAAAGCAAAGCACAGCGGTGACGTCACTGCTGTGCTTAGGGCCGGCGCTTACACAGTGCAGGGAAGCTGAAGGCGAGGGACGCGACAGACACGGCAATGTAAGTATGTAATGTTTTTTTTTTTTTACATTTACACTGGTAACCAGGGTAAACATCGGGTTACTAAGCGCGGCCCTGCGCTTAGTAACCCGATGTTTACCCTGGTTACCCGGGGACTTTGGCATCGTTGGTCGCTGGAGAGCTGTCTGTGTGACAGCTCTCCAGCGACCACACAGCGACGCTGCAGCGATCGGCATCGTTGTCGATAACGCTGCAGCGTCGCATAATGTGACGGTACCTTTACACCCAGTTGTCAATGTGTTCATGGTTCTAAAAGGATAAACAGAGAAACAGTGCAATGCAGAGTCTTAAGAAGATATGATCACCCTATAAAAGTACTTATCAGGACAGCTGATAGGTTCAGTTTAAGAAAAGTGTGAAATTACTCTGCATATAGATCAAATTGAACTAGGATTTTGAATTTATTATTAAATGTTTATTGCTAAACATGAATATATTTTGCCACAATTGACAAGCTTTTGCAAGAAAATCAAAATGGTATAAACCCACAATTGCCCGCTTTTTACAGAAAGCGTTCAAAACTGAGTATAGCAAAACCTCTCCAAGAAATACCTTAAAACATTTCCAACCCAATAAACAGTTATCCATAAATTATAAGCAACTACTTGTTACCATGGACAAATAGTCTGTTATATTACAACTCCTTATGTATTAAATTGCTGCTGCCACCAGCTTTATACCACATTCTCTAGTGATGACATGCACCTTGGACCCAGTGCAAATGCTGCTAGTATTTTAATCCACACTCGTCATCAGGTTTGTTTCATCCAATAAAATAACTCAAAGATGAAATTCACTAAGAAATCAGAAGCTGCAACAACCAAAGTCAATATTCTCTCGTTGTAACAATTAGACTTTTTGGCATAGAAATCGTCCTGTGTAATAAACTCGGCTATTTCACAGATGTAAAAATGATGTGTACATTTCCACCGATCTATTAAATTTTAAGGCCGTGGAGAGTGCTTTACGAGGTGGTTGTATTTAGTAACCGTTATGTGTCTAATCTATGAGAAATGTATGAAAGCGTAAGAATTATCACATTCTTCATTCTCATCTCTGTTTTTGCATAGGAAAATGAAATGACTTGCAGCTGACTCGATTAAAGTGTCTCTTAATTAACTTCTTGATTGAACGCTGATATTTTTGCATATTTTTACATAATTTTACTATCTATCCCGGATTGTCAATATACTGACTTGTGATATAGGCTACCATTAAATATTCTAGTGCGGCGATATTGGTACTTTTCCAATCCTGGCGTAGACTGTGCAATCCTACACATCTGGATTCTATAGTTGGGTACTTAACGTCTCTATAGTTGAGGTGTTCTCAGCATACAGTAGGTTATTTTCACATTAAGCTCAACCAGCAGATAACTTTTACTATTCTATGGCCAAGAACATTTATCCAAAATAACTTTTTTGCACAATAAATCTCATTCAAGCTCAGAGGAAATTTAGCAATTACCAAACTAGTAATTTAAATTCCTCATACGAAAGCCACAATTCAAGAAAACAGGAAGGGAAACTGTATCCACGCTGAAGAACTCATGCCATATTTCCAAACACAGTTAAATATTCCTGTTTTAAGGTCTCTAAATCTCAGCATAATCACATCAATGGATTTAGAGACTAGAAGTTACTGATCTTTTTTGATATGTTTACTGCAAATTGCCAGGATTTAATATGGTAATAGCATCTCAAAGAAAAGGATTGACTAGTGACAATCCTCACTAACTATCTGTAATTACAGGATGTTTTTCTTTACTTTGACCTACAGCTTTATGAAATCCATTATTGTGCCCTGCTGAACATGATCTCAAGTACTCCTGACTATATTTGCCTGTAATATTCTGAGTATTTGTCAAAAGCCTCAGATGAAAGTTTAATGTGATTTAACAGAGGTTGTTTTTCATTTACTACTTTTTTCTTGACAGTAGGCACTACAGTAAAAATGTGGTATTACATGTGACCATTGAAATTAAATGAACTTGGACACATGAAAGGTCCAAGTTCACCAGGAGAGGTCAGGCTTGTTAGAAGCTGTTCACTCTAGCTCACTCAGGTCTGTCTAGATCAGGGAACTCCTCTCTATAATATCCATATGCCCCACTAGGGCATATGAAAAAGATTGTCTAAACAATATAACCCTTTTGAAATCTAATTTAAAGTCAACTGAATTAAACTGACATAATCCATCCAACCCATTTGTCTTGATCCTAAGGCTACAAAATAAAAAATTGATCTAATAGCAAAGCCATTTAAAATTCCCAAACTTCAGAGTGGATGATAAGTTCCGATGACGGGAATGGTGGAAAAGTGGCTTAAAAGTACAGAAGGTCTGATAAAATACACTACAAAGTTTTATTTGTTTTTCTATTGATGTTTGCAAACTCTGTAGAAATAACAGTGATTATTATTACAGAAGAACCTATAGCAAATGCTGATTTGGGGGGCTCATGCTACAGTTATATGCAAATATTATGTGACCCTTGTTGCACCATGTAAACAAAACCTTAACCCCCAAAACTGCATTCCAATAAACAATCTTTTGAAACCTGCCATTTTGTGGTAAAAATACATTAGCACAGTTTTTAGTGTCACACTGCAGCTGTCCTATGGCCTCTACATGTTAACTGACCTTTAAAGAGGACCTTTCACCAATTTTATATGTTGAACTGGAAACATCAACTAATAATGGCTGCACAGCAGAATAAAATGTTATTTTTTTCAAATTTTGCCTTCGTTATATACTAGCAATAAAGATATTTGGCATCTAAATAAGTTAACTTTTTGATAATTCAAAGTGGGTGTTATTAGACAGTTTTCAATGGGGGGGTGTACTTTTTTCCCTTTCCCTGGAGAAAGAACACCCACCAACAACAGCTCAGAACAGGTTTCTCAGTATTAAATATTTAATATAATGACTGACATTCCTGATCTCCTGATCTAAACTCCTGCATGATTAAAAAGTAATTTAACAGTTTTTCAGATAAGGTCACAGCAGTCAGTGTGAGGTCATGGGCAGCATATCTGAGTTTAGCTATGTCACATTAAAAACCCTTTTAGCAACTCATAACACTGTCACCTCGGTTTTACTGCTCCTTTCCCAACACTGCCTGTCTTCTTTTTTTGTATGCAAAGTGTCTCTCCAGAGGAAAAGATGACTAGAACTCCATAGCGCCACCTGTTGAAAACAGAAATTCTAAAACTCACTATCTTCCCTTTAACGGGCCTTGCAATATGACTTGGGATAAAAGCCAAGACCAGAAACTCAATTTGTAGACACGGTGTTTCAGGGTATCGTCAGTGCAAAGTATGAGATCTGATTTGGCTAAGTGAGAAGCTCTGGATTGAGGTCTAAGGGGTAATGTTTCTCCTTGTGAAGAATGACATGCAAGCCCTGACATGGCAATATAAATAGACTTACACGCCATGCATGCTACTCTGGGAAATTGAATATGTGTAATAATTATAGGGGATAACAGGAGACTCTTTGCTTGGAACAAGACAACTACAGGACACAGTTTTATAAGTGGTAAAGTCTATATTATCACATGGTGATTCAAACAGGTGCAGAGAGAAACTCAAGTCCACAACACTTGGTGCAAATATCAAATGCAGCTCAGCAGTCTATAGGAAACTTCAGAGGAAAATGCAATCACGCAGAAAGTCTATGAAGCACAATAATTCTTGAGGATACTTGACACGAATAAGTCCTTGCTTAGTCCAAAACACAGATAGATATGCTTATAAGGCAGTTCAAATAATATCTTAGCTCAACCAGGGAGGTCTGGGTAATAGTCTCAGGTTCTTGCAGAGCAATAACAGCTTACATGTCCAGCAAGTGCAGATGGAAGTAAACACGAGCAGCAGATGAAGGAGGATTACTGGAACTGGTGTATGCAGCAGGAACTCAGAGCAGAGTAGCAGGATAACCCCACAGGTTCACAGGAGCAGGTATATAGCCAGGGAGTCACCAGAGGCCAGGAGCTGGATGCAAGGCAGAATACTCTAGCACAGACTGAAGACTGGGGTGGAGTTTTATAGCAGGAATACGCAGTGCACATGAGACCAAAGACGCCATCTTGGAAAAGGGCAGTAATGCACAAAAAGGTAATAAAAAATGTTCAGAGTCCTGACAATATGCAAATTGCCTCTTCAGAGAGGAAGAAGACTAGAACTCCATAGTGTCACTTATTGGAAGCAAAATTTGACCAGAATTCAATTCTTCTTGAATAAATTCACCCAACTGTAATAGTAGCATCTTGATATGTTTTTTTTTCCATGGATGTCTAACAATAACTGATGGATTGCTATAATATATAAATATATACAGTTTTGCTTAAAAGTTTACATACCCTGGCAGAACTTTTGCTTTCTTGGCCTTTTTTCACAGAATATGAATGATAACACCAAAACTTTTTCTCCAATCACGGATAGTGTTTGGGTGAAGCCATTTAATGTCAAACTACTGTGTTTTCTCTTTGTAAATCATAATGACAACCCAAAACATCCAAATGACCCTGATCAAACGTTTACATATCCCATTTTTTAATGCCATGTATTGCCCCCTCTAACAGCAATGATAGCTTGAAGTCTTTTGTGGTAGTTTTGGATGAGGTTCTTTATTTTCTCAGATTGTAAAGCTGCCCAGTTCCTGTAAATTCCTGGGCTGTCTAGAGTGGTTCAATGATATTGAGGTCAGGAGATGGAGATGGTCACTCCAGAATCTTCGCTTCGTTCTGCTGTAGCCAATGACAGGTCGACTTCGCCTTGTGTTTTGGATCACTGTCATGTTGGAGCGTTCAAATACGTCACATGTGCAGTTTCCAGGCTGATGATTGCAAATTTGCCTCCAGTATTTGCTGATAACGTGCTTTAACTTTTACCAAGTTTCCTGTGCCTTTATAGCTCAAACATCCCCAAAAACATCAGCGATCCACCTCTGTGATTTACAGTAGGAATGGTGTTCCTTTCATCATAGGTCTTGTTGATTTCTCTTCAAATGTAACGTTTTTGGGTGTGGCCAAAAAGTTCAATTTTCGTCTCCTCACTCCAAATTACCTTGTTCCAGAAGTTTTGAGGCTTGTCCCTGTGCTGTTTTGCGTATTGTAGGAGAGATACTTTGTGGCATTTGCGCATTAATGGCTTTATTCTGGCGACTTGACCATGCAGCCCATTTTTCTTTCTTATTGTGCATCTTGAAACAGCCACTCTGCTAGTTTTCAGAGAGTCCAGTATTTCAACTGATGATATTTGTGAGTTTTTCTTTCATTCCCGAACAATTTTCCTGGCAGTTGTGGACAAAATTTTTGTTGGTCTACCGGACCGTGGTTTTGTTTTTATAGAGCACCTGATTTTTCCATTTGTTAATCAAAGTTTGAATGCTGCTGGCTGGCATTATCAATTCCTTGGATATCGCTTTGTATCTCCTTTCTGTTTTATACAGTTAAACTACCTTTTCCCGTAGATCCGTTAACAATTTTTTTGCTTTCCCCAAGACACACAATCCAGAAATGTCAGTGGTTGGATGAAAGATGCAAGAGTCTGTCTGGATCCCAGAAACTTACTCAGCTTTTATACACACACACTGATTACAAGCAAACAGGTCACAAGTGAGGATGTTACCTTTAGTAGCCAGTCAAACCCATTTGTGTCAACTTCTGTGCATGTTATCAGGCCAAAATCACCAGGGTATGTAAACTTTCTATCAGAGTCATTTGGATGTTTTGGGTTGTCATTATGATTTAAAAAGAGAAAACCCAGTAATTTGACAATAAATGGCTTCACCCAACCACTAACAATAAATGGAGAAAAAATTTTAGTGTTATCATTCATATTCTCTGAAATAAAGCCAAGAAAGCAAAAATTCTGCCAGGGTATGTAAACTTTTGAGCAGAACTGTAAGGGATTTTCAGAACTTAATAGTAAGGTGATCCATGGTTAGTTCTGTGCTGTCATCAAAAAGTCAGTCATAAAACTTGAAGCTTGTTATCACCATGCTCACCAGTCCAAGGGCTGTTGCTGCCGGTGCTGTGCTCACCGATTCCTCCTCCTCCTTCGTTGCTCCCGTGCTGCTGCATGCTTCTCTCAGGTCTGGCTCCCGGCGCGTGCCTGCTCGGGCGCGTCGGCACGCTTCCTCCCTGCTGCCAGCCGTGCGCTGTCTCTTCCCATATGCATTTTAGGGATCGAGCGAGCACACATTCCTCCCCCTTATCCAGCACTGTGACCTGATCCGGCAATATTTCCGGGCCAATAGGGGGCTGGCATTAGGTATTTCAGGCCGCCTTCCCCTTGTGGAGGCACCTGATTGTTGAGCTTCTCTCCCATTACCAGGCCTGTCCCTCTGCTCCTTGCTTATGTCCATACTGACACTGATCTCTGTGTCTTACCCTTGCCTCCCTGTTTCTTCTTGCCCAGTATCTCTGTGTCTTAACCCCTTGCCTCCCTGTTACCTTTTCAGTGTCCAGCTCTGCCCTGTGTCCTCTTGGAACCTGTTATCATCTTCTCCTCAGTCTCCTCATTAGTCTGCTGACCTTCTTCTCTTTGGTCTCCCTTGCCCTGTTTCCTCTTTTTGTGGTTACTTATCCTGCTCCTAACTGTTTGCTATCCTTGAGCTGACCCCTGGTCCTGGCATCCATGGTACTCGAGGCCTCTGAGCTTGTTCCCAAACTATCCCTGTATAGGGGTTGGTCCAATCTGGTGCGCTCACTTGGGGGAGGTTCGGTATCACGGTCCAGTGGGTCCACTCTTGATATCTGCCACCTCCGGCATAATAGTCTGCCGCCTCTGGCATAACAAAGCTCACATACTGTTTTGACTGTTACTGTCTGTCCTGGGCACTATATAGTGCCATCAGTGCTTCAGGTTGGTAATCAGCTGTTACATCAGAAATGTGTTTTTATCAGGTACTTTGCTGTGACATCACAAGCATGGATCTCTCTGAGACATTACAAGTGGGTTTACTTCAGGTACTATAAGTGCTGTGCTATCAGCAGAATGTTTCCATCAGGTAACTGTTGTGACATCAAAACTATTCAGGTTAACTATTGTGACATCACGAGTGGGTTTCTGACGGGAAAATTTGCTGTCAGCTTCTGTAACATCACAGGTCTGTTAAAGTGGTGTAAAATGCTATGAGATCACAAGTGGGTTTCAGATTGGTATAAAACAGCATTATTACAAATGACTTTAACATAACTGGACATACCATGTGTTCCAACAATTTAGCTGGTGGAAAGCGTCCAAATGCTGTTTTTGCACAGGGATCTTCAGTTATTACCATCTACTTTTGAAAAACCTGCCATATTGTTTCCATTGTTATTTCATGCTTTTGAGTAAAGATAAGTGCTGCTGAAAATATAGGTGCTCATTAGCCGTCTTCATGTGGCCCAATTATTAAGAAATCATTAGACTGGCACACAAGTTGAGTTGTGTATGGCCAGTGCCAATTCTATATTTCTGTCTAATTGTTAATGCAGTTTCAGATACCTGGAAACTATACGCATTAAACAATTATTATTAGGAAAAAGAAGTAATAAAATATGCAAAAGCCTGAACTTGACTATTTTTCAGTTTATATAACTCTACAACTTGTGTATCAGTTTCCTTCTTATTAACCATAAAGACCTTTTTTTAACCAGAAAAGTAGGATTCCTTAGAATGACTTAAACTTAAATGTGTTTTCTTTCCTATAAAAGTTTTTGACTTTTGAGATTAACTTAACAGATGGTCAAGTGGGGTCATTAAAATGTAAGAGATCCCAGCAGCCTGAGTGCTTTCTCTTAATACTTTATTGTAATAAAGGATGTTGTTTAGTTTTTCCTTCTTTGTTTTGGCAACGACATTACGTTGTTTAATTGAAATGGAGCCAGAATACCATTTTGGAATCCATACTATTTTGTTTAATCTGCAAAATCTTTCCAGAACACTTTCAATTTGAGTATAGATTTCACATAAAAGAAAGAAAAAATATTTGTGTCCTGTTTGTATACATATATAATTGCTAATTTCACTCAAGGGAGAATACAATTCCATGTTTGTTGGTATTTAAGGCTATAATAACACATTGTAAATATTTCACTAAAGGATTAGATGATTTTTCATTTAAAGGGGTTTTCTGAGACTTAGAAAATGCCTTCGAATATTCTGAAGTAGACAAAGTTTTAAAGTTATTTTGGATGTTTTGATGGTTTCATAATTGCTCACAAAGGAAACACATAAAGGTTTGGTCTTGAAATTTTGTAAATCCTTCAGAATTTTCAATATTTCTGCATAAATTTGACCCAAATCTACATCAGAACTTGACACAAGTAAGAACCAAATCAAACAAATAAGTAATAAATATTAGACGACGTCATTTTTTAGATAAGGAAAATAATCCAATATCACATGTCTGATACTGGCAAAACTATATTTTTGCTTTCAGTATTTTAGCCCACACAAAAAAGCTTCAACTCTGCCTTTGAATTTTCTCCCCCAAACTGCTAAATTTAGGTTCTTCTACAACGCTTCTGTAGGATTGAGGTCTGGACTTTGGCTTGGCCTTCAAAAAACTTTAACTTTGCTCTTCTTTAACCAATGTTTTGTAGAATGACTTTTGTACTTTCAGTCATTGTCTTGCTGCATTATCTACATTCTTTTGAATATGGTATAGTTCAGAATTCATTGTTCCACAAAGGATGGCAAATAAATATGATTAGATCAGTCAAAATTGACATTTGACTTTTCGCACGGATTTACCCATGTAATTCATTTTGAGGAGAAGTTATTATCTAATGTACTTTATTATGCTCTCCAAACCCCAGAGCATAATAAGCATAATAGGTAAAAAATAAAAAAATTCTTATACTCACCTCACTCACAATATGATTCTTGCTGCTCGCATTGAAATTCCTGGGCTTCTAACACTAAATCGGTACTTCCCGCAATGGTGAAGCTCTGGAGGATTCTACACAAGTACGCTACAGGTCATAACTGTTGCATAGTTTATTCGCAGAAGAAACTTGTGAGAGTAGATTATATGGGGTAATTCAACTTTTATCTACACAGAACATAAGATACATGCATCAGTTTCTTAATACAGCATAACAGGAAGTCTAAAGGACCTTTTACCAGAGAGAAAGTGAAAGCAAAGTACAACAAGTATATGCATTTCATTCAACTAGCATATAGCAGTAACAACATTGTCATCTACTATCAGAAAAGTGTAAACTTCTCCTGCACACAAATAAGTCTGTATCTGTTGCATATCTGCCAACAATGACATCACGACGTGCACCGTGACTTTGTGCAGGCATTGTCAAAAACATCTCAGGCCTCATCTGAGATAGAAGTCCCAGCTCAGTGTGATTTAAGCGCAAGCAGCAGGGATCAGAAGATGTGAGGAGGACCGGAGAGGTGAGTATATAGATTTTACACTTTTTTGTAACCTTTTGATGGCTCTTTATGGTATTGAAAAATGGAGGCCAGCTGTCAGCATATTAATGAATCCTGACTGTAGAGTTTTTACTCTTTAGAGATGGTTATATAACCTTTTCTAGCCTGATAGCCTCTTCTTCTGAGGTCCCCAGAAATCTCCTTTGTTCCTGCCATAATTTATTTCCACAAATGTGTTGTAAAGATCAGACTTATTATTCTTTAAATAAAACAGGTTGTTCATTCAAACGTGATTTTCTTCTCATTGTTTGAAAACACTCTAATTTTCATCTCCAAATTGTCAGCTAGTTTTTGCCACTCACGGACATATGATATGATATTGGACTATACTCCTCATTTAAACAAGTGACAAAGTGTAATGTTATTGACCCATTTGGTTGATCTTGGTTCTGTTTGTCTACTCTTAGGACCTGTGTGGAAATCATCTGATGTAGTTTTAGATCAAATTTATGCAGATGTATGGAAAATACTGATGGGTTCACAAACTTTCAAACACAGCTGTAATTATGCCAGAATAACCATTCAGATTCAAGAAGTTATTTTTACCTAAATTGTTTCCAAGATATTAGCACTGATTACACTTTGCACAGTATGTAAAGTGCATTTGATTAATTTAAGGTTCAATTTAAAATCAATCAACTGAGTTACAGAAAGTTAATAAGCATCAAAAAAGCAGTAAGCCAAGCGCTCATGCATATGGAAAGAAAGAAGAAAATCGCAGCCAGATATCTCTGGCTATGGCTTATCTCACCTAAAAGCCAAGCCCCAACTGCCCTATCTTTCACTTTCCCCCTACATCATATATTTGGGGAGAGTCGGACAGCCCTCATAAAACAAATCAAGTGGTTGGCTGCTTCCACTTTAATCAACGGGTTCAGCTTACTTTCATCTAAAGGGTAAGGAGCCCTTAAGACTGTAATATTCCTATACATACACTCACCGGCCACTTTATTAGGTACACCATGCTAGTAACGGGTTGGACCCCCTTTTGCCTTCAGAACTGCCTCAATTCTTCGTGGCATAGATTCAACAAGGTGCTGGAAGCATTCCTCAGAGATTTTGGTCCATATTGACATGATGGCATCACACAGTTGCCGCAGATTTGTCGGCTGCACATCCCTAAGATGCTCCATACAAGGCAGGATGGATCCATGCTTTCATGTTGTTTACGCCAAATTCTGACCCTAACATCCGAATGTCGCAGCAGAAATCGAGACTCATCAGACCAAGCAACGTTTTTCCAATCTTCTACTGTCCAATTTCGATGAGCTTGTACAAATTGTAGCCTCAGTTTCCTGTTCTTAGCTGAAAGGAGTGGTACCCGGTGTGGTCTTCTGCTGCTGTAGCCCATCTGCCTCAGAGTTCGACGCACTGTGCGTTCAGAGATGCTCTTAGGCCTACCTTGGTTGTAACGGGTGGCGATTTGAGTCACTGTTGCCTTTCTATCAGCTCGAACCAGTCTGCCCATTCTCCTCTGACCTCTGGCATCAACAAGGCATTTCCGCCCACAGAACTGCCGCTCACTGGATTTTTTTTCTTTTTCGGACCATTCTCTGTAAACCCTAGAGATGGTTGTGCGTGAAAATCCCAGTAGATCAGCAGTTTCTGAAATACTCAGACCAGCCCTTCTGGCACCAACAACCATGCCACGTTCAAAGGCACTCAAATCACCTTTCTTCCCCATACTGATGCTCGGTTTGAACTGCAGGAGATTGTCTTGACCATGTCTACATGCCTAAATGCACTGAATTGCCGCCATGTGATTGGCTGATTAGAAATTAAGTGTTAACAAGAAGTTGGACAGGTGTACCTAATAAAGTGGCCGGTGAGTGTATTTCTAATCATACTTGCAATATGTGGGAAAAATGAAAGTGTGGTTATATATTTTAATTAAAGGGGTTTTCCGGTCTTAAACTGCAAGTCTGCAGTCATTCTATGTGACTGCAGACTTGTGAATCCTCTCCTCTCATGCACTACGCGCTGTGTGGATTCTCCAGTACTGGTGCAGGGAGTCGGTGGTTATATGACCACAAGTATGCAATATGCATACTCCTGGCCACAGAATCTATAGCACTTACACTGTTTCAAGTGTCATAATTTTAATAAAACCATCTTAGTGCTCAATTCACATGTTGCAGTTTTCATGCATTTGTTTTCACATGTGGATTTTCATGCAGAAACAGTAAAAATAAATTAGATTTGTAGCAAATCTCATTGACGAGGTGCATTTTCATTCCTTGCATCTTGGGACCTATGGTGCGTTTGCGTTTTTTTTAAAAGTCAGCATGTATTTTCATTCAGCATTTTTACTCAAGTTTTTCCCCATTAAGATCAAAATGGGTTCACACAAAAAAAATACGTGCACCAAGATGCTTCGAAGATGTTTTTTAGTTCTAAAAGCTTCAATGTTCTTCTATCTGCTTGAGAGATTCTGTTTAAGTTTTTGAGCTTTGTAATTTTTCTTTAAACAGTTAGACTAATTAGATTGTTAATTTACAAGGCCAGTTATGCTCTTATACAGTATGTTGTTATATTTATGCAATGCTAAGGTAGAGACAATCTTTGCATAATGCAGAATAATTACATATATTACGTGGACTTGTAAGATCTTTGTGACAATCAATTTAATTTCTTAATTCTTCCGAAGCTCCCTCATTTTAAGGTTTCAGGTTGCTATTGTGAGCTGAAGCAAGCTGTGAATTTATTTGAGTTCTAGTTTTGGGCTGCAGTTCTGGTTCTAAATGAAGAGATTTGGGTGGTATATAGTGACTTACAAGCAATGCTCCATGAGATAATATGCAAATTAGCTCCTTCTAGAAGAAAAAGAACTTTCCACTAGAAACTGTACCAGGCAATCATTTGTAGGCAGCTGTTTTGTGGTTCATGCCTTTTTTCAGTACAGGTCGGCTATCTACAGATGGATACATGGTTTAGCTTTTAAAATATCGTTCTCTCTCATCGAGAGAAGAGGTAATTTGCATACTTTTCTTCTAAATCATTGTCTATAGGTCTTCACTCACTCTTTTCTAGAATCAAGTACCCTCATCCCTCCAGAGCTTTGTCAAAAGCATTTCGCTCAGTCAGCCAGCATGTTGCTCTGTATGGTCGATGAGCAAGAATCTCAACCCAACAACAGCAGTCTACAAATGAGTATCTGGATCTTTACAGTAAGGAGCAGTAGCCTCAGAGCGCTAGCATGGGTAGCGGTTTGTAAAGTTGAGATATATTTTTGTGTTATGATTTTCATAAAGATTAGTTCTGTATAACAAAATTTGTGCAAAGGACCCACGGCATTTGTCCTTTTCTAACCATTAAGTAATATTGAGTGACTGACAAAACTATCCATAATTTGTCTTTGTTCCAGTCAAAAGCCTGCAAAGAACAGCAGGATCTGTAGCAGAGAACTTCCTTATAACTCTTATTTTTTCATAGTCTTTTGGCACTCGTCAAAAGGGTAGTTTCTACTCAAGTCCAAAACAATAACAGAGATTTTTCTATGGGACCAATGTGAGAGCCTCTGTACCTATACAAATTACACATTCTACAGCTATGGGACTGTAAATAGGTGCGTGGATGCAATGTCGCAGAAGATAAAGACACAGTTGTAACTTAACTTAACTTTATTAATCTAACACAACAGTATAGGTGATTAGGATACAAAATTAAGCAGAATTGACAAATTATTGGAATGCAGTGAAGTATTTTACAATGGAAATGTAATGGAAATGTTTACCCCTTTTTGGGGGGTGGAAGTTCCTATAACAGTTCTAACAATGAAAACGCTATCTTACAAGGCAACAAACAATAATGATGGTTAATAGCATCTATGTCCTAATACACTGTTCTACAGTGAGTGACAGTCAGTATCATACTCTTCACTAGGGTTGAGCGAAACGGGTCGATCATTTTCAAAAGTCGCCGACTTTTGGCTAAGTCGGCGTCTCATGAAACCCGATCCGACCCCTGTGCTTGTCGGCCATGCGGTACGCGACTTTCGCGCCAAAGTCGCGTTTCAATGACGCGAAAAGCGCCATTTCTCAGCCAATGAAGGTGAACGCAGAGTGTGGGCAGCGTGATGACATAGATCCTGGTCCCCACCATCTTAGAGAAGGGCATTGCAGTGATTGGCTTGCTGTCTGCGGCGTCACAGGGGCTATAAAGGGGCGTTCCCGCCGACCGCCATCTTACTGCTGCTGATCTGAGCTTAGGGACAGGTTGCTGCCGCTTCATCAGAAGCAGGGAGAGCGTTAGGCAGGGTCCACTAACCACCAAACCGCTTGTGCTGCAGCGATTTCCACTGTCCAACACCACCTTCGGTGTGCAGGAACAGTGGAAGCTATTTTTTTTTTTTTTTCCCCTCAGCGCTGTAGCTCATTGGGCTGCCCTAGAAGGCTCCGTGATAGCTGTATTGCTGTGTGTACGCCACTGTGGAAACCAACTGCTTTTTTCAAAGCACATATCCTCTTGTTCCTTCCTTTCTGCACAGCTATCTTTTTTGTTTGTCCACACTTTTTATTTAATTTGTGCATCAGTCCACTCCTATTGCTGCCTGCCATACCTGGCTTACATTACTGCAGGGAGATAGTAATTGTAGGACAGTTTTTTTTTTTTTTTTGATTTTTTTTTGGGGGAGATTAAGATTGGCATTTCTGCTACAGTGCCATCCCTGTGTGTGCCATCTCTCACTGAGTGGGCCATAGAAAGCCTATTTATTTTTTCCGTGATTTGTGTTCTAAAATCTACCTCAACACAGAAACACTACATCAATCAGTGGGAGAAAAATATTGGCCTCAGTCAGGGCTTGTGTGCCACTGCTGTGTGTGCGCTATCTCTCATTCAGTGGGCTATAGCAAGCCTATATTTTTTTTTTTTTTTTTTTTTTAATATTATTTGGTTTCAAAAGTCTCCCTGAAAAAAAAAAAAAACCTAAAAAAACAGTGGGAGAGTAATATTGCCCTTTCAGCTTGTGTGCCAGTCTTGACTCCTGGGTGTGCCACCTCTCTCCCTCTCATTCAGTGGGCCATAGAAAGCCTATTTATTTTTTTTTTTAAATATTATTGGGTTTCTAAAGTCTCCCTGAAAAAAACAAAAAATACATAAAAAAACAGTGGGAGAGTAATATTGCCCTTTCAGCTTGTGTGCCAGTCTTGACTCCTGGGTGTGCCACCTCTCTCCCTCTCATTCAGTGGGCCATAGAAAGCCTTTTTTTTTTTTGGTTTTTTTAATATTATTTGGTTTCTAAAGTCTCCCTGAAAAAAACAAAAAAAAACATAAAAAACAGTGGGAGAGTAATATTGCCCTTTCAGCTTGTGCGCCAGTCTTGACTCCTGGTTGTGCCACCTCTCTCTCTCTAATTGTGGGCCATAGAAAGCCTTTTTTTTTTTTTAAAATATTATTGGGTTTCTAAAGTCTCCCTGAAAAAACAAAAAATACATAAAAAAACAGTGGGAGAGTAATATTGCCCTTTCAGCTTGTGTGCCAGTCTTGACTCCTGGGTGTGCCACCTCTCTCCCTTTCATTCAGTGGGCCATAGAAAGCCTATTTATTTTTTCCGTGATTTGTGTTCTAAATTCTACCTCAACACAAAAACACTACATCAATCAGTGGGAGAAAAATATTGGCCTCAGTCAGGGCTTGTGTGCCACTGCTGTGTGTGCTATCTCTCATTCAGTGGGCTATAGCAAGCCTATTTTTTTTTTTTTTTTTTTTTTTTTAATATTATTTGGTTTCTAAAGTCTCCCTGAAAAAAAAAAAAAACCTAAAAAAACAGTGGGAGAGTAATATTGCCCTTTCAGCTTGTGTGCCAGTCTTGACTCCTGGGTGTGCCACCTCTCTCCCTCTCATTCAGTGGGCCATAGAAAGCCTATTTATTTTTTTTTTTAAATATTATTCGGTTTCTAAAGTCTCCCTGAAAAAACAAAAAATACATAAAAAAACAGTGGGAGAGTAATATTGCCCTTTCAGCTTGTGTGCCAGTCTTGACTCCTGGGTGTGCCACCTCTCTCCCTTTCATTCAGTGGGCCATAGAAAGCCTATTTTTTTTTTTTTAATATTATTTGGTTTCTAATTCTCCCTGAAAAAAAAAAAAAAACCTAAAAAAACAGTGGGAGAGTAATATTGCCCTTTCAGCTTGTGTGCCAGTCTTGACTCCTGGGTGTGCCACCTCTCTCCCTCTCATTCAGTGGGCCATAGAAAGCCTATTTATTTTTTTTTTAAAATATTATTGGGTTTCTAAAGTCTCCCTGAAAAAACAAAAAATACATAAAAAAACAGTGGGAGAGTAATATTGCCCTTTCAGCTTGTGTGCCAGTCTTGACTCCTGGGTGTGCCACCTCTCTCCCTTTCATTCAGTGGGCCATAGAAAGCCTATTTTTTTTTTTTTTAATATTATTTGGTTTCTAATTCTCCCTGAAAAAAAAAAAAAAACCTAAAAAAACAGTGGGAGAGTAATATTGCCCTTTCAGCTTGTGTGCCAGTCTTGACTCCTGGGTGTGCCACCTCTCTCCCTCTCATTCAGTGGGCCATAGAAAGCCTATTTATTTTTTTTTTTAAATATTATTGGGTTTCTAAAGTCTCCCTGAAAAAACAAAAAATACATAAAAAAACAGTGGGAGAGTAATATTGCCCTTTCAGCTTGTGTGCCAGTCTTGACTCCTGGGTGTGCCACCTCTCTCCCTTTCATTCAGTGGGCCATAGAAAGCCTATTTATTTTTTCCGTGATTTGTGTTCTAAATTCTACCTCAACACAAAAACACTACATCAATCAGTGGGAGAAAAATATTGGCCTCAGTCAGGGCTTGTGTGCCACTGCTGTGTGTGCTATCTCTCATTCAGTGGGCTATAGCAAGCCTATTTTTTTTTTATTTTTTTTTTTTTTAATATTATTTGGTTTCTAAAGTCTCCCTGAAAAAAAAAAAAAACCTAAAAAAACAGTGGGAGAGTAATATTGCCCTTTCAGCTTGTGTGCCAGTCTTGACTCCTGGGTGTGCCACCTCTCTCCCTCTCATTCAGTGGGCCATAGAAAGCCTATTTATTTTTTTTTTTAAATATTATTCGGTTTCTAAAGTCTCCCTGAAAAAACAAAAAATACATAAAAAAACAGTGGGAGAGTAATATTGCCCTTTCAGCTTGTGTGCCAGTCTTGACTCCTGGGTGTGCCACCTCTCTCCCTTTCATTCAGTGGGCCATAGAAAGCCTATTTTTTTTTTTTTAATATTATTTGGTTTCTAATTCTCCCTGAAAAAAAAAAAAAAACCTAAAAAAACAGTGGGAGAGTAATATTGCCCTTTCAGCTTGTGTGCCAGTCTTGACTCCTGGGTGTGCCACCTCTCTCCCTCTCATTCAGTGGGCCATAGAAAGCCTATTTATTTATTTTTTTAAATATTATTGGGTTTCTAAAGTCTCCCTGAAAAAACAAAAAATACATAAAAAAACAGTGGGAGAGTAATATTGCCCTTTCAGCTTGTGTGCCAGTCTTGACTCCTGGGTGTGCCACCTCTCTCCCTCTCATTCAGTGGGCCATAGAAAGCCTTTTTTTTTTTTGGTTTTTTTAATATTATTTGGTTTCTAAAGTCTCCCTGAAAAAAACAAAAAAAACATAAAAAACAGTGGGAGAGTAATATTGCCCTTTCAGCTTGTGCGCCAGTCTTGACTCCTGGTTGTGCCACCTCTCTCTCTCTAATTGTGGGCCATAGAAAGCCTTTTTTTTTTTTTTTTTTAATATTATTTGGTTTCTAAAGTCTCCCTGAGAAAAAAAAATAAATAAATTAGGTGGGAGATTAATATTGACATTAGTGCTTGAGTGACAGTCCTGCGTGTGTGTCATCTCTGTGATTTTGTGCCACAGAAAACAGAGTGTGTAACATTGTGCCTGATTTTCCTTGTGGTCTCACCAACCTGTTAAGGGATATTGAAATCATACTGAAGTTATAGCTCACCGTGTAAGTTGTTTGATAGCAACAAATAAAGTTACTTTGGTTAAGATTTTAAAACAATGAGGAAGTCTGGTGCAAGAGGTCGTCGTGGGCGTTCATTGTCAGCTGGTAATGATGGTAGTGGTAGTGGAGCATCAGGTGGTCGTGGGGATAAAAATATTCCACCTAAGTCTGGAGCTGTGGAGCCAGTTTCGTCGTCAGGCTACACAAGGCCTCGAACGCTCTCTTTTCTGGGAGTAGGAAAACCGCTTTTAAAGGCGGAGCAGCAACAGCAAGTTTTGGCTTACATTGCAGACTCAGCCTCTAGCTCTTTTGCCTCCTCTTCCGAAACTGGTAAATGTAAAAGCAGCGCGTCGCTTGTGGATGTTCACGGTCAGGGACAAGTCGCTTCCTTGTCCTCCTCAGCAAAAACTACAACAAGAGAGAAGGATGCAGCAGGCGACACAACGGGTCACTCCATGGAGCTCTTTACACATACCGTCCCTGGCTTAGAAAGTGAAACATTTAACAGGCCATGCCCATTACAAGTATATTCTGACATGGAGTGCACTGATGCACAGCCACAGCCAGAGTACTATGCTGCTCCTTTGACTCAGACCACCACATTGCCCTCTCAGGGTACAGATCCACAATCAGACCCTGATGAGACTATGTTGCCCCGCCACGAACGCTATACCACCGACCGACACAGTGACACAGACGAAGTTGCACACGAGCTCGAAGAGGAGGTAATAGATGACCCAGTTATTGACCCCGATTGGCAGCCATTGGGGGAACAGGGTGCAGGCGGCAGTAGTTCAGAAGCGGAGGTGGAGGAGGGGCCGCAGCAGGCATCAACATCGCAACAGGTTCCATCTGCCGGGCCCGTATCTGGACCAAAACGCGTGTCAAAGCCAAAACCTGTTGGAGCACAGCGTTGCCATCCGGTTAAAGCTCAGTCTGCAATCCCTGAAAAGGGATCAGAGTCTAGGAAGAGTGCAGTCTGGCATTTTTTTAAACAACATCCAACTGATCAGCGCAAAGTCATCTGTCAAAAATGTTCAACTAGCTTAAGCAGAGGTCAGAATCTGAAAAGTCTAAATACTAGTTGCATGCATAGACACTTAACCACCATGCATTCTCAAGCCTGGACTAACTACCAAACGTCCCTCAAGGTTGTAGCACCCTCGGCCAATGAAGCTAGTCAGCAACGCAACATCCCTTCCGTCACTGTAAGGCCACCATTTTCCGCACCACCGGCAGTATCTGTGCAGGTTTCTTTGCGAGCCAAAAGCAGTCAGGGTCAGGGAATCACCAGTTTTGTAGGAGGAAATATTGCATGTAGGGCACCGGCGGAAACAATACCGTCTCCAACCGTCTCTCAGTCTGCCATGTCCACCGGCACACCCGAAAGTTCCACGATCTACAGCTCTCCAGTCCAGCTCACCCTACATGAGACTCTGGTTAGAAAAAGGAAGTACTTATCCTCGCATCCGCGTACACAGGGTTTTAACGCCCACATAGCTAGACTAATCTCGTTAGAGATGATGCCCTACCGGTTAGTTGAAAGCGAAGCTTTCAAAGCCCTGATGGAGTACGCTGAACCACGATACGAGCTACCCAGTCGACACTTTTTTTCCAGAAAAGCCATCCCAGCCCTGCACCAGCATGTTAAACAGCGCATCGTCCATGCACTCAGGCAATCTGTGAGTACAAAGGTGCACCTGACTACAGATGCATGGACCAGTAGGCATGGCCAGGGACGTTATGTGTCCATCACGGCACACTGGGTGAATGTGGTGGATGCAGGGTCCACAGGCGACATCAATTTAGGGACAGTTGTGCCTAGCCCACGGTCTAGGAAACAGTTGGCTGTAGGCGTTCGCACCCCCTCCTCCTCCTCCTCGTCCTCCTGCAGAAGCTACAGCTCTTCCACAGAACGCAGTCGGCCAACCACTCCATCGGCAGATGACACTGTTGCACACCAGTTGTCCCATTATGGGCCAGCTACTGCCAAGCGTCAGCAGGCTGTATTGGCTATGAAGTGTTTGGGCGACAACAGACACACCGCGGAAGTTCTGTCCGAGTTCTTGCAACAAGAAACGCAGTCGTGGCTGGGCACAGTAGATCTTGAGGCAGGCAAGGTAGTGAGTGATAACGGAAGGAATTTCATGGCTGCCATCTCCCTTTCCCAACTGAAACACATTCCTTGCCTGGCTCACACCTTAAACCTGGTGGTGCAGTGCTTATTGAAAACTTATCCTGGGTTCTCCGACCTGCTCCTCAAAGTGCGTGCACTTTGCTCACATATCCGACGTTCGCCTGTACACGCCAGCCGTATGCAGACCTATCAGCGGTCTTTGAACCTTCCCCAGCATCGCCTAATCATAGACGTTGCAACAAGGTGGAACTCAACACTGCACATGCTTCAGAGACTGTGCGAACAGAGGCGTGCTGTTATTTATTTGTGGGAGGATACACGGGCAGGCAGTAGGATGGCAGACATGGAGTTGTCAGGTGTGCAGTGGTCGAAGATACAAGACATGTGTCAAGTCCTTCAGTGTTTTGAGGAATGCACACGGCTGGTTAGTGCAGACAACGCCGTAATAAGCATGAGCATCCCCCTAATGCGTCTGCTGATGCAAAGTTTGACGCACATAAAGGAGCAGGCGTCTGCACCAGAGGAAGAGGGAAGCCTTGATGACAGTCAGCCATTGTCTGGTCAGGGCAGTGTACAGGACGAGGTAGCGGGCGAAGAGGAGGTGGAGGACGAGGAGGATGATGGGGATGAGTATATTTTTAATGCGGAAACTTTCACGGGGGCACAGGAAATTGGTTGCGTGTCACGGCCGGGTTCTGGTTTTTTGAGGGACACAAGTGACGTAGATTTGCCTGCAACTGCCCCTCAACCAATCACAACCGGAGATTTGACAAGTGGAACTTTGGCCCACATGGCGGATTATGCCTTACGTATCCTACAAAGGGACACACGCATTACGAAAATGATGAACGATGACGATTACTGGTTGGCCTGCCTCCTTGATCCACGCTATAAAGGCAAATTGCAAAATATTATGCCACATGAGAACTTGGAACTAATATTAGCAACCAAACAATCAACTCTTGTTGACCGTTTGCTTCAGGCATTCCCAGCACACAGCGCACGTGATCGTTCTCACACGAGCTCCAGGGGGCAGCAGACTAGGAGTGTTAGGGGTGCACACATCAGAAGTGGCGTTGGACAGAGGGGTTTTCTGACCAGGTTGTGGAGTGATTTTGCTATGACCGCAGACAGGACAGGTACTGCTGCATCAATTGAAAGTGACAGGAGACAACATTTGTCCAGTATGGTTACTAACTATTTTTCATCCCTTATCGATGTTCTCCCTCAACCGTCATTCCCATTTGATTACTGGGCCTCCAAATTAGACACCTGGCCAGAATTGGCAGAATATGCATTGCAGGAGCTTGCTTGCCCGGCAGCAAGTGTCCTATCAGAAAGAGTATTCAGTGCTGCAGGGTCAATATTAACCGAAAAAAGGACTCGTCTGGCTACCCAAAATGTTGACGATCTAACATTCATTAAAATGAACCACAACTGGATTTCAAAATCTTTTGCCCCACCTTGCCCGGCCGACACCTAGCTTTCCTATGAAAAGCTCTTGCCTGTGAATTACTTTTCTAATGTCTAATTTGCTGCTGCAGATTGTACAGCATACGACATGTTTACACCTCCCTAAATGGCCAAACTCCCCACACGGGGCCGTGGTATCGCGACTTGGCGCAAGCACCCGTGAGACTGCTGTTTGTCTGAAGAGGTGGGTGTGCTCGCTTTTGGTTGACGGCATTGCTACTGGGTCCCTCATAGTACAATGTAGTGTCTCTGGCGGTGGTGGTGCGCACCCAACGTCAGACACACCGTTGTAACATGAGTGGCCCTGGGGCGGTCCCGCCGGCCTCAAGAGAGTTCCCCCCTACCCCAGCTCAAACTGGGCTCTACTACGTGCAAAATTATGTCGCACAGCTCCACCAATCTTTAGTCTATTCGCTGACATCATTCAATGTCTGGCACTGACAATACAAATTTGTAGACATCTATGATGCAACTTAAAGTAGTCTGTGTCTGTGTCCTATATTGGCACCATTAAATAGTTACTGCCAAATTACTATGTCAGAAACACAGCAGATGAGCCCACCCCTGTACCTAAGTATGCCATCTTTTTTTTTGTTTTGGTTGTTTTGCGAGACATTAACATCTATTTATATTTTGGGAGTACTGGGACAGACACTCCTTGCACTACTCCTCCACTCAGCACCAAGCTGCCTGCCCGTGTATCCATGTAACCGCTGTAAAACTGCCATGAGCCTATTGTTTGTTATTTTAGGCCTTTGATAGCCTGTCTGCGGTCCCTACTCCTCCACTGACCACCAAGCTGCCTGCCCGTGTATCCATGTAACCGCTGTAAAACTGCCATGAGCCTATTGTTTGTTATTTTAGGCCTTTGAAGCCTTTCTGCGCTCCCTCCTTCCACTAGTCCTCCACTGACCAGACCACTGCTGCCCGTGTACCCCTGGAACCAATTTTAAAGTGCCTACAGCCAGCCCATTTTATTGTGTTAGGCCTTCGAAGCCTGTCTGCGGTCCCTCCTTCCACTAGGCCTCCACTGACCAGACCACTGCTGCCCGTGTACCCCTGGAACCAATTTTAAAGTGCCTACAGCCAGCCCATTTTATTGTGTTAGGCCTTCGAAGCCTGTCTGCGGTCCCTCCTTCCACTAGGCCTCCACTGACCAGACCACTGCTGCCCGTGTACCCCTGGAACCAATTTTAAAGTGCCTACAGCCAGCCCATTTTATTGTGTTAGGCCTTCGAAGCCTGTCTGCGGTCCATACTTTAAATACTCCTCCACTCAGCACCAAGCTGCCTGCCCGTGTATCCATGTAACCGCTGTAAAACTGCCATGAGCCTATTGTTTGTTATGTTAGGCCTTTGATAGCCTGTCTGCGGTCCCTACTTTAAATACTCCTCCACTCACCACCACCAAGCTGCCTGCCCGTGTATCCATGTAACCGCTGTGAAACTGCCATGAGCCTATTGTTTTTTTATGTTAGGCCTTTGATAGCCTGTCTGCGGTCCCTACTTTAAATACTCCTCCACTCACCACCACCAAGCTGCCTGCCCGTGTATCCATGTAACCGCTGTAAAACTGCCATGAGCCTATTGTTTGTTATGTTAGGCCTTTGAAGCCTTTCTGCGCTCCCTCCTTCCACTAGTCCTCCACTGACCAGACCACTGCTGCCCGTGTACCCCTGGAACCAATTTTAAAGTGCCTACAGCCAGCCCATTTTATTGTGTTAGGCCTTCGAAGCCTGTCTGCGGTCCATACTTCCACTAGTCCTCCACTGACCAGACCACTGCTGCCCGTGTACCCCTGGAACCAATTTTAAAGTGCCTACAGCCAGCCCATTTTATTGTGTTAGGCCTTCGAAGCCTGTCTGCGGTCCATACTTCCACTAGTCCTCCACTGACCAGACCACTGCTGCCCGTGTACCCCTGGAACCAATTTTAAAGTGCCTACAGCCAGCCCATTTTATTGTGTTAGGCCTTCGAAGCCTGTCTGCGGTCCATACTTCCACTAGTCCTCCACTGACCAGACCACTGCTGCCCGTGTACCCCTGGAACCAATTTTAAAGTGCCTACAGCCAGCCCATTTTATTGTGTTAGGCCTTCGAAGCCTGTCTGCGGTCCATACTTCCACTAGGCCTCCACTGACCAGACCACTGCTGCCCGTGTACCCCTGGAACCAATTTTAAAGTGCCTACAGCCAGCCCATTTTATTGTGTTAGGCCTTCGAAGCCTGTCTGCGGTCCATACTTCCACTAGGCCTCCACTGACCAGACCACTGCTGCCCGTGTACCCCTGGAACCAATTTTAAAGTGCCTACAGCCAGCCCATTTTATTGTGTTAGGCCTTCGAAGCCTGTCTGCGGTCCATACTTTAAATACTCCTCCACTCACCACCAAGCTGCCTGCCCGTGTATCCATGTAACCGCTGTAAAACTGCCATGAGCCTATTGTTTGTTATGTTAGGCCTTTGATAGCCTGTCTGCGGTCCTTACTTTAAATACTCCTCCACTCACCACCTAGCTGCCTGTGTATCCATGTAACCGATGTAAAACTGCCATGACTGCCTACTGTTTGTTATTTTAGGCCTTTGATAGCCTGTCTGCAGCCCCTACTTGCAATACTCCTCCACTGACCACACCAATGCTGCCCGTGTACCCCTGGAACCTATTTAAAAGTTCATAGAGCCTAGTTATATATTTTATTTACTATTAATAAGGCCATGATGGACTACGCTGTACCACGCTACAAGCTAACCAGTCGACACTTCTTTTGCGAGAAAAGCCATCCCAACCCTCCACCAGCATGTAGAAGACCGCATTGTCCATGCACTCTGGCAATCTGTGAGTACAAAGGTGCACCTGACAACAGACGCATGGACCTGTAGGCATGGCCACGGAAGATTACGTGTCCATTACGGCGCAATGGGTTAATGTGGTGGATGCATGGTCCACAGGGGACAGCCTACTAAGTCTGTCTGCAGTCCCTAATTCAAATTGTCCTCCACTGTCTAAATCGGAACTTCCACCTTCTGGCTTTCGGCCTATAGTATCAGAAATTAAACTGCATTTGGCCTTCAACTTTGGTTAGGGCCTACTAACGGCTTCTGCCCCTCCCTGGTGTTGCCCTCAACTAAATAAAGCTGAGCTTCAACCTTCCGGCTCTCATTATGTGGTTTTAAAAAAAAAAATGGTGGTTAGGGCCTACTAACGGCTTCTGCCCCTCCCTGGTGTTGTCCTCAACTAAATAAAGCTGAGCTTCAACCTTCCGGCTCTCATTATGTGGTTTAAAAAAAAAAAATGGTGGTTAGGGCCTACTAACGGCTTCTGCCCCTCCCTGGTGTTGTCCTCAACTAAATAAAGCTGAGCTTCAACCTTCCGGCTCTCATTATGTGGTTTAAAAAAAAAAAATGGTGGTTAGGGCCTACTAACGGCTTCTGCCCCTCCCTGGTGTTGTCCTCAACTAAATAAAGCTGAGCTTCAACCTTCCGGCTCTCATTATGTGGTTTTAAAAAAAAAAATGGTGGTTAGGGCCTACTAACGGCTTCTGCCCCTCCCTGGTGTTGTCCTCAACTAAATAAAGCTGAGCTTCAACCTTCCGGCTCTCATTATGTGGTTTAAAAAAAAAAAATGGTGGTTAGGGCCTACTAACGGCTTCTGCCCCTCCCTGGTGTTGCCCTCAACTAAATAAAGCTGAGCTTCAACCTTCCGGCTCTCATTATGTGGTTTAAAAAAAAAAAATGGTGGTTAGGGCCTACTAACGGCTTCTGCCCCTCCCTGGTGTTGTCCTCAACTAAATAAAGCTGAGCTTCAACCTTCCGGCTCTCATTATGTGGTTTAAAAAAAAAAAATGGTGGTTAGGGCCTACTAACGGCTTCTGCCCCTCCCTGGTGTTGTCCTCAACTAAATAAAGCTGAGCTTCAACCTTCCGGCTCTCATTAAGTGGTTTTAAAAAAAAAATGGTGGTTAGGGCCTACTAACGGCTTCTGCCCCTCCCTGGTGTTGTCCTCAACTAAATAAAGCTGAGCTTCAACCTTCCGGCTCTCATTAAGTGGTTTTAAAAAAAAAAAAAATGGTGGTTAGGGCCTACTAACGGCTTCTGCCCCTCCCTGGTGTTGTCCTCAACTAAATAAAGCTGAGCTTCAACCTTCCGGCTCTCATTAAGTGGTTTTTAAAAAAAAATGGTGGTTAGGGCCTACTAACGGCTTCTGCCCCTCCCTGGTGTTGTCCTCAACTAAATAAAGCTGAGCTTCAACCTTCCGGCTCTCATTAAGTGGTTTTAAAAAAAAAAAAATTGGTGGTTAGGGCCTACTAACGGCTTCTGCCCCTCCCTGGTGTTGTCCTCAACTAAATAAAGCTGAGCTTCAACCTTCCGGCTCTCATTATGTGGTTTAAAAAAAAAAAATGGTGGTTAGGGCCTACTAACGGCTTCTGCCCCTCCCTGGTGTTGTCCTCAACTAAATAAAGCTGAGCTTCAACCTTCCGGCTCTCATTAAGTGGTTTTAAAAAAAAAATGGTGGTTAGGGCCTACTAACGGCTTCTGCCCCTCCCTGGTGTTGTCCTCAACTAAATAAAGCTGAGCTTCAACCTTCCGGCTCTCATTAAGTGGTTTTAAAAAAAAAATGGTGGTTAGGGCCTACTAACGGCTTCTGCCCCTCCCTGGTGTTGTCCTCAACTAAATAAAGCTGAGCTTCAACCTTCCGGCTCTCATTAAGTGGTTTTAAAAAAAAAATGGTGGTTAGGGCCTACTAACGGCTTCTGCCCCTCCCTGGTGTTGTCCTCAACTAAATAAAGCTGAGCTTCAACCTTCCGGCTCTCATTATGTGGTTTTAAAAAAAAAAAAAATGGTGGTTAGGGCCTACTAACGGCTTCTGCCCCTCCCTGGTGTTGTCCTCAACTAAATAAAGCTGAGCTTCAACCTTCCGGCTCTCATTAAGTGGTTTTAAAAAAAAAATGGTGGTTAGGGCCTACTAACGGCTTCTGCCCCTCCCTGGTGTTGTCCTCAACTAAATAAAGCTGAGCTTCAACCTTCCGGCTCTCATTATGTGGTTTAAAAAAAAAAAATGGTGGTTAGGGCCTACTAACGGCTTCTGCCCCTCCCTGGTGTTGCCCTCAACTAAATAAAGCTGAGCTTCAACCTTCCGGCTCTCATTATGTGGTTTAAAAAAAAAAAATGGTGGTTAGGGCCTACTAACGGCTTCTGCCCCTCCCTGGTGTTGTCCTCAACTAAATAAAGCTGAGCTTCAACCTTCCGGCTCTCATTAAGTGGTTTTAAAAAAAAAATGGTGGTTAGGGCCTACTAACGGCTTCTGCCCCTCCCTGGTGTTGTCCTCAACTAAATAAAGCTGAGCTTCAACCTTCCGGCTCTCATTAAGTGGTTTTAAAAAAAAAAAAAATGGTGGTTAGGGCCTACTAACGGCTTCTGCCCCTCCCTGGTGTTGTCCTCAACTAAATAAAGCTGAGCTTCAACCTTCCGGCTCTCATTAAGTGGTTTTAAAAAAAAAATGGTGGTTAGGGCCTACTAACGGCTTCTGCCCCTCCCTGGTGTTGTCCTCAACTAAATAAAGCTGAGCTTCAACCTTCCGGCTCTCATTATGTGGTTTTAAAAAAAAAATGGTGGTTAGGGCCTACTAACGGCTTCTGCCCCTCCCTGGTGTTGTCCTCAACTAAATAAAGCTGAGCTTCAACCTTCCGGCTCTCATTAAGTGGTTTTAAAAAAAAAAAAAATGGTGGTTAGGGCCTACTAACGGCTTCTGCCCCTCCCTGGTGTTGCCCTCAACTAAATAAAGCTGAGCTTCAACCTTCTGCTCCAAATTACCATTTTAAAAAATGCAATAGGCTTTTCCGGCCTACTAAAGGTGTCTGCCCCTCCCTGGTGTTGTCCTCAACTGAACAAAGCTGAGCTTCCACATTCTGGCTTTCGCCCTATACTATCAGATATTAAACTGCATTTGGCCTACTAGTGTGGTTAGGCCCTTGAAACAGTGTCTGCTGCTCTTGGGTTTGCTACTCCACTGAACAAAGCAATGCCGCCTGTTTAGTCCTGTTACCAATTTTGAACTGCATGTAGCCTACTTTATTCTTTGGCCCTATATCTGTTTCCTCCTCATCCTGCCCATTGCCCAGCCACTGCTAAATGAGTCTGCTGGTACATTGACCTAGACCACTACATTCCCCTTGTACTCTACACAGCCAGAATCTGTCCCTGCTGAAAGTAAGGTTCCCCTTCCCGCATGTTATACCACCTTACACAGGGACAAAGAGGAAGGTGCAGATGAAAGTGCAGGTTCCTTCATCAGGTGGGGGGGCATACTCGTTGGCGACGTCACTGGCACAGGGCCCCTCAGAGTACGCAAAAGTGTCGCTGCTGGTGGGAGGCGCCCCCGCCATGCAAACACACCGCCGTACTTTGAGGGGCCCTGTGCCAGTGGCAATGCGAACGAGTGGGCCCCCCCTGCTTGCTCAGGATCACAGCACTTGCAACTTTTAAATACTTACCTTTCCCTGCAACACCGCCGTGACGTAGTCCGCATTTCCTGGGCCCACGAAAAACTTGAGCCAGCCCTACTCCCCCCACAACTTTCCCCCAATTCCCTATGCCCAACTATTATTATACAGTTAATTAAGATTGGCAAGCTTCAGAAACAAGAATGGATGTTTTTGGCATTAAAATGGGCACTGTAGGTGTTTTCCTGGCCTCCACTCACTGCCGACTATGCTTCCCCATTGACTTGCATTGGGTTTCGTGTTTCGGTCGATCCCCGACTTTTAGCGATAATCGGCCGACTGCACTCGACTCGACTCTGGACAAAATCGGGTTTCCCAAAACCCTACTCGATCTTAAAAAAATGAAAGTCGCTCAACCCTACTCTTCACCATTGTCACTTAGTCAGCATTGTAAGTAACAATCTCAGTACAGGCCCTAACGGGAGTCAGTGGAACTACTCTGTTAGACCATAAGTCCCTTAGCTAATTGTTGCTTCAGTGATGCGTTTACTCCTGCTGCCTGCATTTCCTAAACCGCAATTCCAAGTCCACTCTGTACCGTAATTTACACTGCAATCATCTGAGCTCCTCTGATCAGCTCCCTCTCTCTCGATTCCTCTGATTGTCTCTCTTGATTCCTCTGAATGGCTCCCTCTCTCGGGTCATCTCAATCTGTTTGGTTGCTTTCTCTCAGATCCCTCTTCCTCGATTCCTCTGATTGGCTCTCCCTCTCTCTTGATTACTCTGATTGGCCCCCTCTCTTTGGTTGTTTTGATACCTCTGGTCGGTCTTTTCTCTCGGATCCCTCTTCCTCACTCAAGGCTGAGGCTTCACTTCAATGATCTGTCCTGTGCTGGTAGTTGTGGCTATAAGCCAGCTTAGTTATCTCCATATGTCTGTCGGGATACAGGTTCAGCCTTCAACTCCTCCCCTTCTCTACTCCCCTGGGCCTTTTATAATTCTTAGCTTTGACATAGTTATCATGACCTGATGGCTGTGTCAGGACTCTGAACATTTTTTATTACCTTTTGTGCATTACTGCCATTTTCCAAGATGGTGTCTTTGGTCTCATGTGCGCTGTGTCTTCCTGCTATAAAACTCCACCCCAGCCTTCAGTCTGTGCTAGAGTATTCTGCCTTGCATCCAATTCCTGACCTCTGGTGACTCCCTGGCTTTATACCTGCTCCTGTGAACCTGTGGGGTTATCCTGCTACTCTGCTCTGAGTTCCTGCTGCATACACCAGTTCCAGTAATCCTCCTTCATCTGCTGCTCGTGTTTACTTCCATCTGCACTTGCTGGACATGTAAGCTGTTATTGCTCTGCAAGAACCTGAGACTATTACCCAGACCTCCCTGGTTGAGCTAAGATATTATTTGAACTGCCTTATAAGCATATCTATCTGTGTTTTGGACTAAGCAAGGACTTATTCGTGTCAAGTATCCTCAAGAATAATTGTGCTTCATAGACTTTCTGCGTGATTGCATTTGCCTCTGAAGTTTCCTATAGACTGCCGAGCTGCATTTAATATTTGCTCCAAGTGTTGTGGACTTGAGTTTCCCTCTGCACCTGTTTGAATCACCATGTGATAATATTGACTTTACCACTTATAAAACTGTGTCCTGTAGTTGTCTTGTTCCACGCAAAGAGTCTCCTGAGTTATCCCCTATAATTATTACAGGCTGTCTGTTTTGCTTCCTTCCCGTCAACCCACACCTATTTTTTTATTCCAGCTAGATAACGATGTTTGCTTATTTAAGTTTCACTGCACACTCAACTAAAGAAGTCTATAATCCTCTTACATGACTACACTGTTAGGGTACTGTCACACAGTACCATTTTGATCGCTACGACGGTACGATTCGTGACGTTCTAGCGATATCGTTACGATATCGCAGTGTCTGACACGCAGCAGCGATCAGGGATCCTGCTGAGAATCGTACGTCGTAGCAGATCGTGTGGAACTTTCTTTCGTCGCTTGATCACCCGCTGACATCGCTGGATCGTTGTGTGTGACAGCGATCCAGCGATGTGTTCGCTTGTAACCAGGGTAAACATCGGGTAACTAAGCGCAGGGCCGCGCTTAGTAACCCGATGTTTACCGTGGTTACCAGCGTAAACGTAAAAAAACAAACAGTACATACTTACATTCCGGTGTCTGTCCTCCAGCGTCTCAGCTTCTCTCCACTGTGTGAGCGTCTGCCAGCCGGAAAGCGAGCACAGCGGTGACGTCTGACGTCACCGCTGTGCTTTCCGGCTATGGCGCTTACACAGTGGAGAGAAGCAGAACGCCGGGGACAGACACCGGAATGTAAGTATGTACTGTTTGTTTTTTTACGTTTACGCTGGTAACCACGGTAAACATCGGGTTACTAAGCGCGGCCCTGCGCTTAGTTACCCGATGTTTACCCTGGTTACCGGGGACTTCGGCATCGCTCCAGCGCCGTGATTGCAACGTGTGACCGCAGTCTACGACGCTGGAGCGATAATCATACGATCGCTGCGACGTCACGGATCGTGCCGTCGTAGCGATCAAAATGGTACTGTGTGACAGTACCCTTAGTCTCAATATTAATTTTCATCTTTCAGCATTATAATTTGCATTATGACCCAAGATTACAAGTTGTCAGATCTCATACACTTCAACAATTTTGTAAATTTTGTAAGGCAATCATTACTTTGGTCTGGGAGCAAGTATAAATAAATATTAATGAGTGAGAATATAATGGCCTTGATTTTTGATGATAGGGTGTGTTACAGTCAGATGCTCCTGATTCATTAAGAGATGCAAAACTGCACCTCCATGTGCCTCTCCACAAATCTTCATCTAGACAGAGACTGGAGTAGGATGCTAAGGTAAGAGAGTGCTTGTCATGAATTAGATGGTCAGTAGTTTCATGCCCTGTTTTTGACCCCGTTCCTTCAAAGTTCTGTCCTTTTTGCATGAAGCTGGAGTCGGAATATTTTTGTGGAACATCGAGATGCAGAAAAATGTTGAGATTTATCAAAGTGTTTTATGTCAGATTTCTGGTGGAAACACTTTGATGAATCAGGGCCAATATTATGTACATAATTCATTTAATTCAATTTATTGTGTTACTAAATTTTTTTGCTGTAACAAAACTCCCATAATCTTCATTTCTGTCACAGAAAATCCTTTCCTTCACAGATAGCATATAAACGATTTCTATTTGTATCATTCAGTAGTCTGTGTGCAATATGTTTGCTTTGAACATATTTTTATGAGGAGGTAAAGAAATTGCAGAATCTTTCCCTAGACAGAATTCCACCCTTACATCTGGAATCTGGAGGCAGTCACAATTTAAAAGGCAGTAAAATGCCACAGGCATTTCGTTCAGATATAATAGCATGACTCGGCGAAGGAGAAAAGGATGAATACTGTATAGTATATCTCATAACTGTACTCCCAACTGTGGATATGTGTGAACCACAGTGTAAAAGATTTAAAGGCATTCTAACCTGTTCCCACAGCCAGGTACAATGATTGCTTCCAGGTGGATTAACCTATTTGGATAAAGTATTTTCGTGGCTACAATCTACTTTAAAACAAAACAAAACAAAAAAAAACCTGCTGTTCAGCTTTGGAAGAGTCTAAAAATGTAGAATAAATCCTCTTGTGAAATAAGATACTAATTCACGTTCTCACACAAGGAAAGGAAACAGCTAATACATGTGGAGCTTCTATGGAAAGCCGTATTTTGTAACATTTATATAAATTGAGCTGCCATATCAATCCATCTGGAAGTCTGTGTAACCATTCTCACCTGGGAGATACCCTCAATAGTGATGATGACATATAAGTATCTCCTAGATCTGTGGATTTGACTGCTTAATGAGCATTAATTAGACAATATCTGTGCAAGGTTCTTTAAATAATGTTTAACTCTCGCGGACAATGAGATTTTGGGCAAAAGCATGTTGTGCCAAGGCATATAGGTGCTATCATCAATCTGAAGGAATGACATTGACTTTGTTGTTTCTTGAGGCACTGGGCAGTAGGCTTAAAGCCCTTGTTAGAGAGACTCACTGAGATATAATTAGTGGTGAGACAGCCTAGGAAATATTCTGCACTGTTTTTCTCTGTTGTGTCTGAATAGAAGATAATAAAAGTTGGTTGTTGCCAGTGTTGAACCTAATGCACAGTTTCAGTCAAACTCCTTTTTTTGCACCAACCTTCTATCCCAGAAGTTCGCAATTTGAAAGCTAGTTAAGCCATCTGTTTTGGTAGCAACGAAAACATTTCCATTTGAGAAAGGGAACTGTGCACCTCTCCTTATGAAAGCTCAAACCCTATCTGTGACAATACCTTGGAAATATTTATAATAAAGTGTTACTAACCCCCCTAAACAGCTCTCGACAAGGTCAATGAGTATTATTGCAATATTATCAGAATAATCCTTTGCTATCTATTACAATTTTTTTTTATAAAGTAAGGTAATAGGAGATGTAGGTCCAGTTGCAGGCAGATTTGCTACTTGCCATTCTGTCAGTTACTCCCATATCCAGTTGGAAGCAGAGTGAAATATCATAGGACGTGACCCATATGAACCTACCAAAGTCTGAACCCATATTTAAAGAAGCTAACCAGGGTCAAAAGGGCTATGGATCAGTTGGAAAAAAAAATTGTGCCGTTCTCCTATAAAGAAAAAGGCTATGGATCTGATTCAGCAAGACTGGCGTAGTGTAGTCTTGCTGAATCGGTCCTTCTTGGTTTGATTCATTCTCACTGTTTTCCATTTTCCCATTTTGGTTTGACCTATCAAGTTCTGGGTGTGGTTTTATATACACTGCTCAAAACAATAAAGGGAACACTAAAATCCCACATCCTAGATATCACTGAATGAAATATTCCAGTTGTATATCTTTATTCATTACATAGTGGAATGTGTTGAGAACAATAAAACCTAAAAATTATCAACGTAAATCACAACTAATATCCCACGGAGTTCTGGAGTTGGAATGTTGCTCAAAATCAAAGTGGAAAATGAAGTTACAGGCTGATCCAACTTAAGTGGAAATTCCTCAAAACAAGGAAATGATGCTCAGTAGTGTGTGTGGCCTCCACGTGCCTGTATGACCTCCCTACAATGCCTGGGCATGCTCCTGATGAGATGGCGGATGGTCTCCTGAGGGATCTACTCCCAGACCTGGACTAATGCATTCGCCAACTCCTGGACAGTCTGTGGTGCAATGTAATGTTGGTGGATGGTGCGAGACATGATGTCCCAGATGCATTCAATCGGATTCAGGTCTGGGGAATGGGTGGGCCAGTCCATAGCTTCAATGCCTTCATCTTGCAGGAACTGCTGACACACTCCAGCCACATGAGGTCTGGCATTGTCCTGCATTTGGAGGAACCAAGGGCCAAGCGCACCAGCATATGATCTTACAAGGGGTCTGAGGATCTTATCTCGGTACTTAATGGCAGTCAGGCTACCTCTGGTGAGCACATGGAGGGCTGTGCGGCCCTACAAAGAAATGCCACCCCACACCATTACTGACCCACTACAAAACCGGTCATGCTGAAGGATGTTCCAGGCAGCAGATCGCTCTCCACGGCGTCTCCAGACTCTGTCACGTCTGTCACATGTGCTCAGTTTGAACCTGCTTTCATCTGTGAAGAGCACAGGGCGCCAATGGCCAATCCTGGTGTTCTGTGGCAAATGCCAAGCGTCCTGCACGGTGTTGCGCTGTGAGCACAACCCCATCTGTGGATGTTGAGCACTCAGATCAACCTCATGGAGTCAGATTCTAACAATTTGTGCAGACACATGCACATTTGTGGCCTGCTGGAAGTCAATTTGCAGGGCTCTGGCAGTGCTCCTCCTGTTCCTCCTTGCACAAAGGCTGAGGTAGCGGTCCTGCTGCTGGGTTGTTGCCCTTCCACGGCCCCCTCTCCATCTCCTGGTGTACTTGCCTGTCTCTTGGTAGTGCCTCTGGACACTACGCTGACAGACACAGCAAATCTTCTTGCCACAGCTCGCATTGATGTGCCATCCTGGATGAGCTGCACTGCCTGAGCCACTTGTGTGGGTTGTAGAGTCCGTCTCATGCTACCACGAGTGTGAAAGCACAACCAATATTTAAAAGTGACCAAAACATCAGCCAGAAAGCATTGGTACTTAGATGTGGTCTGTGGTCCCCACCAGCAAAACCACTCCTTTATTGAGTGTGTCTTGATAATTGCCAATAATTTCCATCTGTTGTCTATTCCATTTGCACAACAGCATGTGAAATTGATTGTCAAACAGTATTGTTTCCTAAGTGGACAGTTTGATTTCACAGATTATTGATTTACTTGGCGTTATATTCTGTTGTTTAAGTGTTCCCTTTAATTTTTTGAGCAATGTGGTATCCCTTCTCTGCACTTCCTTGCTGGCTATATTTTCCAAGAGAATAACACAGAAGGAAGGCCTCCAAACCCACCTGGCTAAGTGGATCCTAAGTTGCTTCCAGGCTGCCTGGACCCCATCATCACCTGTTACCCGTGCCCCAGACTGCACCTGCAACTAACAAGTAAAGATAAAGGAAACTGCAATCCTTGTGTCCTCCAGTCATTTCCCGCACCCAGTCCTGCACCCCATCACCTATGATCCCTTACCAACTATAGCGGTAGCCCTGGGGCCCCGCTCCACATGGGGGAACAGAACCATCTCAGCTGCATCACCATCAGCCCCCTTAAGCAGCGTCGGCCATCCATTGCCAAACACCACAGTTGACATCACGAACTAACTCCCTATAGACTCTATTTCCCCTTCATTTCATTAATTTTATTGGATGCCCCAGGGCCACTGACCGGGTCACTGCTGCCATGACCACCCCCTTAAGAACAGTCGGACCTGGCCTGAGTACCCCACGGCCCTAGTGGGCGCTCCAGAAACAGAGTGAAATACCATAGGACGTTACCCATATGAACCCACCCAAGTTTGAACTCACATTTAAAGAAGCTAACCAGGGTCAAAAAGGCTATGGATCAGTTGGAAAAAAAATCGGGCCATTCTCCTATTAAAAAAAGGCTATGGATCTGATTCAGAAAGACTGGCGTATGTGTAGTCTTGATGAATCGACCCTTCTTGGTTTGATTCTTTCTTAGTGTTTTCCATTTTGCCATTTTGGTTTGACCTATCAAGGTCTGGGTGGGGCTTTATATAGCATCCCTTCTCTGCACTTCCTTGCTGGCTATATTTCTTGCTGGATTTACATTTAGGAGTTCCAGCTCTTTATCATAAAGGTTTACCTTGCTGAGTAAACTCCCGTTGTATTCTTGCATTCAGTTGGTTTGCTTTCCCGCCCATCATGGCTTCCTTTTAACTTTGCTAAGTTCTTGGAAGGACTTACTGCTTCTTTTTATTTTTGGTACCCTTAACCTTTATTCCTTCACCTTTTTTGAACATGTCTTAGTTTCTCACCATGGGTTCTTAAATAGCTCCTCACACCTTCCTTTCCCCTTGTTGTTAGTGTGTTGTGGCCTCCTTATGGTTCCTCAGAAGGTAAGAGAAACTCCTCAATGGCCTTTTAGGGTGCCCGATCCGAGGTGATATTTTTTAGTTGCATGGCTAGGGCTATTTTAGGTACCAGTTGCGTGTAGGTCCAGCGTTTTTGGTGTGAGTGTCAACATGTTCATTACAGATACTAAACTTGTTTGTGGTATGTGAAGAATACTGTTACTAGGGTGGTATTACTGCAGTATAATAATAATCTTTATTTTTATATAGCGCTAACATATTCTGCAGCGCTTTACAGTTTTGCCCACATTATCATCACTGTCCCCAATGGGGCTCACAATCTAAGTTCCCTATCAGTATGTCTTTGGAATGTGGGAGGAAGCCAGAGTACCCAGAGGAAACCCACACAAACACGGGGAGAATATACAAACTCCTTGCAGATGTGGTCCAAGGTGGGATTAGAACCCAGGACTCCAGTGCTGCAATGCTATCCACTGAGCCACCGTGCTGCCCTGCAGTATAACACAGATCAATCATTGCACAGTCACATGGACTATACAGTTAAAACATCTTCCTATCACTTGCATCTTTTTGATTAGCATTCACAGACTGAGACTACCATTCCCATTTTCAATGTGGTTTAGCATTGCGGTAAGAAGCCACAATTGGATTTTCTACCAATGTGGAATGAGCTGTGCTTTCTGACCTCCTATACCTATTCTGTAAGAGCCTAAAATGGCACTGCTTCACTGACCCCATCTCTTATACTGGATGTATTAGCCTTCCTGATTATTTATGATAGCCATGTGATATAACAGCTTCAAGGCATTATTGGGAAGCCCACGCAGCCACTCCTAACATCATTAGCCCACTCTTTAGACTATGTTCAGCAGTACATGAAATGGTCCTGGGCATTTTTTTTTTTTTTGAGAATCAAAACGCAAACATGCAAAGTGTTCAAAAATATGTGGGTACCTGTGAATTTGAAAAATTTGGGCTTGAAGTTGATCTTCTGGAGATCGATTCATTCATCTTTGGACACTATCTTTATGCCATTTTGTAATTTACCACTAGGAGTTATATTTTGCTGTAAGATCATAACATTTTTCATGATTATATTGTTAATCTCAGCAAATTCAACACTATAACGTGTGAAAAGACTATTTTCTTGTTATTTTATTTTTTATGTTTATCTCTAATTAGTCCATATTTTCTTTATTGTCTTTTTTTAAGTGCAAAATTTACAGTTTATTCGATTGTAAATAGTGACGCTCAATCAATCTTTAACATGCTTTGAATTGTTCCAACTTCACCATACTTGTATTAGGAACCAAACAATTTATCTTTACGTGTCTTGGCTATGATTAAGAGAGTTCATCGCTCGAAATGCATAGGAAAAGTGTTTCATGTTTGTAACCCTTTATTTTAAGAGCATATCAATAAAATAATTTTTTTATAGAAAAGCAATTTTTTGTGCGGGAGCTGAATGTTTTCTATCTTCAAGTATCATTATTTGCCTAGGAGCGAGCTCAAGGTTTCTTCCGTGCACTGCAGCCATGGTAGATTCCTTGTCTGGAACTGGTGACCTGATGTGAACACTTCTCTCTGTTTCGTGGCAGAGACAGCATTACTACCCTCAATGTGTAAATCCAAAAAGTCAATGTCAAATGTATGAATCTGTTATGTGAGTTTCATATTAAAACGGTTGTTGTTAAACGAGAAATGAAATCTGGTATTGCCTCACCAGTTCCTCAAATCATAATTAAAGAAGCTATCTAGGATTTATTTTTTTTACTATTTGCCTAAAAACTAACAGACAGGTGCTAACTGCCTGCCTGTTTTACTCTGAACCGACATTCACCGACAACACTCTGGCGGGAGATTCCAGTGCTCCATGTCAATAGAGCAGCGCTTCATCTTCTGGATTGTGACTGCTGGCATCATGCTGGTAGACAGCTGACTTCCTTCAGTTAGGCAGTGAGGAGCTGGCTATCAGCATGACCCTGGCAGTCACATCCCATCAGAAGAGCCAACCAGAAAAGAAGTAATTGCTCTGTCAACATGGCAACATGTCTGCTCTGTCAACATGACTATGATGAGTGCAGTATATTATGTGGAGGACTATGAGGAGTTGAGTATACTATATGGAGGACTATGGGGAATTTATCATACAAAATGGAGGACTATGTGAAGTGCAGTATACTATATGGGACACTATGGGGTGCATTATACTATATGGAGGATTATGGGTGGTTCTTTATACTGTATGGAGGACTATGTGGATGCATTATACTATATGAGGACTATGGGGGTGCAGTATACTATAGGAGGACTATGATGGGTGCAGTATATTATATGGAGGACTATGAGCAGTTGAGTATATTATATGGAGGACTATAGGGAGTGCATTATATTATATGGAGAACTATGGGGAATTAATCATACCAAATGGAGGACTATGGGAAGTGCATTATTCTGTATGGAGGCTATGGGGTGTGTTATACTATATAGAGGTCTATGGGGAGCGCATTATACTATGTGGAGGACTATGATGAGCACAGTATATTATATGGAAGACTATTTGGTGCATTATACTATATTGAGGGGCTATATGTAGGGGCTACTATAATATTTTGAGGGCAGTGTGGCAGCTTTAATACTGTATGCAAGCAATTGTGCAATGTGAAGGTTTGTGTGGGGTCCATCATATTGTGTAGAGGGCTGTGCGGGGGTCACAGTTGAGGCATTATACTGCATTGGCGGTCTCTAAATTTTTCCGGGTGAGTTGAGGGGTTGGGTACTGTGGAGGAATTCACTGTGGGGGTTTCTTACAGTGTTTGTGGGGCACTTTTATTGACATCATACTCTATGAGTGGAGTGAAAGGGGAATCTAGGACTCCAGTTGTAGAAAAAATACTCTGTAAAGTCTGCAAAGTTGTGAGATATGCTCTTTTGTGACCCTGCCAAATATTTTTTTCTCTTTTTGGGGGCCATTATATGGAGCCCATTATACTGTATGGAGCACTATATGAGGCTCATTATATTGCATGGAGCAATATGTGGAGCCCATAATACTATATGAGGTGCACAGGATGGGGACATTGTTAATGTGGACATAGGGGTCCAGGATGGGGGCAACAAAGGGGCTCAAGAAGGGGAGACATAGGGGCCTAGGATGGGGACATTATTAAATAAAATGGCACAGGATGGGGACATTATTAAATGAAGGAAAGAAAATGATCCAGCTCCTGGTATGTTGTGGGCTAAAATCAAAGATTTAATCATGTTCATTTAAAAGAAAGTATTCAAAAACATTTACCACAAATATTTGCAAAAAGGGGGGAGACATGGGAGGAAAACATATGATTGCTAAACGCATTTTTTCGAAAAGAACATGTTCTTAAACTTTTTGTGAATCAATTATTATTAAATGCAGGGCCCAGGATGGAAACATTACTAAATAAAGGGCCCAGGATGGGAACATTATTACTGGAAGGGGCACATTGTAGGCATATTATTACTGGAAGGGGCCCAGGATGGGGACATTATTGCTGGAAAGGCCCCAGGATGGGGACATTATTACTGGAAGGGGCCCAGCATGGGGACAGTATTAAATAAAGGGGCCCAGGAAGGGATTATTATTAAATAAAAGGGCAAAGGATAAGGAGCTATTAAAGTGTACATAAGGGTCCAGGTTGGGGGACATTAAATAAAGTGACCTGGATCTGGGACCTTATTAAACAAAGGGGTGACAAAATTACTGTATGGGGGTCAGAATGAGGAACATATATTATTGGTTTATGGTGGCAAGTGGGAACACAATTAGTGAAGGAGCCAATCAGGGGACATTATTACTGCTGTAATTTAATTTACTTTTGAGGATACTGTCTTCCATGGAGATACTGTCTTCCAACTGTGTTTTACAGTCGATGCTCCACTTACAAAAGTACTGAAAGAATTGACATGCTGCAGATGTGAAACAGCATTTTGAGTCTGTGAGCCCATGTTCAGTTTTTGATAAGATTTTGACATTGAGTATTTTTGCTGCTTCAAGGACACAGCTTATAAGGCTATGTTCTCGCATTCAGTATTTGGTCAGTATTTTACCTCAGTATTTGTAAGCCAAAATCAGGAGTGGAACAATCAGAGGAAAAGTATAATGGAAACATGTCACCATTTCTGTATTTTTCACCCACTCCTGGTTTCTACCTACAAATATTGATGTAAAATACTGAACAAATATTGATAGTGGTAATGTTGCCTAAAGGAGGGAATGGCTAACGGGTATTTGCATATAGTTGTAGGGTGGGCCCCTACAGTATATTCCAATTGTGAGCTCCAGACACCCCAGTCCAACCTGGTGTGTGAGGGTTTGATTTTTGTGTGGTGAGGTGTTGTTTTTATTGATTCCATTTTGAGTAGATACAACATTTTGGTGGCTTCTAATTGCATTTTTGTGGTTTTGCAGAGACAAAAAAAAAATGCTATTCTGGTGTTTTGTTTATTTTGTATTTCTTTTCATTTTATAGCATTTACCTATCAAGTTACTGTATATACTTGTGTATAAGTCAACCCAAGTATAAGCCAAGGCACCTAATTTTGAAAAAAACAATGGGAACAATTATTGACTCGAGTATAAGCAGGGTATGCATTGTCCCCTCATCCCTATCCTGGTATGCATGGCTCCCCATCCCTGTCTTTGTATGCATGGCTCCCAATCTTTGTCCTTGTAATGCATGGCTCCCCATCCCTGTCCTTGTATGCAAGTCTCACAATTCCATCCTTGTATGCATAGCTCCCCATCCCTGTATGCATGGCTCCCCAACCACATCCTTGTGTGCATGGCTCCCCATTCCTGTCCTTGTATGCATGGCTCCCCATCCCCATCCTTGTATGCATGGCTCTCCATCCCTGTCCTTGTATATATAGCTCCCCATCCCTGTCTTTGTATGCAGGTCTCCCCAATCCCTGTCCTTGTATACATGGCTCCCCATCCCTGTCTTTGTGTCTTTGTATGCAGGTCTCCCCATCTCTGTCCTTGTATGCATGGCTCCCCATCCCCGTCCTTGTATGCATGGCTCCCCATCCCTGTATGCATGACTCCTTATCCCTGTCCTTTTATGCATGGCTCCTTATCCCCTATCCTTGTATGCACGGCTCCTATAAAAAAAAATCCTACTTACTTTCCCTGCGCGCCCTCGCTGCATCTCGTTCCGGTGCCAGCAGCTCTTCTGGCCAAGTTATCACATGTCCCCACTCGATAAGGTAATGAACGTTCACTACACGCCTATGGGAGTGGAGAGGGGTGAATATTCATTACCTTAATGAGCAGGCACCTGTGCTAGCCCGGCCGCTGCTGGAAACCGGTGGCTGCAGCTGTAACTCTGCATGTGTAACAACTATAGTGGTATACTGAGGAACCTTTTGGCTTGAGACGAATAAGGCAGCAGACCAGAGTATGGTGTTAAGTCTGTATTGTTCAAAGACACAAATGTGCAACGCGTGAGCAAACAGTTCAAGGTTATCACAGAAAACAGGGTGGTATTAGGAGTAGTTCTCTTGCAGCTCTACTGCGGGCAGAGTCTGTATCTATATGAATAAATGTGGGTGCAGCACATGAGAAACAGTTAAGGTGAACACAGCAAACAGGGTAATCATAGGAGTAGTTCTTTTGCAGCTCTGCTGCAGGCAAAGTCTCATGGGTGAAGCCCTCACTGGGAAATGCAGATCAGAAGACACATTTCATAGCAGAGCTGGGAGTCTCTAAATAAGAGTCCAAAACAGTGCAGTGCTAGGGTCCAGAACAGTCAAAATATACTGGCACTGAATACCAACAAGATTAGCTGTAGCAGCTGAGCTTACATGTCATTAGCAGGCAGGCTGTAGCAGATGCAGAGTAACACAGACACTAAGGCTGGGTTCACACTGCATTGAACCCGTCCGTTAAACAGACTACATTACACCGCGCATAACGCGGTGTAACGTAGTCCGCTAGCACCGCCATTGACTCCAATGTCGGACGCATCGCTAGCGCACGCCCACAATGGGCGTGCGCTAGCCATGTGCCGTCATTAAGTGACGGACCCTGAGACGTGGGCTGCAGCGTTTCCGGGTCCGTCACTGCTAGCGCAGATAGAGCTAGCAGATGCTCTATCTGCGCTAGCGTGCTGCCATACTGACACTTGCGTTTACAGCAGCCCGTTACCGTATGTGTTGAACGGGCTGCTGTAAACGTAGTGTGAACCCAGCCTAAGGCCTCTTTCACACTTCAGTGACTCCGGTACGTGTAGTGACAGTTTTCTCACGTACCAGAGACACTGACACACGTAGACCCATTGAAATGAATGGGTCTATGCACATGTCTCCGTGTTTTCACGGACCGTGTGTCCGTGTTGAAAACACGGAGACATGCCCGTTTTTCTCCGGCAACACGTACAGCAATACGTCCTGCACACGTACACATGGAGAACAGTGTGCACTCTCCTCCGTGTGCACGTACCGCCCGCAGGAGAGACAGCGCTACAGTAAGCGCTGTCCCCCCTGCGTGTGGTTCTGAAGGCGGCATTCATCTCTTCTCCCCTGCAGGAGAGAAGAGATGAAAGATCAAGTTTTTGTTCTTTTTTGTTAAAAATAAAGTTTGCTGGTGACCTCATGCCTCCCATCCCGGCCTCTTGCAGAGAAATACTCACCCAGCTCCCGCGATGTCTCCTCTCAGCGCTGGCAGCTTGTCCTGTGTGAGCGGTCACATGGGACCGCTCATTACAGTGGTAAATAAAGACTCATTCTCACATGCCAGAAACTCGGATGAGTCTCGCACGTCAATACCCGGCACTGCACATGGCACTCATGTATTGCTACACGGCCGCACACTCCGATCCGAATGCCAGGTGCAGTGCCGGGTATTAACGTGCGAGACTCATCCGAGTTTCTCGCATGTGAGAATGAGCCCTAAGAGGCAGATCCTGGCTGTGTGACAAAGCCTTTATTTGCCGGAAACGATACAAGCTCAGTTCTAAGCTTGAATCAAAGAAGGAAATCCGAATATGTCATAAATGTATGTCATTTGTCTGGAACGGCATTAAATAGATCAGTAACATCCTGTTGCAACACCTTCTGGAAAACAAGTAATATTGAAATTCTTGACTGTAATTAATACAAATATGGATTTCTTATTGTGAAGAAGAGTGGTCTATTTCATAATTTCTACCAATTCCTATATTAATCAAAGATTGCCGTTCAGAAACCATCAATTGATCCTGAAAAAAAGTGGTCACTGGTCAGATCATAAGGCTCGGCTCATATCACTTCACATATTATCTATATTGTTTTATAGCAATACAAAGTTCTAAAAGCTATAAATAGGGCATCAGTCCTTATTAAAGTCTCTGTGAGCTGGCTGTGAAAGAACTGGCATGCAAAGCCTGGAATGCAAGAGTGAAGGAGGGGGTGTACAGTTCTTTGTGTTCAGCCATTTGGCACACATAAAAGCCCCCTGCAGTCAACTTAGCACAACATCAATACCTGCCCACTTGTTTCTGAGTCAACATGTCAAACTAATTGGTCAACAAATGCTTTGGTGCCTTGTCCTCCTCAGTTTTCACTTGCATCACTGTAGGTAGGCATTCATTAACAAGGGTTCAGCTGCAAGCGAAAACTAAGTAAAAAAGCATATTTTATCACTCCTCTCCTTCTTTATAGATTCGATGGTAAACAGTCATCTTATACTCTCTGTTTTACTATTATTGATGCAATTGCATTTTAACATTTTATGAAAATGTCAATTTACATTAAAATATGTTCGAGGAGTTTGAAGAAGACGAAAAATGTTGAATAATAGACGTTGAAAGAATTCCTATTTTAGACATTTTTCTTTTTTTTCTCTTAAATGTATAAATATTAATGAGTGATGATCATCATATTCATTATATCAAGAGTATTGTAACACCAAGCATATTAATGTGTAGAAGACAAGATCTTGTTGTATGGTTTACAGATGAATAGTTTAAATTTTTGCTATATTGTATCAGACTATACCGATGCATGTAATGGCAGCATTGTATGAGGACAGATCCACTCTCCTACTAGCCAAACTAACTCAAAAATATGGTGGCTTTGGCTAATTGTAATATTGTGAATAAAGAATTCACAAGGTAATTACTCTTTAAGGGTATGTTCACATGTGGCGTTTTTGCTTTGGAAAAAAGCAGCGTTTTACAGTACCAGCAAACTGAATGAGATATCTGAAGTCTCATGCAAATGCAGCTTATTTTTTCTTTGCAGATCTGCATCATGAAGCTATGTTCCCAAGATGAGCTTTTGGTGAGTTTTTGATACTGCAGAATTTCTGCACCTATTAAGTAAGGCCACGTGCATACATTGAGTATTTGGTCAGTATTTTACCTCAGTATTTGTAAGCCAAAACCAGGAGTGGAGCAGTCAGAGGAAATGTATAATAGAAGCACCATGGAATAAATGGCGCCATATAAAGCGCAAAGGAATATTAATAATGGCACTATAATAATAATAATAATAAAAACACGTCACCACTTCTGCATTTTTCACCCACTCCTGGTTTTGGCTTACAAATTCTGAGGTAAAAAACTCCCCAAATACTCAGCGTGTGCACGTGACCAATATCTCATCTACCTAATTTTCTGGAACTGTAAGGCCACGTTCAGTATTTGGTCAGTATTTTACCTCAGTATTTGTAAGCCAAAACCAGGAGTGGGTGATAAATGAAGAAGTGGTGACGTGTTTCTATTATATTATTCCTGATTGTACCTCTCCTGGTTTTAGCTTACAAATACTGAGGTAAAACATTGACCAAATACTGTACGTGTGAACGAGGCCTAACACGCTATGTCCTTGAAGCAGCAAAAATACACAATGTCAAAAGCTCATCAAAAACTGAATATGGTCACACAGCCTCAAGATACTGTTTCACATCTGCAGCATGTCAATTCTCTCAGTACTTTTGCAACATTTTCACCTTTTCAAATGAAACCAAAATGCAAGCAAAAATGCATGAAAAACACAAAAAATGTGCCTATTTTATGCCTTGTGTGAAGCATTTTTGTTCGCCAGCTGGCAAGCCTACAGTAGTTTTAGCAATTATCAGTAGCTTTAATACAGATATACAGGATGTTACATAACAGCATCTACTGAGGAGTCTTTCCTTAGGCTATTGAAAAGAAAACTTTGCAAAAACTTGCCTGACACAATGGGACTATGTCACATTCATTTTATATAATATATGCACCCTACCCAAAATCTAATAAAATGGCTTTTCTGAAACAAAATGATTAGACATGTTGAGTTTCTATGATCAGACACAAGCAGAGTAATCAGCACCCTTTGATCTGTTGTTTGTCTAATGACTCAAATCTGCCCCCTAATGGAAAGAAATCTATACTTCACTTTAAAAGGTGCATATAGTTGGGGCATCTCATCAGGCCACACAACTAAGCCCTAAGTGGCCTTATACCTGTTGTTCCAAAATTAGCAAATCAAGATAATGACAGTAGATGTAATACCGGATTTACCTCCATAATACCAACAGTTCTGCAGTCCATTACTTGCCTATATAATTGTCTATGACTGTAGCTACAGTACATGTCAATACATTTACATTTACAGCCAAATGATTTATCATTTGGAGCACATATGATTGTTGTTTTTAAGTACTTTTTAATTAGCAGACAAGCCAAAGTTGGCAAAAGTAAGCAAAGATGAAACTGGTAACATCCATTGAATGAGTTATTCTTGTAGCATGAGTAACAAGAACTGGCCACGTGGTGGATCATTACGTCATTAGCATTTTAGTTCTTAAATTCTAGAAGACAAACATTTGCATGGAGTGTATCAGTTCAGCCCTGACTTCTCTTGGAAATAAAATTCTTCCTATATTCCAAAATCCCATGAACTTAATCATAGCATGTATGTCTGTATGCATGTTATGTGTGCATGTAATGTGTGCATGTTAAGTGTGCATAGAATGTGTGCATGTAATGTGTTTGTTACGTGTGCATGTTATGTGTTAACAGTATGTGCGCATTTTATGTGTGCATAGTATGTGGGCATGTTATGTGTGCATGTAATGTGTGCATGTTGTGTGTGCATAACATATGTGCATGCAATGTGAGCATAGTATGTGTGCATATAATGTGTGTTTGTTACATGTGAATGTTATGTGTTAACAGTATGTGCGCATGTTATGTGTGTATAGTATGTGGGCGTGTTATGTGTGCATAGTATGTATGCATGTTATGTGTGCATAGTATGTATGCATGTTATGTGTGCATAGTATGTATGCATGTTATGTGTGCATAGTATGTGAGCGTGTTATGTGTGCATAGTATGTTTGCATGTTATGTGTGCATAGTATGTGTGCATGTTATGTGTGCATAGCATGTATGCATATTATGTGTGCATAGTATGTGGGCATGTTATGTGTGCATAGTATGTGTGCATATAATGTGTGTTTGTTACATGTGAATGTTATGTGTTAACAGTATGTGCGCATGTTATGTGTGTATAGTATGTGGGCATGTTATGTGTGCATAGTATGTATGCATGTTATGTGTGCATAGTATGTGTGCATGTTATGTGTGCATAGCATGTATGCATGTTATGTGTGCATAGTATGTATGCATGTTATGTGTGCATAGTATGTGAGCGTGTTATGTATGCATGTTATGTGTGCATAGTATGTGGGCATGTTATGTGTGCATAGTATGTGTGCATGTCATGTGTGCATAGTATGTGGGCATGTTATGTGTGTTTGTTATGTATGCATGTTATGTGTTAACAGTATGTGCTCATGTTATGTGTGCATAGTATGTGGCCATGTTATGTGTGCATGTTGTGTGTGCATAACATATGTGCATGTAATGTGTGCGTTAGGTGTGCATAGTATGTGTGCATATAATGTGTGTTTGTTACATGTGCATGTTATGTGTTAACAGTATGTATGCATGTTATGTGTGCATAGTATGTGGGCATGTTATGTGTGCATAGTGTGTGTGTATGTTATGTGTGCATGTAATGTGTGTGCATGTAGTAGTAGTAGTATTTGCGGATGTTATGTGTGCATGTTATTGTAGTGTGAACATAAAAATGGATATTTTGACCTTTGTATGTTAAAATATACAAAAGTGTACACAATCATACTAGTCCTTTAATTTTGTATTTTGAAATAAAATTGCGTTATATTGCAAGTAATAGCCTTCTTTAAAGCCGTATCCGAATCGTAGTGTTAAAAACTTGGCAATAAAGTTATGTGGGCATATAATGTGTGTATGTTATGATTTGTGCATGTTATTTGTGCACAGTATGTGAGCATGCTATGTGTGCACTGAACGTGTACATAGTACATAGTATGTGTGCATGTAATGTTTGTATGTTATATCAGCTTTATAAATAATGAGAAAAAAATGCAAATTGTTACTGAAGCCTTACCTTAACCTAGTGATAGATGTGATAAGTGAAAAAAGTAAGCAAGCAGCACAACATCTTTATCAGCTCGTGCCAGCATCCCAGCATCTGCCAGCTTCTTATGGTCTTTACTGAGAGTGGATTTGTCTCAGAATTAGCCACCCACTTGACAGTGAAAAAACCCTTATCATCTCACGCTGGTTGCCATAGCTTACCGTACGCCCTCCCACTCCGTGTAGAGCCATTAAATAAGGCAAAACTGACTATAATCATCATCTTCCAAATCAGCTCCCAGACACAAAGATTGAGGCAAATCAAAGCATACGTAAATTATATGCCTGCCTGCTTCTTACATAGATGGATCCAGCCCAGATGTATGCATAGAAAGACAAATAATAAAAATGCCAAAAATAATGATAAAAAAATCAGATTTAGGCAAAAAGGAGAAATAGATAAAAAAAGAAAGAAAAAACTAGCACAGATAAACCATATAGGTCCAGACTATTTGCCATGCATTCAATAAAAAATGAAGAAGTAGGTATTACTCCAATGGATACAGTGAAAAAAGTGGGTTTGTCTGACACATATCAATACAGTGTAATGCTTTTTCAAGCAAGAAGACTTAGGCCGGGGTCACACTAGAGAGGAATACGGACATATGAGAGGCGCAAAAACAACGCATTACACACAGACCAATGATTCTCTATGGGGCAGCTTCTATCTGCCGTATATTTCTCGGCCATATTTTACGGGCTGAGAAAATCGCAGCATGATGCGTTTGTCAGTGTATTGCGCAAAAAATCCACCAATGAAAGTCTATGGGGGCAAGAAAAATACGGATTACACACGGACCAACAGTGTGACTTGCGAGAAATACGCAGCGGTGTTTTATAGAAAAGCCGGTAATTCAGTGCGGTGTAAAGTAAAATCACACTGACAGGTTAGAATAGAATAGCTAAAATTAATGTGTACACATAGAATAGTTTATAAATATATATATATATATATATATATATATATATATATATATATGACACACACATATATATACAGTACAGACCAAAAGTTTGGACGCACCTTCTCATTTAAAGATTTTTCTGTATTTTCATGTCATTTTCAGGTCTGGTGACTGTGGAGGCTAGGTCATCTGGCGTAGCACCCCATCACGCTCCTTCTTGGTCAAATAGCCCTTACACAGCCTGGAGGTGTGTTTGAGGTCATTGTCCTGTTGAAAAATAAATGATGGTCCAACTAAACGCAAACCGGATGGAATAGCATGCCGCTGCAAGATGCTGTGTTAGCCATGCTGGTTCAGTATGCCTTCAATTGTGAATAAATCCCCAACAGTGTCACCAGCAAAGCACTCCCACACCATCACACCTCCTCCATGCTTCACAGTGGGAACCAGGCATGTAGAGTCCATCCGTTCACCTTTTATGCATCGCACAAAGACACGGTGGTTGGAACCAAAGATCTCAAATTTGGACTCATCAGACCAAAGCACAGATTTCCACTGGTCTAATGTCCATTCCTTGTGTTCTTTAGCCCAAACAAGTCTCTTCTGCTTGTTGCCTGTCCTTAGCAGTGGTTTCCTAGCAGCTATTTTACCATGAAGGCCTGCTGCACAAAGTCTCCTCTAAACAGTTGTTGTAGAGATGTGTCTGCTACTAGAACTCTGTGTGGAATTGACCTGGTCTCTAATCTGAGCTGCTGCTAACCTGCGATTTCTGAGGCTGGTGACTCGGATAAGCTTATCCTCAGAAGCAGAGGTGACTCTTGGTCTTCCTTTCCTGGGCGGTCCTCATGTGAGCCAGTTTCTTTGTAGCGCTTGATGGTTTTTGCCACTGCACTTGGGGACACTTTCAAAGTTTGCCCAATTTTTCAGACTGACTGACCTTCATTTCTTAAAGTAATGATGGCCACTCGTTTTTCTTTACTTAGCTGCTTTTTTCTTGCCATAATACAAATTCTAACAGTTTATTCAGTAGGACTATCAGCTGTGTATCCACCAGACTTCTGCACAACATAACTGATGGTCCCAACGCCATTTATAAGGCAAGAAATCCCACTTATTAAACCTGACAGGGCACACCTGTGAAGTGAAAACCATTTCCGGTGACTACCTCTTGAAGCTTATCAAGAGAATGCCAAGAGTGTGCAAAGCAGTCATCAAAGGAAAAAGATGATACTTTGAAGAATCTAGAATATAGGACATAATTTCAGTTGTTTCACACTTTTTGGTTAAGTATATAATTCCACATGTGTTAATTCATAGTTATGATGCCTTCAGTGTGAATGTACAATTTTCATAGTCATGAAAATACAGAAAAATCTTTCAATGAGAAGGTGTGTCCAAACTTTTGGTCTGTACTCTATATATATTTTATTTAATGCAGAGCTAGATAGCAGAAAAGCCTTTAATTCAATTGCCAGCTTTTGCTATCTCCTTATCAAAACCGACAGAATATCATATCCCTTATTTTTTTTACATATTCCTCACAAATAATGTAAGAAGCGTCTGTGTGCAAAATGTGGGAGCTCTAGGTGTTAAAATAAAGGGTTAAATCACGTGGAATTTCAAAAAAATTCCTACGCTAGAGTTCATATGAGTTTATGCCACCAGGGTGCGCATCACCGCAAGTCTAAGAAGCCAAGTTCCCTGCATTCCATTCATTCCCCAGCTTTTACAGCAAGGGGCAGCTGCATTAGCAGAGCTCCTGGTTGTAAAATTACTTAACCCCTTCAGATGGATTTACATCATGGGACATTACTGTACGGCGGACAGGTATGGGATATTGTTGCTTTTTTATTTTCCCTTTTTTTCAGATGACAAGGGTTGTCAGTTGGATTGAGCGTACAATAAAAATGTTAAAACCCCATGTGTATTTATTTCATTAAATGTGTGTGTGTTTATTTAATCCTTTATTACTATTGGATTAATAATGGATAGGTGTCTTTTTGACATCTCTCCATTATTAACCAGGCTTAATGTCACCTTACATTAGCAAGGTGATATTAACCCCTTATTACCCCATATCCCACCGCTACTCGTGAGTGGGAAGAGAGTGGCCAAGTGTCAGAATAGGCGCATCTTCCAGATGTGCCTTTTCTGGGGTGGCTGGGGGCAGATGTTTTTAGCCAGGGGGGGCCAATAACCATGGTCCCTCTCTAGGCTATTAACATCTGCCCTCAGTCACTGGCTTTCCCACTCTGGCGGAGAAAATTGCGCGGGAGCCCATGCCAGTTTCTTCTGTGATTTAACTCTTTATTTTAACTCCAAGAGCTCCCAAGTTTTGCACACAGACACTTCTAACATTAGTAGTGAGGAATATGTAAAAAAATAAGGGATATGAAATGGTTTACTGTATGTAAACCATGTCTCATATCCTGCAAGGTTTGATAAGGAGATACCAAAAGCCGGCAATTGAATTACCAGCTTTTCTGCTATCTAGCTCTGAATTAAATATAAATAAATAAATAAATAAATATATATATATATATATATATATATATATATATATATATATATATATATCTAATATATAAAGCTGAATGTGTGTGTGTGTGTATGTATGTATGTATGTATGTATGTCCGGGATTGGCATCTGAACCGTAGCAGCTACAGCCACAAAATTTTGCACAGTCACACGTCTGGACCCCGAGAGCGTCATAGGCTATGTTGTGAGGTGAAATTTTAACCCCGCGCTTTCCAATTCACCAAACAATTTTGCCCCTATCTACATAATGGGGAAAAAGTGAAAGGAAAAGTGTTGGAGGCGTCGCAGCTACAGGCACAAAATTTTGCACAGTCACACGTCTGGACCCTGAGAGCGTCAAAGCTATATTGTGAGGTGAAATTTTAACCCCGCGCTTTCCAAGTCACCAAACAATTTTGCCCCTATCTACATAATGGGGAAAAAATGAAAGGAAAAGTGTTGGAGGCAAATTAACAGCTGCCAGATGTGAACAAGGGGGACTTAAAGAATGACAGCGATGGCACCAAAGAGTATATACTGTACAGTTGCTAAGGTGGGGCCCCAACATGGGATAATCACACCACCACGGGGATATGAACACACACACAAAATGCGCCACACACTACCACGTGCTCGAACACATATACCACCCTCAGTGCACATTTCACCACACATACACCAACCTCGCCACATAAAAGTAGAAACACAAAAGTCGCCGCTCAAAACTCGCCACGCGCAAAACTCTCCACATGCAAAACTCGCCACACGTGCAAAACTCGCCACACGCAAAACTTGCACACGCAGAAAAATTGCCACACGCAGAAAAATTGCCACATGCACAAAAGTTGCAACACATGCAAAAGTTGCCTCACACAAAACTTGCACATACTCAAAAGGCACCACACATAAAACTCGCCACGCGCAAAACTCGCCATGCGCAAAACTTGCTGCACACAACTTGCTACACTAACCTGTCACATGCAACTCGACACACAAAAAGTTGCTACACGCATGTCGCCACACAAAACTCATCTCACAAAAGTCCCTACATGCATGTCGCCACACGCAACTCAACACACACAACTTGACACACGAAACTCGCCCTAAAACACACACAAGTCTGGTATCCTTCAAAAATAAAAATCTGATTAATAAGCAGACAAACTACAAGAGCAACAAATGTACCATATAGGAATCCGGCAGCTGTCAGTCACATGACCAGTCTATTATGTGTATGTGTGAGCTAATATATACTGCCAGGGGGTGGGCTTACTGTTGGCTGGGGATTTATCAGGCTGCCATTTTAGCTTACAAATACTGAGGTAAAAATACTGACCAAATAACGTGTGAACGAGGGCTAATACAGGAGGAGATGGCATACAGCTATATACTATATACAGGAGATGACACACAGGTATATACTATTTACAGGGGAGATGACACACAGGTATATACTATATACAGGAGGAGATGACACACAGATATATACTATATACAGGAGAGATGACACACAGGTATATACTATATAGAGGAGGAGATGACATACAGGTACATACTACATACAGGAGGAGATGACATACAGGTATATACTATATACAGGAGGAGATGACACACAGGTATATACTATATACAGGAGCAGATTACCTACAGGTATATAGTATATACAGGAGGAGATGACACAGGTATATGCTATGTATAGGAGGAGATGACATACAGGTATATACTATATACAGGAGATGACACACAGATATATACTATATATAGGTGAGATGACACACAGGTATATACTATATACAGGAGATTACATACAGGTATATCTAATATATAAAGCTGAATGTGTGTATGTATGTATGTGTGTATGTCCGGGATTGGCATCTGTACCGTCGCAGCTACAGCCACAAAATTTTGCACAGTCACACGTCTGGACCCCGAGAGCGTCATAGGCTATGTTGTGAGGTGAAATTTTAACCCCGCGCGTTCCAATTCACCAAACAATTTTGCTCCTATCTACATAATGGGGAAAAAGTGAAGGGAAAAGTGTTGGAGGAAAATTGACAGCTGCCAGATGTGAACAATGAGGACTTAAAGAATGAGAGCGATGGCGACAAAGAGTATATACCGTACAGTTGCTAAGGTGGGGCCCCGACATGGGATACTCACCACACACGGGGATATGAACACAAACACAAAATGCGCCACACACTACCACGTGCTTGAACACATATACCACCCTCAGCACACATTTCACCACACACACACACCAACCTCGCCACATAAAAGTCGAAACACAAAAGTCACCACTCAAAACTCGCTACATGCAAAACTCGCCATATGCAAAACTAGGCTCACGCAAAACTCGCCACACGTGCAAAACTCACCTCATGGAAAACTCACCTCATGCAAAACTTGCACACACAGAAAAATTGCCACATGTACAAAAGTTGCACCACATGCAAAAGTTGCCTCACACAAAACTTGCACATACTCAAAATGCACCACACATAAAACTCGCCACGCGCAAAACTCGCCATGCACAAATCTTGCTGCACACAACTTGCTACACTAACCTGTCACATGCAACTCAACACACAAAATGTTGCTACACGCATGTCGCCACACAAAACTCATCTCACAAAAGTCGCTACATGCATGTCGCCACACGCAACTCAACACACACAACTTGACACATAAAACTCGCCCTAAAACACACACAAGTCTGGTATTGTCCTTCAAAAATAAAAATCTGATTAATAAGCAAACTACAAGAGCAACAAATGTACCATATAGGAAATACGGCAGCTGTCAGTCACATGACCTGTCTATTATGTGTATGTGTGAGCTAATATATACTGCCAGGGGGGAGGGCTTCCTGTTGGCTGGGGATTTATCAGGCTGCCAATAGCAACCAATCACAGCTCAGCTTCTATTTTGCTACAGTTAATTAACCTGAGCTCTGATTGGTTAATATAGGCAACAAAGACATTCTCAGTATAACAAAGCTAATATATGTTGTGAAATGCTTCTATTTGCTTAGTTTTTGCCTTTTAATAATTACATTTCTATCTATTTGTTTTGTGGTTTTTGTGTGCAGAATAAATTTTTGTTAACACATTCTATTTTGCTAACAGCAGTCATTAACCCGGGCGAAGCCGGGTAGTACAGCTAGTATATATATATATACAGTATGTGTCTCACTGATATATATATATATATATATATATATATATATATATATATATATATATAGACTGTATATATGTTTTAACGAATACTTGAGCCCATGGATCCATTCTATGTCCATTTTGCAAGCCGGCGAGAAAATCTCGCCGTACGGATGCCATACGGATGCCATACGGAGGTGTACATGCGCAAAATACACAGCTACACCTTGCCTACGGATGACATACGGATCACTGTTCAGGGAACCTTTCTGCGTATTTGGTCTGTAAAAAACAGACCGAATTTTTATGCGTTGTGTGTGACTCCAGCCTTAGTGTGTTTTAAAAGCCAAATCATTACACTATATTGATAAGGTCAATAAAAGGGCAGCATGGTGGCTCAGTTGTTAGCACTGTAGCCTTGCAGCACTGGGGTCCTGGGCTCAAATCCCACCAAGGACAACATCTGCAGAGAGTTTTTATGTTCTCCCCGCGTTTGTGTGGGTTTCCTCCCACACTTAAAGACATACTGTTAAGGAACTTAGACTGTGAGCCCCATTGGGGACAGTGATGATAATGTCTGTAAAGTGCTGTGGAATCCGATAGCACTATAAAAGCAATGTATAATAAATAAATAGTAGATAAACACAATTTCAATACTATTATTGCAGTGCTGCCTACTTCTTCATTTAGATAGATACAGACAGATTTAAACAATGGCATCAATCACCTATAGGCTCTTTAGGCTCTTATGTTGGAAAAAAATAAATCCTGCACAGTATACCTTTTTTTACTGGGTGAATCTTTACAGAAAATTGCAGCCTTCAGCCTATACAACAGGAAAACTGAAACCTCAAAAATCGCACACTGGAGAAAAATATGAATGCAACACTTGTTTTTTTTCATCATTTTTCATAAGCTGAACTCAAAGATATAAGGCTTTTTCTATGTACACAAAAGGCCTTTTTCGCTCAAATATCGTTGACATGTTTGTGTAAATTTGTGTTAGTGAGCCCTTCTCCTTTGCCGAAATAATACATCCACCTCACAAGTGTGACATACCAAGATGCTGATTAGACACATGATTATTGCACAGGTGTCTTACGCTGCCCACAATAAAGGGAGACTCTAATATGTGCAGTTTTACAGTATTAGGATCAGAAGACTAGTCAGTATCTGGTGTGACCACTAGTGATGAGCGAGTATACTCGTTGCTCGGGTTTTCCCCGAGCATGCTCAGGTGGTCTCCGAGTATTTGTGACTGCTCGGAGATTTAGTTTTCCTTGCCTCAGCTGCATGATTTGCGGCTACTAGACAGCTTGATTACATGTGGGGATTCCCTAGCAACCAGGCAACCCCCACATGTACTCAGGATGGCTAGTAGCTGTAAATCATGCAGCTGCGTCAACAAAAAGTAAATCTCCAAGCAGTCACAAATACTCGGAGACCACCCGAGCATGCTCGGGAAAACCCGAGCAGCAAGTATACTCGCTCATCACTAGTGACCACCATTTGCCTCACATCTCCTTCACATAGAGTTGATTAGGTTGTTGATTGTGGGATGTTGGTCCACCCTTCTTCAGTGGCTGTGTGAAGTTACTGCACATTGGCAGGAACTTGATCGCACTGTGGTATAAACCGATCCAGAGCATCCAAACATGTTCAGTGGGTGACATGTCTGGTGAGTATGCCGGCCATGTAAGAATTGGGATGCTTTTAGCTTTCAGGAATTATGTACAGAACCTCACAACATGGGGCCGTGCTTTATCATGCTACATGAGATGATTGTCGTGGAAGAATGACAACATCAATGGTCCTCAGGATTTTGTCAAGTTATCTTTGTGCATTCAAAATGGCATCAATAAAATGCAGTCATAAGAAAAATATGGTCCAGCTGCATGACTCTGTATGTACTTGAAACATTTTGAGTGAATAAAATATTTCCTGTATGTGGAGCTGGATTTCCTTCATTTCAGATCACTAAACTGCGCCTGTGTTCTTTGTACATAATACGTCTGGCTATACCATAACTCCACACCACCATGGGCTCCTTGATTCACAACGTTGATATCAGTGCATGGCTTATGGTGGAGAAATAAACATTGAATTCACAGCCAACAGCTCTGATGGACATTCCTCCAGTCAGCATGCCAACTGCACGCTCCCTCAAACCATCTGCGGCATTGTGCTGTGTTATAAAACTGCCTTTTATTGTGGCCAGCTTATGGCACCTGTGCAATAATACAGCTGTCTAATCAGCATCTTGGTATGCCACACCAGTGAGGGGAATGGGCTATCTTGGCAAAGAAGAAGGACTCACTATCACAGATTTACACAAATTTGGGAACAATATTTGAGAGATAAAGACATTTTGTGTACATAGAGAAGTCAGATTTTTTAGTGTTACGTTAATATTTTTGTTCAATGTATAATGGCCAAATGAGGCCACTAAAAGGGCACTCTTGACTTTCGTCGGGCAAATGTAAACCTAAGGATCTGATTATTATATGCACTGTGCGTTTTCTTTTCTGGTGCATGCTGACTCAGTGTGAAAGGTCATGTGTTATTATTATTATTTATTTATATAGCACCATTAATCCCATGGTGCTGTACATGAGAAAGGGGTTACATACAGGGTTATAGATATCGTTTACTGTAAACAGGTTTACAGTGACACACTGGTACAGAGGGGAGAGGACCCTGTCCTTGCGGACTTACATTCCATGTGTGACATCTAAATAAGAATGTGATAGATAGGTAGATAGATGTGTAATGATTCAGCGCACATAGTATATGTTTGTATACTGAATCTTAGCAAAATGTTGATTAAAACTCTATTGAATTCACGGCAGTCTATTTGGAGTGCTTCCATTTTCTGTATTTAGATAGCTCTAGCACCTGCTGTAAGTCATGGATTAATAAAGTCATCCTTACTTTTTTTTTAGATAGATAGTTAGATAGATAGATAGATAGATAGATAGATAGATAGATAGATAGATAGCTGTCCTACGTATACCTCGTATATGTATGCACTTTGAGCTTTTCCAGTACATGCAAGCTGAATCTGAAATTCCAGAAAATGTCTGTACGTATGGGTGAAATTTTAACAAGTATGAGAAAGAAAGAAAGAAAAAGATTTATGGGGAGGAAAAGGGTGAGAGAAGGGAAAAGAAAATAAAGAAAAAAGGAAAGAAAGCGAGAGAGAGGGAAAAAAACAGCAAGAAAGAAAGAGTGAGAAAAAGGGAGAGAAATAACAAAAGAAGGGGAGAGAAACATAGTGAAAGGTAAAGCAAGAGAGAGATATAAAAAGGGAGATAGAGAGAGAGAAAAAGAGAAAAGAAAAAGAAAGAGAAAAGGGTGAGAAAAAGGAAAAGAAAAAAGGGAAAGAAAGCGAGAGAGTGAGAGAAAAGAGAAAGAAAGCAAAAAGAAACAAGGAAAGAAGGAAAATGAAAATAAAAAAAGAAAAGAAAGCAAGAGAGAGAGAGCGAGGGAAAAAGAGAAAGTAACAAAGAAAGAAAGAGAAAGTAGAGAAAGAACGAAAGAAAGGGGAACAAAACCGAAAGGAAAACAAGAAAGCCGGAGATAGACACAGAAAGAAAAGGAACGGGAGAAAGAGATAGAGAAAAAAGGAAAGAAAAGGGAAAGAAGGAAAGTGAGAGTGAGAGAGAACCACACCAGTTTCATCTTGGCACAGCAGACAGAACTTCTTCACTTCTGGCAAACATCTAAAACTAGTTAAAACAACAAACGCAACATCATCTTTTCCTTTAGTAGGAAATGAAGTATTCTACAGGGAATTTAAAACTAAGACATACTTGATGATAATGGCTTCAGTGCTTTTATGTAACGTAGTTTGGAAGTTTTTATGGATTTCAAAGACGTACATTAGTAATGTATCCTGTTACATTAGCATATTGAGTCAGACAACAATTTTATCAACAGCGCTGGAAGAAGAAAAGTAAAAGCTTCCAAACTGCTAAAAAATTAACTCACTGTGCACAATTTTTGTATCATGTGATCTTCTGCCATTATAAAATCCTGATGTCTCTTCAAGTGGAAGATTTTATTATTCTGCAGAAATTCATAAATCGGGTACATTCAGGATGGGGCCTGATTCACACCAGGCGATTACAATTCTGCTTAGACTTATAGCGATTGATTGATGTGTTGCTGGAAATAAAAATGTAAGACTATAAAAGACAGGCTAAGCTTTACATTATATCAGTGTAGGAAGTGATTGGCAAACGATGCATTTTTTATAAAAGCTCCCTTAAAGTGCCTGACATTTTGTATTGTTTTCTATTTATTAAGCTATCCATAGTAATTCCAGCTATAAAGCAATCTTGTGAAAGATGAAGGTGCACAGTAAGTTTGGAGAGAAATCTACTTCATCTTGTATTTCTGTTTTTTGTGTGCGTTGTTTGGTCAGGACTATTCTTTAGTGTCCGGCCATCGGTCCCTGCTACAGAATCGAAGAGCATGTTACTAACAAAACTAAAAATGAAATCCTGCTCTTTTTCACTCACAGTGAGTCTAAAAATCGAATATTCTGATTTATCAACATGCTTACATCAGATTTATCGCATAAAACACTTTGAAAGGTCACAAAATATATACATAACACAACGTTTCGCAAAAATTGTGCAACTTTTAGAATTTACTCCAATTTGAGCAAGCTGTGCCAAAATCATTTTGGCAAAATGGACAGAGCTGGTGCAGAATGGAGGCAGGAGGGGGCACAGCTCGCTCATCTAATTCATGACAAGCTGTACCGTACCTTAACACCAAAATCTAACTCTAGTGCCTGACTGGAGAAAGACTTGTGGCAAAGCGCATACTGCCACTTTTAAGAAACTCCGGATTCATTAAGCAGCCTATGCTTCCTAATGAATCAGGCACCTCTGACTCCAACATGCTACCACATCAAGACTGGCATGAAAAACGCCAATGTTGATGAATTGGGGCCAAAGTGCTCATACCTCTTAGTTAGAGTTTGGCTAACAGCCATCTTCCCCATTTACCAAATTCACATGAACGTTTAGCCCTCTTGAGTGTCACTGCAAGAGGTACCAAAAGGAACAATCCAAACTGCCCAATGTTTCTCTCTTTACCAGAAGGCCCCCAAAACATTAGATGAATCCTGATTTCAAATTAAATCTAATGTGTATAGGGGCCTTTAGTTCTTGGCCCTTGGATATTGACCTTTAATGTTTGTTCTCATCTTCATAGTTGGGTATGGTTGTATACTATAATAAAACAAGCAACCTTGTAACTTTTAATTACAAATCCTCCCAGTTCTTATGATATTAACAGTTTTCTTTTTTATTATTTACAGCTTGTTGCTTGGAGCACCAGCCACCACTGGAGTCTAGCAGCAGTGGTCAAACATGTGCAGTGCTTACAAGCTTTATTCTATTGATCTTGTAAGCACTGCCTGAGCCTGGCCAGGATCACTTCAGTCTCACTGCTTTTCTGATGCAGAGGCAAAGTTGGATTATATTACAGCATGGAGAGTGCACAGTTCAGGCCAGCTGTGCAACAATACTGCTGGCCTCCCATGTCAATAATGAGGAGCCCACAGCGGTGCCTTCCGGAAGATTGGTGATAACTACAATGATAAAATAGTATATCGTAAATTTCTAAGAACTTAATGATGATAGCTGGCGGCTGCTATACCTTACACCATGGAGGAAATGTACCAATTACTGTGGGCCAGAACTCTGACATATAAAAATCACACATTTTGGTGCACGTCCGTTTTGTGCAACAGTATATATTTTTTTCAGTTTTAAGCTGCTTTTTGCTCAGCAGAAAGCATGGCCAACCACGGGCTAACAGATTTACTATTGTTCATGGCAGAAATTGGCGTGGATTATAAAGAAAATTTATAGCAATTTATAGCTGGCAGAGATGACAGTGGTGTACGGACCAATTACAGTGCACGATCTAGTAGTGCATTTATTAAAACCCGTGGGTATTTTAATGAATTTGCCTCGACTTGTTTTTGAAAACCCCAATATATCCCCCATGATCATTTAGGGGATATTGAGCTCTGCTTAAAAAAATAGTTATAAAAAATAAATAAATATATACATCTATATACAGTATATATATATATATATATATATATATATACAGTATATATATATATATATATATATATATATATATATATATATATATATATATATATATATATACATACAGCTCTGGCAAAAATTAAGAGACCCCACCACATCAAAACCCTGTCATGGGCAGCTGTCATGGTTCCCAATGGCAAGGGAACGTAAGAGACATATAAATAACGAACGAGCGCTCGGGTGATGGAAACTCGAGTTGACCGTGAGCTAAATCTACCACACAACTAATAGTAGCCAGGGAGCATACCTACGGCTTCCTAAATGCCACGCGCCAGCCGGAGGACTAACTACGCCTGGTAGAGGAAGAAACAGACCTGGCTTACCTCTAGTGAAATTTCCCAAAGATGATAGCAGCCCCCACATATATTAATGGTGATTTCAGGGGAAAAGACATACACAGTATGAAAGTAGATTTAGCAAAGAGAGGTCCACTTAATAGATAGCAGAAGGATACAAAAGAGGACTTCACGGTCAACTGAAAACCCTTTCAAAAAACCATCCTGAAATTACTTTAAGACTCTTGTGTCAACTCATCACACAGGAGTGGCAATATCAGACCACAAGAGCTTCCAGCAACAGAAAATGACAAAACTGTACACTGGACAAAAATACAAAAACGATAAGGACAATAAGTCCACTTAGCTGATAAGCAGACTAGTAGCAGGAACATGCAACCGAAAGACTCTGGTTACAATGATGACCGGCAAGGAAATGACTGGAGAGCAAGGCTAAATAGGAAACTCCCAAACACTGATGGAAGCAGGTGAACAGAAGCAGCAAAGTGCAAACAAGTCACCAGTACCACCAGCAACCACCAGGGGAGCCCAAAAAGCGGATACACAACAGGCAGCCCAATCTCCAGACCTGAACCCTATTGTAAAAGTCATGGTTATTCCACAAAATATTGATTTCTGAACTCTTCCTGAGTTAAAACATTCGTATTGTTGTATCTAAATGATTATGAACTTGTTTCCTTTGCATTACTTGAGGTCTAAAAGCACTGTTTTTTTTTAATTTTGACCATTTCTCCTTTTCAGAAAAAAATATAAAACTTATTGCTTGGAAATTTGGAGACATGTTGTCAGAAGTTTATATTTACATTTTACTCAAAAATATACCTATAAAGAGAAAAATCAGACAGACTGACTATTTTGCAATGGTCTCTTAATTTTTACCAGAGCTGTGTGTGTATATATATATATATATATATATATATATATATATATATATATATACAGTACAGACCAAAAGTTTGGACACGCCTTCTCATTGAAAGATTTTCCTGTATTTTCATGACTATGAAAATTGTACATTCACACTGAAGGCATCAAAACAACAAAAAAGTGTGAAACAACTGAAATGATGTCTTATATTCTAGATTCTTCAAAGTAGCCACCTTTTGCTTTGATGACTACTTTGCACACTCTTGGCATTCTCTTGATGAGCTTCAAGAGGTAGTCACCGGGAATGGTTTTCAATTCACAGGTTTAATAAGTGGGATTTGTTGCCTTATAAATGGGGTTGGGACCACCAGTTGTGTTGTGCAGAAGGCTGGTGGATACACAGCTGATAGTCCTACTGAGTAGACTGTTAGAATTTGTATTATGGCAAGAAAAAAGCAGCTAAGTAAAGAAAAACGAGTGGCCATCATTACTTTAAGAAATGAAGGTCAGTCAGTCCGAAAAATTGAGCAAACTTTGAAAGTGTCCCCAAGTGCAGTGGCAAAAACCATCAAGCGCTACAAAGAAACTGGCTCACATGAGGACCGCCCCAGGAAAGGAAGACCAAGAGTCACCTCTGCTTCTGAGGATAAGTTTATCCGAGTCACCAGCCTCAGAAATCGTAGGTTAACAGCACCTCAGATTAGAGACCAGGTCAATGCCACACAGAGTTCTAGCAGCAGACACATCTCTACAACAACTGATAAGAGGAGACTTTGTGCAGCAGGCCTTCATGGTAAAATAGCTGCTAGGAAACCACTGCTAAGGACAGGCAACAAGCAGAAGAGACTTGTTTGGGCTAAAGCACACAAGGAATGGACATCAGACCAGTGGAAATCTGTGCTTGTGTCTGATGAGTCCAAATTTGAGATCTTTGGTTTCAACCACCGTGTCTTTGTGCGACGCAAAAAAGGTGAACGGATGGACTCTACATGCCTGGTTCCCACCGCGAAGCATGGAGAAGGAGGTGTGATGGTGTGGGGGTGCTTTGCTGGTGACACTGTTGGGGATTTATTCAAAATTGAAGGCATACTGAACCAGCATGGCTACCACAGCATCTTGCAGCAGCATGCTATTCCATCTGGTTTGCGTTTAGTTGGACCATCATTTATTTTTCAACAGGACAATGACCCCAAACACACCCCAGGCTGTGTAAGGGCTATTTGACCAAGAAGGAGAGTGATGGGGTGCTATGCCAGATGACCTGGCCTCCACAGTCACCAGACCTGAACCCAATCGAAATGGTTAGGGGTGAGCTGGACTGCAGAGAGAAGGAAAAGGGCCAACAAGTGCTAAGCATCTCTGGGAACTCCTTCAAGATTGTTGGAAGACCATTCCTGGTGACTACCTCTTGAAGCTCATCAAGAGAATGCCAAGAGTGTGCAAAGCAGTCATCAAAGCAAAAGATGGCTACTTTGAAGAACCTAGAATATAAGACATAATTTCAGTTGTTTCACACTTTTTTGTTAAGTATATAATTCCACATGTGTTAATTCATAGTTTTCATGCCTTCCGTGTGAATGTACAATTTTCATAGTCATGAAAGTACAGAAAAATCTTTAAATCAGAAGGTGAGTCTAAACTTTTTGTCTGTACTGTAAATATATATATATATATACACATATATATATGAAAATAGTTTTCGTAGCTCAATTTATAACTATTTTAGATTCATATGACTACTATTTCTCTTAGTACATGCCAGTCTAAAGTTTTTTACTATGCAACTTAATAAGCAGCTTGTAACCCTTGTCTTCTGCGTCTTCCCTGTTCCCTAAAATAATAGATTTTAACAAATCACATTTACAAGTCAATGTATACTGCAGACCTAGTGATCTTTGGCTTCATGTGCACATTCACATGCGGATTTACAATGTGACTGTTAACAGCCCGCTGCCTTTTATCTTAACAGCTAGCTGTTTTTTATCACATCTAGACCATAATAAGCTATCAGCACAGACAAACTTTGCCTGACATGTGACACATCCCATCTTCCTCTAGCTCCAGGACACCCACGGATTCCATGAAAAGACTATTCTGAACCGTTATATGAATGAGAAGTGATAGGATAAGGACAATGAAAAATGAACAATCTCCTCCAATTCGCACACATATCCATTCTCGATATAACTCTTCATATTTGTGCTCATAAAATCTCATTTATTGCCAACATCCTTATCTGTTTAACGGACTTTATTTTATATTAAAGCCCATGTCTCCTGCTTGGGGCTTATTACGGCAGCCTAATTTTCTAATTTAATAACGGATGTCAAGCATTCTGCCACTTCATGTCTTGCCTTTCTCATTATCTCTTATATTCGTCATTTGCATTTCATCATATGACATTTTTTAGAAGTAATCTGATAAATACTGACAAAGTAGAAGCTTATTAGTGAGATAACATGAGCTGTCTGGTCCAGAACAAAACTAGGGAAGACACAATCGTATAGGCACAATTTCATATCGTGTGGGTCATATGAACACAGAAGAGACGAAGCGAAGACAAATATTTACTTGTGGAAATATCAAAAATCTGATCAGAAAAATATACATTGGGCCTCATTTATCTAATATAAACTTGTCTAAAACAAAAAGCCTCTACCAGCGCAACCAATCAGAGCTCAGCTTTTATTTTTTCAAACATTTTGGGTAAATTGAAGCCCGAGTTGTAATTGGTTAGTGTGGACAATATTAGACAATTTTGAAAATCTTCCCTATAAAAGGAATGTAATGCTAATAACCACAAAAAAGGGGAAACAACCCACGTCTTATATGCTGTGTTATGCTATTACTGCACATTGCCATACTAGCAAACAATTCTGGAGGTGCTTAATCTCCTCTAATCCCCCTGGGAAAGCCCCCATACCTCCAGGGAATGTTCAAACTCAACCTAGAACGCCTAATTTTGGGAGGAATTTGTATGCATCTTGCTCCTTTTCTCCTACAGGAGACATCTCAGACAAATGACAGTTGCCAATTTTAACAGGGATGTAGGTTTACTATCTGTACCATCTGCTACTATATGGCACAGTAGTCAAGTGGCACACATCTACTTATACAGTTAAAAATTACAGTGGGTAATTCTGTAGACTGTAAGCCCGTGAGGGCAGGGCCTTCTCCCCTCTGTTCCAATCTATCGATGTTAGTTTATTCATTGTAACTTACATATGTATTTTGGATGTAAGCCCTTTTCACATGTATAGCCCCATGGAATCAATGATGGTCTAAAAGTATATAATAATAATAGTGAGACGGCAGTAGGAATTTCAATGCAAATCATTAAGTGGCCAAGAAGGAATCTAAGGCCAGAGTCACACTAGCGTATAATACGGATGAGTGCTATGCGAGAAAACATCGCATAGCACTCGGGCCAGTGTTAATCTATGGGGCAGCTCACATCACCGTATTTTTTCTCAGACATAGTCGACGTGCATGTGAAATTGTGGCATGCTGCAATTGTACGCGTATATCATGCAAGACTCGCCAATGCAAGCCTATAGGTGCAAGAAAAACTCGGACACCACACGGACCATCCGTCTAGCTTGCAACAAATATGCGCACAATTTCCTCATTGCAGCCCATTGAGCCTTTAAATTCAATGGGGAAAATCATTGAGAAATGTAAAGCCATATGTATGTCATACGGATACATAGGTGGGAGAAAATCGCATCAGCGCATTGCAAACGCATTACACACGGATGACCACACGGAGAACACTTGTGCAACTCTCGGTAAGGAGACTCTGACCGATTTTCCATATGTTTAATGTGACGCCGGCCTAACTCTCAAACTCTAATTCCCAGCTAAAAAACAGGGAGGCCACACCCTTGCATAAACTGAGTGCAAACACCTTAAGCAAAACCGAAAGAAAAGAACTGGAGTATAAGTTGGTATACTGTGGGGAAAATAAATATTTGATACACTGCTGATTTTGCAAGTTTTCCAACCTACATGGAATGGAGAGGTCTGTAATTTTTATTGTAGGTACACTTCAACTGTGAGAGACAGAATCTAAAAATAAAAAACAGAAAATCACATTGGATGATTTTTAAATAGTGAAATTGAATTTTATAGCATGAAATAAATATTTGATAACCTACCAACCCGCAAGAATTCTGGCTGTCACAGACATGTTAGTTTTTCTTTAAGGGTATGTGTCCACGTTCAGGTTTGCTTCAGGCTTTGGTCAGGATTTTATGCAGGTAAAATCCTGACCAAAAATGCGCCTGAGGTCACTGGCAGGTCACCTGCGGTGTTCCTGCGTGTTTTGCTCATTGTAGCAACATGCTGTGTTCTGAAAAAACGCAACGCATGTGCATTTTTGCGGGAAAAACGCATGCGTTTTTTAATGCACAGTGGAGACGGGATTTCATTAAATCCCCTCCACTATGCTGTAACATCTGGACGCTGCGTTTTTGACGCTGCGGCTCAGCGCTGCGTCAAAAATGCAGCGTTTCCTGAATGTGGACACATACCCTCAGAAGACCACCTCCTCTGCACTCAACTGTATTAATTTCACCTGTTTGAACTCATTACCTGTATAAAAGACACCTGTCCACACACAGCTGTCTAAGGACACCAGAGACAAAATTATAGATGTGCACAAGGATGGGATGGGCTACAGAACAATAGGCAAGCAGCTTGATGGGAAAGCAACAACAGTTGGCACAATTATTAGATAATGCAAGTAACACAAGATGACTGTCAATCTTTCTCGATCTGGGGCTCCATGCAAGATCTCGACTCGTAAGCTAAGGATGATTCTGAGAAAGGTCCGGAATCAGCCCAGAACTACATGGGAGTACCTGGTCAATGACTTGAAGAGAGCTGGGACCACAGTCTCAAACATTACAGTTAGTAACACTCTATGCCATTATGGACTAAAATCCTGCAGGGCATGCAAGGTCCCCTTGCTCACACCAGCATATGTCCAGACCCATTTATAGTTCACCAATGACCTTCTGGATGATCCAGACGAGGCTTGGGAGAAGGTCATGTGGTCAAATGAGACCAATATAAAACTTTTTGGTATCAACTCCACTCGCCGTGTTTGGAGGAAGAAGATAGATGAGTGCAACCCCAAGAACACCATCCTAACCATGAAGCATGGTGGGAGAAACATCATACTTTGGTAGTGCTTATCTGTAAAGGCAACAGGATGACTACCCCATACTGAAGGGAGGATGGATGGGGTCATGTATTAGAAGACTTTGGCCAACAACCTCCTTCCCTCAGTAAGAGCATTGAAGATGGGTTGTGGCTGGGTCTTCCAGCACAACAGTGACCTGAAACACACAGCCAAGGCAACTAAGGAGTGGCTCCATAAGAAGCATTTCAAGGTCCTGGAGTGGCCTAGCTAGTCTCCAGATCTGAACCCAATAGAGAATCTTTGGAGGAAGCAAAAACTCAACGTTGATCATTCGACAGCCCCGAAACCTGAAAGATCTGGAAAAAAAATCTGTATGGAGGAGTGGGCCAAAATCCCTGCTGCAGAGTGTACAAACTTGGTCAAGAATTACAGGAAACATCTGACCTGTGTAATTGCAAGCAAAGGTTTCTGCACTAAAATTTAAGATCTTTTTTCTATTGCATAAAATACTTTTTTCATGCATTAAAATGCAAATTAATTATGTAAAAATCATACAATGTGATTTATTGGATTTTTTTTTAGATTCTATCTCTCTCAGTTGAAGTGTACCTACAATAAAAATTACAAACTCTCCATTCTTTGTAGGTGGGAAAACTTAAAAATTAATCTTTTTATTTATATCTTAAGGTTTATCTGTTTAATGGCCAGTGTGAACATGCTCCTACACATTGCATGCATACCAACGTATACAGTTAATTTATTTCGATTTTGCTATAGCTTTTTGCAATCAGTGCACGCAAGGGCATGGCCTCCGTTTTTTTAACTGGGCATTATGTTCATATAGATTGCCATTGCTGGGTGTCCACAGTTGGGCCCGGGTCCAGCTCGGCCCTTATTTACATTGGGGTCATATTTTGACACATAGTAAATTTTTAATACTAAAGCTTAGGACTGTCCTTTCTGGGTACACCTTGGTTCTGGTGGGATTGCTTTTACGCTTTTTTGATCAAAAACAGTGTTTACTAAGTGTCCTATGTTTTTTATATGCACTATTGCTTTTTACTTACCGCACTTATAGCATGGTATTTGTTTATTTGATTTCTATGTTAGGTTTGGTCTGTTTAATGGCCAGTGTGAACATGTATACATTGTTCACATTGCATGTATACCAACTCATACTTCAGTTTATTTCTTCTGGTTTTACTTTAGGTAATACAATCTGATTCTAATGCGCTGTTGAGCTAATATAATTTAGTTCATTTACTGAACATCTCCAATTAGGGCTTGCGTTCATGCCCAAATTGTGGTTCTGTTTTTTCTGGAGCTGTAATACAGCTGTCAAAGAGATCCATAACGACTTCTGTGTACAGGCACATTAGTTATATGAAAAAAAATCACACTTTTGACTTTTTGAAACAGGCTTACAATTAAATTGTACCTATTATTTTGCATCATGCAAAAAGTGAGCCTTTCTGCAAGAGGTTTGGATCATGAGCTATCTTCTGACCCATCTGTTTTTAAAAAGCATTACTCTCCAAGTAGTACAACTATTTTTTAAGATTTGTGGAAATGTGGAATAGTCCCTTATTTTCATACTTATATGTATGGAGGGATTGTTCCCAGATTATTTGTTCCTAGGTAAATGACACTGAACGGAGACTGTATAGGCTTGGTGCTAAGAGCTGTGCCATGTGTATGAGCTCTTAGTATGTCACAATCCAAGATTCACCTGTGCTTTTGACAGGCTCTCACTAAATTGTGGAAATGAAACTTCCTTAATATCTATTATTATACTAGTTTGCGAACAATATGACAGATAAATACAATTCGTGGTTGACAGTAAATGAGCAACATAATGATGAGTATGACAGTTTGGGATTAGGATTTATCTTTTGGCTTCTTAGTATTTAACCTTTCTTATAAAATACCTTTGTTCTGTCAAGACATACTTGATGGCGTTTCCTTAGATCAAGGCTTCTCACTTCAGAAACACTTCTGGTGCCTAAGCCCAATTAACATCAAGTTGTTAAAACCTGCAATGATCATTTGACTCCAAAGCTAAATTAAGTTAATTGGGCATTGCCACCAAGGAGGAGAAATGTAGGAAATGCAAATAGCTGACATTATTATTATTATTATTATTATTATTATTATTATTATTTATTTATAAAGCACCATTGATTCCATGGTGCTGTACATGAGAAGGGGTTACATACAAGTTACAGATATCACTTACAGTAGACAGACTTACAATGACAGACTGATACAGAGGGGCGAGGACCCTGCCCTTGCGGGCTTACATTCTACAGGAATCAAAGTTAGTTTAGGAATGTTTCTTAATATGCCATTTCTAGAGAAATAGGAGGATCTTTCGTCAGCATGTCCATGGGGCATCTTCTGTTTCTGTCAGCAGATCCTACCCCAATTCCAGTGGATGTCAGGACAGCAGGATGTGAGCTGCAGCTTTGTAGAAATCACATTTACATAATCCAGCTGTATTCCCTGGTGGGTGTCCTTGTAAAGCTCTCATTCTTTAGCACATTTTCTCCCATCTGTGAAATGTAAATCTCCTTCAGTAGATCTGGGAAGTTTAGAGGTGAAGGACTAGCATCTGCCAGGCCAGCAAATCTACAAAAATATATACAGGACGCTGGTGCCTCTCCAAAGGTCAAGAGAGCCTGTCATTATATTTTTATTCTTTTATATGGTCTTAAGAAACATGATCAAAAAGTGCAGCAGGGTCCACCAGTGCGGAAAATTCTAGCATGCCCTACCAGACTCTATATGCACCTCCCTGATTCTAGGGAAAACATCTCTGCACACCATATGGCACCCAAAGATGCATCATTTGTTAAGCCTCCAGGGCCAGAATGGCATCTTTTGCACCCTGCTCAGCTATGAGGAATTGACAGAAATTTCAGTGGCATTTGTTATGCTTTGAAGAGTATAGGTACAGTATATATTCTGTTTTGCCTTTTTTTGTCCCAGATGCCTTTAGTTGTTTAGTAGTTGAGTTTATCTTTTTATCTTTAGTTTAGAATTGGAAATTATTGTCATGTTGAATTCAGGAAAACAATATGTGTAAGAATGAATAAATCCTGTAACGTGGATAACACGGTGCTGAGATATTACATATTGCTCTATTTGCTTTTTAGATTCTAATAGTTTCATAAATGTCATGTGTATTGCAGACCATTATCTCTTGACCTCTTCCTGCTGCGTTATTCTCCTTGCTTACAGCTTTTTCCATCTTTCCTAAATTTCCACCCCCCAGCCAACGTCTTTTTTTCTTCCATTCCTCAAACGGTTAGCATTCTGCCTTTTTTCCCTTAAGGTACCGTCACATTAAGCGACGCTGCAGCGATAGCGACAACGATGCCGATCGCTGCAGCGTCGCTGTTTGATCGCTGTGGAGCTGTCACACAGACCGCTCTCCAGCGACCAACGATGCCGAGGTCCCCGGGTAACCAGGGTAAACATCGGGTTGCTAAGCGCAGGGCCGCGCTTAGTAACCCGATGTTTACCCTGGTTACCAGCGTAAAAGTAAAAAAAACAAACAGTACATGCTCACCTGCGCGTCCCCCAGCTTCTGCTTCCTGACACTGACTGAGCTCCGGCTCTAACAGCACAGCGGTGACGTCACCGCTCTGCTTTCACTTTCACTTTAGGGCTGGCGCTCAGTCAGTGTCAGGAAGCAGAAGCTGGGGGACGCTCAGGTGAGCATGTACTGTTTGTTTTTTTTACTTTTACGCTGGTAACCAGGGTAAACATCGGGTTACTAAGCGCGGCCCTGCGCTTAGTAACCCGATGTTTACCCTGGTTACCAGTGTAAAATATCGCTGGTATCGTTGCTTTTGGTGTCAAACACAACGATACACGGCGATCGGACGACCAAATAAAGTTCTGGACTTTATTCAGCGACCAGCGACATCACAGCAGGATCCTGATCGCTGCTGCGTGTCAAACTAAACGATATCGCTAGCCAGGACGCTGCAACGTCACGGATCGCTAGCGATATCGTTTAGTGTGACGGTACCTTTATTCACCCAAAAGGCCTCTCTGCTTAATTGATAAATCTTGGAGTCGTGACGATAAATCTGCTTCATTTGTTCATATTATTTTCCTTTATGTGCACACCACATATTAAGTCATGTTTTATTAGGCTGAACAGAACAGATCAGTTATTTATGCAAAATGGTACATGTCCCAATGGTATGTAACGTCTTATTCTACCATAGGTGCCAGCAACAACTCCAGACAGCTTCACAGAGATCTACAAAGCTTGCCAGTATCTGTTAATAGAGTAATTGTTTAGAGCTACCAGGAGGCACACGAGGAATATGCAAAATTAGCGCAGATGGCATTCATGTTGGCAATTATCCCAAGGATCCCAGGACTATTTTGCAGCCATCAAGGTACAAGGTATACATATAGAAATAGCATTTGAAGTAATGGCAACGAACAATAGGTGTCAAATTGTGCCTTTACATTTATTTTATTTTACTCACTTATATATTGACAATAATTGTACAGCGCTCTACAAACATCATAATAAATATCTTAGCTATAATCATTTTTCCATCATGTTTCATTTCTTACCTCAACTATACCATGTTATTCTATATCTTGTCACACCTAGTCTAAAAAATGCAGACTAAAAGAAAGTATCCATCCCAGAACAACAATTTTTATCTCCAAATGAATGAAAATATAGAGCAGCATATCCACCAGGCAACCATACAATTTATAAAATTCTTTTAACGCTAGTGAAGTTTAATGGATGCTGTTATACATTTAACTCCGTCGTACCGCAGGATTGATATGGACTCTCCTGGTGAGGTGGATTCACTAAGCCGAGGTCAAGGTGAGCAGCATGGGTATGAAGCATTGATGCTGCGGACTGGAAATAGCCAGCTGGCATGTGGTACAGCAAGGACCAGTAGAGCTGAATATGCAGGTAGGCACGTGGACCACCTCAGCTAGGAGTGGTAGAAAAAGCAAAGTCGAGTGTGCAGACAGCACCCTGAATCAACAGAGAAGAGTATGCATTGCAGACTACTATGTGCAGACAGTATCTTGAATCAGAAGAGATAAGTATGCAGAAAGGTACCTTAATTTAGGAGACTGGAGTATGCAAACAGCACCTAGAATCAGCAGAGACAATTATACAGAGGTATCGTCATGCAGCAGAGTTTAGTCTGCAGACAGCATCGTGAATTAGCAGGGACAACTAGATTGGCAGGTACCTTGATTCTGCAGATTTGAGGGTGTGAACAGCAGAGATACGTAAGCTTGCTGGTAGGTGTCTTGATGCAGCAGAGTTGAGCATGCGGACAGCGCCAGAAACTGCAGAGGTGAGCTGGTAGTAAAGCTGAATATTGAGTAGCATTCAGGAGCTGTTGCATAGATAATTGACCGTCTGACTGTACCAGAGCCCAGTGGAAAGTGTGGCTAGGCTCCTAAAAAGTATGTTAGCAGCCTGAAGTACCCGAATACTCAAGCGGCATGATATGAAAGGCCTCTGATGATGACATCAGAGGTTCATGACAGGTTACTGTAGTAAACCAGCGCAGACTAGCACTTTTGAGATGGTTGTAGGGGACGGAAGAAGTAAAGCCAGGATAGATAAGTAAGAAGTATGCAATAAACTTCTAAGCTCTCTTAGTTCCATCAGCCTGCAGGATATTATTAAGGTCTTTGATCTTATTATGTAACAGTTTTGAATCTAAAAACAACATAGTGGTAAATGGTGGACATCTCTGGAGAGCTAAGCAAATGGGGATATAACTTTAAGAAGGGGAATTAATAAGTCCTGCTGGGTGGTTCTGTTGTGAGAGGAGGAAGTATATGCACCCATACATCTTAAATAGCTAACAATATGTGTACTCCCTTATGAGCACTTACCTCTACCAAGTGTTCTTGTATTCTGTATGGGGAGAGGGGACAAAGTCACTGCTAGACCTTTTTAGTACAGCTAGTCTAGAGGGAGAACAAAAGGATTAAGCTTTGGAATTCAAACTGTTATTTTCTCTCCCGACATCATGTGATGAGAGAGTCAGGAGATACCATACCAATAAGATGGTCACTTGCCCCTCCCCCCAAAAGAAAAAACTAAACTGATTTGGCATGCTTTAATATAACGGTAATCCATATTTAGTGCCTTTTTAAAAATTTTTGTCTTTAAGCAATATTTCTATGGCATTAAATTAAATGTACAAAAATAATGCATGGCATATTTTATAGCTATGGCAGATTTGATTCTGTGGTTGAGGGGTCAAGTGGGAACTGTAGACAAATTGTCTACAGTCTAATTGCAACATCTAGTGAACGCTATTGACCACTTCTCCACATGACTTCTTCATTCTGCAGACATTTCCACCATCATCATGAGTGATTTCAATATATTCATTGACACCTATCAATCAGCCTTCAATTTTTTGTCACATGCTTCATGATTTTTTCTGGCACAATTGTCCTGCACAGCCACCCACACAGATGGACATACACAAGACCTCGTCTTCACCCACTTCTGTTCACCTATCTAACTACAGTGTGGGTAAGTATTTGATCCCTTGCTGATTTTGTAAGTTTGCCCACTGACAAAGACATGAACAGTCTATAAATTTAAGGTTAATTTTAACATTGAGAGATAAAATTTCAAAAATATAATGAAGAAAATCAAATTGTATAAATTATAAAAATTATTTGCATTTTGCAGTGAGAAATAAGTATTTGATCCCTCTGGCAAACAAGACTTAATACTTGGAGGCAAAACGCACAGCAGTCAGATGTTTTTTGTAGTTGATGATGAGGTTTGCGCACGTCAGGAAGAATTTTGGTCCACTCCTCTTTGCAGATCATCTCTAAATCATTAAGATTTTGAGGCTGTCGCTTGGCAACTTGGAGCTCAACTCCCTCCATATTTTTCTATGGGATTAAGGTTTGGCGACTGGCTAGGCCCTCCATGACCTTAATGTGCTTCTTTTGAGCCACTCATTTGTTGCCTTGGCTGTATATTTTGGGTCATTCTCTTGCTGGAAGACCCAGCCACAACCCATTTTTAATGTCCTGGTGGAGAGAAGGAGGTTGTTACTCAGGATTTTATGGTACATTGCTCCATCCATTCTCCCATTGATGCGATTAAGTAGTCCTGTGCCCTTAGCAGAGAAACACCCCCAAAACATAATGTTTCCTCCTCCATGCTTGACAGTGGGGCAGGTGTTCTTTGGGTCATAGGCATTTCTCTTCCTCCAAACATGGCGAGTTGAGTTAATGCCAAATACCTCAATTTTTGTCTCGTCTGACCACAGCACCTTCTCCCAATCACCCACAGAATCATCTAGGTGTTCATTGGCAAACTTCAGACGGGCCTGCACATGTGCCGCCTTAAGCAGGGGGACCTTGCGGTCACTGCAGGATTTTAAACCTTTACGGCGTAATGCGTTACCAATGGTTTTTTGGTGAATGTGGTCCCAGCTGCCTTGAGATCATTAACAAGTTCCCCCATGTAATTATAGGCTGATCTCTCACCTCCATCATGGTCAAGGATACCCCATGAGGTGAGCTTTTACATACTGCCCCAGATCGATGTCGATTGACAGTCATTTTGTATTTCTTCCATTTTCTTACTATTGCACCAACAGTTGTCTCCTTCTCACCCAGTGTCTTACTTATGGTTTTGTAGCCCATTCCAGCTTTGTGCAGGTCTATGATATTGTTCCTGAGATCCTTAGAAAGCTCTTTGGTCTTGCCCATGTTGTAGAGGTTAGAGTCTGACTAATTAATTGAGTCTGTTGACAGGAGCTTTTTTTATACAGGCGACTATGTAAGACAGCTGTCTTTAATGCAGGTAACGAATTGATTAGGAGCATCTAACTGGTCTGCAGGAGCCAGATTTCTTAATGGTTGGTAGGGAATCAAATACTTATTTCTCACTGCAAAGTGCGAATAAACTTATATAATTTATACAATGTGATTTTCTGGACTTAATTTTTGATATTCTATCTCTCAATGTTAAAATTAACCTACCCTTAAAATTATAGACTGTTCATGGCTTTCTCAGTGGGCAAACTTACAAAAGCAGCAAGAGATCAAATACTTATTTTCCCCTCTGTATATAATCACACTTCTCCCCCTATGTAGTCACATTCTTATGATTGTCCTTTTTACCTGCCCCCCCAAGCCCAGCAGCTAGCACACGCCCACAAAAACCTCTCATACCTCGACACTCACACACTGTTTGACGCTCTTCAACCACTGTACGACATACCATCACTTAATGACTCAGACCCAACCACTCACTATTTTCTAAAACACCACACTAGCATCAGTTATTGACTCAGTTGCCCCTCTCAAACACAGCAGAAGACAATGAATTAATAGACAACCCTGGCACACCAACCTCACAAAAAAGTGTCAAGCATAAGGGATTGTAGAATGGCGCAGGAAGAAAACAAACTCATAATAAGACATTGCCACATTTAAACAAGCATTTCTCACATTGAAGTCAGCCCTCATCTCTGCTAAAGAGGAATAATTCATAGCTCTAATATTTTCTCTATCTCACAACCCTAAAAAGTTATTCAACACTTCAAATTCACTCCTCCATCTACCTCTACCCCCTCCGACCTCTCACATTTCTGTAGAAGACATTAAAACACACTTCAAAAACAAGATCGACCACAACGGACAAGTTTTTACTGTTCAACCACTACAACCCCTTCAAATAACATACTAATGCCCTTCCCCATAACATTCTTTCCCAACATCACTGACAAAAAACGTACTCATATTCTCTTCAAATCACACCTCACCAAATGCGCTGTGGTGCAGTGACCCACGTTACAGCCAGGGGGCGCTGTGTGTGCGGTTCAAGATGCGCTTGGAGGCATAAATGTGATGAGACAAAGTCCGGCAGGAGTGTAAATGGCTGGTGTGTGTGTTGCAGAGGAAGACACTCTGCGCTGTCAGTCTGAAGTTAAGTTGGTGTGCTGGGACCTGTAGTCCCACGTGTAATTGTGTAATGCTAATGGGAGAATGACAGGGCTAGTTGTGAGAGATGGGAGGGTCAAACTAGCCACACACACCCACACTCCCACCCAGGGGAGTGGTTACAGGTATGTAATTTGACCAGGGTGTGGGTCACATGATTCCTGTGTATGGATCTGTTTGCTCCATGTGCAAGGTCCTGTTGGCGTCTCCTGGCATTGGAGAAGTCCTGCAAGCACCTGAGACCGTGGACCTAGTGGACGGGTCAGTGTTGGATTCTCCTGGCATTGGAGTGAAGTCCTGGAAGCACTGCTGAGGCTATGGACTGAATGCTCGAGGGTGTTGGATTGTCCTGGGATGGATTGGAGTCCTGCAAGCGCCTGGTAAGAGTGAGTCCTGCAATAGCCCGGAAGCACTGCTGAGGCTATGGACTGAATGCTTGAGGTGTTGGATTGTCCTGGTATGGGCTGGAGTCCTGGAAGCACCTGGTAAGAGTGTGTGTCCTGGAATGGTCAGAGTGTTGGATTGTCCGCAGATGGACTGGAGTCCTGTAAGCACTTGGTAAGATCATGGACTGATGGCCTGTGTGTTGGAAGTGCCTGTGATTGGACTTCCTGGAAGGGCATGGAAAGGCTGCACCTACAGAGCCTGAGACGGTTTCTGTGTTGGGGAAGCCACAGTTCCTACTGTGGGTCTGGACTATCCGAGGTGCCCTGGTCACAAGGACTGTGATCCCAGTGAGGCAGCTTTCCCCTGTGAACCAGCACTGGCAGGAGTCAGTGTGTGGAGCCGAAGCTCCTGAGAGGTAACCCCTGGTATGGTAAAAAACTTATTATATACGGCAGAGATGTATCTACCATTTAAACAGACTGTCGGGGTTTAATATGTTCCGATGATGCATGTAATGAACTGTGCAGTCACCTGGTGACTGGAGAGAAAAGACGTGACTACCGAATGTTTTGTAAAGCCACACATGTTAAAGTAACAGACTGTGTGTAACCTGGCTTACGGTGCGGTGTATGATGCTTTAATAAACCGGAGTGGACTTAATTTGTGTGAGAAATCGTGCCTATATGCGTTATTCCCGTGCAAAGCGAGTGTCCCCCAATACACTCAGTAAGAGCAATCTTACAGCGCACATGATCCGATCCCAACCAACTTGCTCCCTAACCTTGCTGCTAAGCTAATCGGGGTTCTAAACCACCTCTTCAACCTATCATTAACCCCTGGTGTCTTCTCTTCTGCTTTCAAACATGCAACATCACATCTTGAAGAAATCATCCTTATATCCAACCTCAATGTCCAGCTATCTCCCCATAGCACAAAAAAAGCACATACTGTACAAATTGAACTTTCCTCCCACCTCTCATCTAACTTACTCTGCTACAACCTACAATCTAGCTTCTGGCCCACCACTGCATTGAAACCACCATAACCAAAGTTACAAATAATTTACTAATCTCCAAAGCTAACAGACAATAATCTATACTCTGGCTTCTAGATATGTCCTCTGCCTTTGACATAGTTGACCACTCCCTCCTACTACAGATTCTCTCTTCCCTTTGAAGCAAAGACCTTGCCCTCTCCTGGGTCTCCTTATACCTCAAGAACCACACATTTAGCATCTCCCATTCCCACGCTATCTCCTCATCCTGCCCTCTCTCTATAGGTATACCTCAAGGCTCTGTCATGGGACTAAAACTCTTCTCCATCTGTACTTTTGACCTGGACAACTCACAAAGTCACATGGCTTCCAGTACTGCCCAGATGTCACCTCTTTGCCGTCCAGAATCCAAGAGTATCTTTCAGCCCTATTCCTCTTCTTCTCTTCACGTTATCTAAAACTTAATGTGGATAAAGTCAGACTAATTATCTTTCCTCTATCTCAATCAATCCCTACAAGCCCTGAATATCACTATAAACAGAAGGAAAAAAGAGGCAGAGCGGCACTTCCAGCGGCTCAATAAAACAAGAATTTATTTAGCAAGCAGGGTTAAAAAACTGATGCATTTATGGCACCCAGAATGCGCTTGATCACTATAGACAACATAATTCTTTTCCGTGTACTATAAGTTCGCTGCCTCAGTGTAACCCTTGACTTTGTCCTATCCCTCAAACCCCATATCCAAGCCCTTACCACCTCCTGCCGCCTGCCACTCAAAAATATTTCCAGAATTCATCCAATGCTCAATCTCAAATAAACTAAAATGTTAGCCCATGCCCTCAACATCTCTTGCCTTTACTACTGCAATATCCTCCTCTATTGCGCTCTGACTAAAGGTACCGTCACACTCAGCAACGCTGCAGCGATATAGACAACGAGCCGATCGCTGGAGCGTCGCTGTTTAGGTCGCTGTAGAGATGTCAAACACAGCAGCTCCAGAACGATGCAGGAGTGATCCTGTGACGTAAGGGCTACTCACTTATCGTTCTCACAGGTCGTCACAGGTCGTTAGCTCCATGTAAATCATTGCTGGCATCGTTGCTTTTGCTGTCAAACACGACGATTCACGCCGATCTAACGACCAAATAAAGTTCTGAACTTTCAGCTACGACCAACGATATCGCAGCGGGATCCGGATCGCTGCTGCGTGTCAAACACAACGAGATCGCTATCCAGGATGCTGCAACGTCACAGATCGTTGTCGTTCTCGTTGTTAAGTCGCTCAGTGTGAAGGTACCTTTACACTCTCGCACTTCTCCAGTCTGTCGTTAACTCTGCTGCCCAATTAATACATCTCTTCCCTTGCTACTCCCTTTACTCTTGTATGTTCCTCACCCAATCGCCTCCAAGACTCCTTCTGGACATTCCCAAACCTCCTGAACTGAACTGATAGCCTCACCATGTCTGAATACAGTGATCTACAGCCCAGTTGGTTCAGATATGAAAATAGTTGATCTCAACTAATTTTGTGGTGCTAATAACGAATATGATGGTTAAATTTGCTAATTGGCTCTAATTTTCAAGATCCAGAGGAGGTTGTAATGCTTATGACACCTTTCATGCAGGCTTATAGAAAAACTGTGTCTTTATTATTTCATATTAATTATTGCTTTGTTAGTAGCTAGTCTATTGCATCATCTATTTAGTCTAGCGAGTCTTCAGTATTCTATCATTTTTGGGTGAGCAATCCAAAAACACAAACTCAGCTCCTATGATGTAATCCTAATTACAGTTGCATCACTTACTTTTATAAATGCTATCTGTGAAAGGTATACAATTTTGGGATTTCTTATATTAGTCTCTTAGCATATTGACATGTTTCTATATGATTTTTTAGATATGCCTCGTTCTTGCATTAATAAAGCGGATCATTTGTGCTACATGTTCAGAAAAGTCACTTTTGTGTCACAAAGGTGAAATTTGTCTCCCATGATAAGGAAAGTCTATGACCTGTATTTTGTATACAGAATAGTAGATCAGGACATCAGTTTGAGCTCCTCACATATGGTGCAATAGATGTGCATCACATCTTGCCCAGTGGTTGCACAGGAAGAGGCAATCTATGCCTTTTGCAGTCCCAATAATCTAGAGAGAGCCAACAGATCACACTACCAATTGCTATTTCTGCATGGTGCCCCCCATTAGGAAAGAAGTTTCAAGGAAGAATAAGTGGACTTTACAGTATCCAAATATTCCATCTGCAATATGCCCAATACCACATGCCGAAGAACTGCAGATTCCAAAAGCACCAGGAACATTTTCAGTCGCTCAAGTGAAGAAGAGGGTACTTGGTGTCATAAAGCATCTTCCTCTCATGACCCTCACTTTCTGTTAGCAACCTCAACTGAACAATAGATTATAATACAGTTATAATGAGCTTGTTAGAGTTTTGGATCTGCCCAACAGTAAGGCTGAGTTCTTAGGTTCCAGTCTACTGCAGAGAAATCTCCTAGAGGGCGATGTTTGGATTTCTTTGTTCCGCAGCTGTGATAAAGATCTTGTTGAATACTTCACCATGTAGGGCGATCTTGTTGCATGGAACAACATCAACAGTTTACTGGAAGCTCTAAATATAAGTCATTAGAGTTGAGCTGATTTGTTCGGGTTCGGTTCCAAATACGATGGGCATCGAATATTGTTTTTGCAATATTCATCGAACACAGCCAAATGCCATTAGAGTCAATGGGAGTAGAATTTACCGAATATGTTCGGAACTAATCATCAAACATACATTCGGCATGAATAGTGTACCAATATGGCACGAATATGGCAAATTCAGATTTGGTGACCAAATCCTAACAAATTTGCTCAACTCTAGTCATTATCCAGAGAAATGGAAACTCTTCATCGATTCATCCAAAACTAGCCTAAAAGCCATCTTGCTGCATAATGGCAAAGTGCTACCTTCAATTCCAGTTGGTTATGCAGTCCACAGGAAAGAAACCTATGACAACATGACATAGCTGTTGAGGTCCCTATACTAGGACCAACATTTATGGCCCCTCTGTGGTGACTAAGGGTATGTGCACACGTCAGGATTTTTTGCGTTTTTCCCGCTATAAAACCGCGATAAAAACGCGAAAAAAACGCTAACATATGCCTCCTATTATTTACCGTGTATTCCGCATTTTTTGTGCAAATGTTGCGATTTTTTCCGCGAAAAAATCGCATCGCGGAAAAAAAAGCAACATGTTCATTAAAAATGCGGAATTGCGGGGATTCCGCACACCTAGGAGTCCATTGATCTGCTTACTTCCCGCACGGGGCTGTGCACACCATGCGGGAAGTAAGCAGATTATGTGCGGTTGGTACCCAGGGTGGAGGAGAGGAGACTCTCCTCCACGCACTGGGCACCATATAATTGGCCAAAAATAAAAGAATTAAAATAAAAAATAGTCCTATACTCACCTTCGATGTCCCCTGCAGTGTTCCCGCCTCACCGCTGCATGCTGCCGCTTCGGTTCTCATAGCTGGTGTGCGGTGAAGGACCTGTGATGACGTCACTGTCTTGTGATTGGTCGTGAGCGGTCATGTGACCGCTCACGTGACCGCTCACATGACCGCGACGTCATGGAAGGTCCTGCGCGCACACACCAGCTATAGGAAGAGGAACGGACGCCGCTGAGGAGATCGTCTGGGTGAGTATAAGCATTTTTTTAAATTTTTTTTATTATTTTTAAACATTCTATCTTTTACTATTGATGCTGCATAGGCTGCATCTATAGTAAAAAGTTGGTCACATTTGTCAAACAGTATGTTTGACAAGTGTGACCAACCTGTCAGTCAGTTTTCCAAGCGATGCTACAGATCGCTTGGAAAACTTTAGCATTCTGCAAGCTAATTTCGCTTGCAGAATGCTAAAAAAAACGCGAAAAAAACGGAAAAAAAACCGCAAAAAAAATGCGGATTTCTTGCAGAAAATTTCCGGTTTTCTTCAGGAAATTTCTGCAAGAAATCCGGACGTGTGCACATACCCTTTAAAGGCAGCTGCCCTCTTAGTTAGTCTCCAGTGTAGTACAAGAGACAAGAAAAAAAGAGTTGTAACTGAATGAGGACCAATTTCTGTAACTGTTTACAATTCGCAATAGTGTTTAGAAAGGTTTTACTTATTTTTTTGGATTATAAGACGCACTTTTATGATCCCCAAAATAAGGGGTAAAATGGGGATGCGTCTTTTAAACCGTCTTATAAACTGTTCTTACCAAGGGGTCAATGATGCGGGCCTGGAGCTGGGGGTGTTGCGGTAGTGGTGCGGTGTTTCTGCAGTGTGTGGATGTGGTACGGTGGCAACCGGTGGTCCTGCGGTGGTGGTACAGCGGCAAACAGTGGTGGTACAGCAGCGAGCAGTAGCCCTGTGGCAGTGGCATATGTCAGGAGATGAGATCTCAGCTCCAAGATCTCCATCTGTGCATGCTCCACCCCGGCAGCCATTTTCCAGGAGTCCACCGCATAGTAAACAGTGCAGGGGCTCTGGGCTTTCACAAAATGTCGGCGGAGCCCCCGCACCACCGAGCACCTGCAGCGCCACTCTTGCCTCCTCTAGCAGCGACTCTGGGACCCTGCTCCATTTTGGCCTGCACCACCGAACACCAGCAGTGACCCTGAGACCGCGCTTTCACCGCAGCCACCACCCCCCGGTAAGCAATAAGATGCCTGAATTGTAAGAAGCATCACTATTTTATAAAAAAATGTTTTTTTCCCTATTTTTCTCCTCAAAATTTGGGGTGCGTCTTATAATCCGATGCATCTTATAAACGCCAAAATACGGTATTTTAATTCTTGCGAAGTTCCCTCTAAATAAATATAAAAAAATTGCCATAACAAAATATTCTGCATTTTTACATCTACAAAAAATAAGTGTTTCACAGTAGTTGAACTTTTATGAATCAATTAAATGTAGCAGTAAAAGGAAAATTCCTTGAGATTTGAATTCATGAGGTCAAAATCATTAAGAAATGGCTCATTGATAACTGAACCTGACAAGTTTTGAAAATATGTAGAACAGTGTTATCTCTCACATTTAGAACCTTCAAACAGAAACCTGAAAACTCATCTATTCAAAGACTCCACCTGCAATGACTCAACTCCCACCTCAATATCTCCAGAGCTGCTGCAGCCCCCATTCCACCGACCTATTGTCTCCTTCCTCGACTCTATGTAGAGTGTAAGCCCATGAGGGCAGGGTCCTTTCCCCGTCTGTACATGTCTTAGTCTGTTTGCTTAAAAAAAGTCTGCATATGTTATGTATGTAACACCTCTTTCCTGAAATTAGGGGTGCTTTAAAAATAAATAATAATGTTAGTGGCGAATAAGCTAAGGCTTGTAAGTGGCCAATCTAAACAACATCATTTTGGTAATGTTATACAGTGGAGGCATAAAGCAGAAGAATAGTCTTCAGGAGGGTCATTGACACCCTTAAAGAGCTTTGCTAGAATGACATATTATAATGTGGCTTTTATTGCTTCTGGCCAGGTTATTCATGTCTGAAAGCTCGGAACCTTTTAGTATTATTGTATCCCAATGGTCTAACACTTCACCTGGTTTTTTAGTGATTATTTAAATCCTGTAATTTAAATAAAGTATTCTAGGCATTTTTTCCAGAGTTTACATTTGCTGTAGGTTGGGTTGATATAGGGAAGAGTTAAGCTCAATCCCATTTCAAAAGTTAAAGAGCTGTCTGGCTTGTTGGGGACCTATCTTATCCACGACCATCAGTAATATACCATATTTTTTTGGATTATAAGTAGTGTTGAGCATTCCGATACTGCAAGTATCGGGTATCGGCCGATACTTGCTGTATCGGAATTCCGATACCGAGATCCGATATTTTTGTGATATCGGGTATCGGTATCGAAACAACATTAATGTAAAAATGTGTAAAAGAGAGAATTAAAATAAAAAATATTGCTATACTCACCTTTCCGACGCAGCCTGCACCTTACCGAAGGAAGCGGCAGCGTTCTTTGTTTAAAATTCGCGCTTTTCTTTCCTTTACGTGAGTCCCGGCTTGTGATTGGTTGCGTGCCGCCCATGTGACTGGGACGCAACCAATCACAGCAAGCCGTGACGTAATTTCAGGTCCTTCAGGATTTTAAAATTACGTTCCGGCGTTGTGATTGGTTGCGTCGCAGTCACATGGGAGACGCAACCAATCACAGCAAGCCGTGACGTAATTTCAGGTCCTTAAGGATTTTAAAATTACGTCCCGGCTTTGTGATTGGTTGCGTCGCAGTCACATGGGAGACGCAACCAATCACAAGCCGTGACGTCACGGGAGGCTGGACACGCGCGCATTTTAAAATGGGCGCGTGTCCAGCCTCCCGTGACGTCCCGGCTTGTGATTGGTTGCGCCGCGATCAACCAATCACAAGCCGGGAGGCTGGACACGCGCCCATTTTAAAATTTTAAAATGCGCGCGTGTCCAGCCTCCCGGCTTGTGATTGGTTGACCGCGGCGCAACCAATCACAAGCCGGGACGTCACGGGAGGCTGGACAGGCGCCCATTTTAAAAAGCGCGCGTGTCCAGCCTCCCGTGACGTCACGGCTTGTGATTGGTTAATGGCGGCCATGTTGCCGGGACGCGGACCAATCACAGCAAGCCGTGACGTAATTTCGTCACGGCTTGCTGTGATTGGTCCGCGTCCCGGCAACATGGGCGCCGTGACCAATCATAAGCCGGGACGTCACTGGAGGCTGGACACGCGCGCTTTTTAAAATAGGCGCGTGTCCAGCCTCCCGTGACGTCCCGGCTTGTGATTGGTTAATGGCGGCCATGTTGCCGGGACGCGGACCAATCACAGCAAGCCGTGACGTAATTTCGTCACGGCTTGCTGTGATTGGTCCGCGTCCCGGCAACATGGCCGCCCTGACCAATCACAAGCCGGGACTTCACGTAACCAAGTAAAAGCGCGAATTTTAAACAAACAACGCTGCCGGTTCCCTCGCTGAGGTCCAGGCTGCGTCGGAGAGGTGAGTATAGCGATATTTTTTATTTTAATTCTTTCTTTTACACATTTATATGGATCCCAGGGCCTGAAGGAGAGTTTCCTCTCCTTCAGACCCTGGGAACCATCAGGAATACCGTCCGATACTTGAGTCCCATTGACTTGTATTGGTATCGGGTATCGGATTGGATCCGATACTTTGCCGGTATCGGCCGATACTTACCGATACTTTCAAGTATCGGACGGTATCGCTCAACACTAATTATAAGGCACACTTTTTTTTCCCTGCAGCAGCACCGGACACCCGGAGCACCAGACACCTGGAGCGGTGCACTGTGCATCCAAACACCCCCTCATCCCAGCCTGCGGCCTGCAGGAAAGCTCCACTCTTGCCTCCTCCAGCAGCGACCCTGGGACCCCGCTTCACCGCAGCCACCACACCCGGCAAGCAATAAGATGCACGGATTATAAGAAGCACCACCATTTTATTAAAAAATATATCTTTCCTATATTTCTACTCAAAATTTGGGGTGCGTCTTATAATCTGGAGCATCTTATAATCCGAAAAATACGGTACCGGTAATTAATTGAACACGAGGGTTACGTGACTGCATTTTGAATAATTCCATCTGAAAAGTTGTGAGAATTTCCCTGCTAAATATTTATACATAATTTACATAATACTTTGGGCTGGGCATGCCTTTTTAATGAGTTAATACATCCCAGTACAGGGTCTCACATAACATTTTTCTTAAATGTAATTGGATTTTTTGTTTTTATCTGGTCTCATCCTTCCAGTGATGCATGCACTCTCTTTTATCTCAGAGACAACCTAAGAAGGAAGTAATAAATAAGCTGTATAACAAGAAGAGCATAGCCTTACAGCAGTATGAAAGGATGTCTATTCTCTTATCCAGATTGGGGTAAGCATGTATAACAGCACAGGATGTCTGCTGCCATGACATAATGTAATAAATAATTGTAATTATTAAGGCATGCATGCTAACTCTTAGAGCAATAAATATATATACCGTATATATATATATATATATATATATATATATATATATATATATATATATATATATATACAAAATCAATACAAAATGACAAGGTTTATATGAAATTATTACTACACATTATTATGCCAAATGCAGGGGCTAAGACAGCACCTCTCCCCTTAGGCCTGGTTTTACTCCACCATCATTCACGGTCTAGGTGCAGACAGTAATGTCCACAGTGGCCATGGATCTCCTCACTCGAAATCAACAGCTTCATATATGCCTTTGAGACCTTGAGTAAGGAGACCTGGTCCATACTCTGTGTGAAGCTCAAAAGAACTCAGTAGTCTGTGTCGAATACAGAGGATCAGTGTTGTCTAGCGTCTTCCAATAAGCTTTAGTTTCATGACATGCAGTGCAGGCAGGGTCACGCTTGAGATGCAGAGATAGCATTTGCACCCAAATCCCGATGCCAAAGTGTGATTAAACCCTTCCATATGCTATAATAAGATATCTGTAATATTAGAAGGCCTCTAAGTTCTGGGTGAAGGCATGTGCATGTGTAAGGGGGTGATGGTTAATGAAGGCTCCACGGCACTTGTGACCAAATGTTGTCATCTACTTAGCAAGCTGAGAAAAGTTAGAACTGGAAGATGGAGGAGACTCCGTTGGTCAAGACCTGATGTCCAGTCTACACCAGCCGAGACCCGATATCCAGATTCTGCAGGTAAAGCACCAAAAGACGAACATGGATTATCTGTGACCAGATGTATGCTGTGGTGATCAGTAGATGGAAGAGAACCAGGCCGTTACTTTCAATGTAGACATATGGTACAGGGTGTGGGCCAGGACAGTGCAGCAGAAGGGACTGGGGCTGGTTAGTGTAAGGAGTACACATTGGGTACTAAGTGACTTACTACTTAGAACTTGAGGCCTAGAGGGAAATAACGGTGACCCCCGTTAGTGCCAGTATAATATTCGAAAATGCTTGAAGGACACATTGCTGTGATGGATCTATCATTGCGAGTGTCGCCCTTGAAAGTTAGAGCAGAAGGACATTAAATCACTGTTTATACTAAGAGTTAGCTAGCTAGAACAGAGAAGAGGATATTAAAACTGTTATAATGTTGTTGTCACCATTACTGCTATTATGTTACTTGTTACCCTGTATTTGAGCAACTGGCTGTTTCCATAATTAACACTTTCATTTTTGTGTTAGAGTAATAAATAGCTTTAGTTGGTTACTTTCGCCTCCACATTATGATTGGTTGCATCCCAGCAACCTGTGTATACATGGTCAGTGATTTTTGTAGGGAAAGGAGCATCAATGTAATTTTCCTGTGGCTCTCTAGCCTAGGAGACCCTTCACCCTTAGGGTATGTGTCCACGTTCAGGATTGCATCAGGATTTGGTCAGGATTTTTCATCAGTATTTGTAAGCCAAAACCAGGAGTGGAACAATTAGAGGAAAAGTATAATAGAAACATATGCTCCACTTTTGCATTTATCACCCACTCCTGGTTTTGGCTTACAAATACTGATGAAAAATCCTGACCAAATCCTGATGCAATCCTGAACGTGGACACATACCCTTAGACAATCAGCAAACAACATTTGGGAGAATTCTCTGAAACAGAAGAGGGCTTGCTTCTTGTTCCTTGGTTACTTTTCAACTTTGTGCCCACTGTACTGGATACACACTTGTTTACAATCCTAAAATCTGAGCCAATCCAATGAGGCACATGATCGAGCAGCGCTGAGAACAATAGAGCTTGCTGCTAGTTACTGCTTCATGAACACCACTAACTAAAGGAAATATGTAAGGCTTGGGCTTCAAGGACAACAGCTTTGGGCATCTTGGAGAAAGCAACCTCAGACAGATTCCTAAAAGTTTCACACAACCACTGCCAGTCCATCTATTAACATCATAAAACCTAAATTACACTATGCTTTATTCTGTAATTATTCATAGTAAGTTCCCAGTAAGGAATACAAAATCATTTTAGAATTGATGGCGCAGTTGTATATACAACAAGGTCTGTGTTCTTTACTGTATTGTATGTGACTGCCAATAAATAAGTATGTCTATTAACCAAAATAAAACAACATGTCAGCTAAATTTTAATAGCAGGTCATAAAGGGGTTTCCCATAATTTTTTTCAAACCTAACAGAATTCCCCCCCAACCACGGATAGCATAAATCAAATTCCAGAGAGGTTATCGCAGCAATGTATATGTTGCTCTCAAACGCTGCAATGTTTCATAGAAAACAACTTTTGAAAGCCGGGCGGTGACTATGGGGGTGATTCATCAGAGCTTTTTTGCCAGATTCTTGTAAAACAGCTTTTGAAAAGTTGCATTTTTTTCCCTCAAATGCGAGGTTGCACAAAAAAGCAGCTGTGGTCATGTTTGTGGGGTCAAGGCTGGTGGTAGCGCCCACTCTTCAAATTCATGATGAGCAGTGGCGTTTGTTATACCACAAACCTTACTACAGCAGGAGCTGGAGTAAGATTTGTGGCGAGGCGCACATAGCGAGGCACGACTCTACGTGCCACACCTAAATCATTAAGTGATATGAGCCTTTTAATGAATCAGGAGCATCTGCTCCAAAACGCCACCTCATCAAGGCTGGCAAGAGAATCACTGGTCTTGATGAACCACCCCCTATGTGTCTTGGATTATTATTCCGAGGGAGGTCCCAGCAGTTTCTTTCTGCCCCACTCCATTTATGTATGTGTATGGGGCGAGGCAGTCTATAGAAGCATGTTGCGGAGAAGCCACTCCTCAGATATCTGAGACGCATAATCCCAGGTGATAATTGTAAAATGAAAAAAAAAAAAAAACAAGTGTTATCTACTGCTTTGATCCCATGATGCTACAATGTCGCTGCGGCGGTAGTCTCCTTTTCAGACCAGAAGTAAAGCTGTATGATCCATTCAGTAACCTGACAGCCGAGGCCACTCGGTGCTGAGGGTTAGGTGACTGATGGACGGGATTTCATTACTTCTGATTGGAGAATATCTGTTTAGGATTACATTAAATCATGGTCAGTATTATAAAAAAACATTATTATGAAGTCTCAATATTTTTGGTACAAACTATTTTATGTCATTTATCAGATTCTTCAGTGGTTATTATAACCATCCTCATTTCCATAATGCACAGACAGTAGGTCCGTCCTTGTTGGACTTCTGTTGCAATCGGCAGTAGGCTTTCTAGAATAAAGTTTTCTGCACCTATTTAATCTCCTTCAAGGATATCCCCATAGTATGATGCTGTACACTTACAGTAGGTATGGTTTGTATGGTATGGTGTCTACGGCAGTTTTGAAAATAGCTGATCGAGGCTGGAGCAGGACCACATTCTCAAGATAGAGAAGTGGGGCCCAAATCTATAAGAGATTATGGGCTCCATTGTGCATAAGCCATAAATATCTGAAATTGGACAACCCTATGAAATTAAATGAACTTTAGCAATTTAATGTTTTTTGAAGATTATTTTGTTAACTTCTATTTCCTTTACAATTTAAACCATCTGAAATATCAACCATGACTTATATTACATACTGTGATTTTACCCCTGAACTGACTAAAAGCAAGTATTATGACACAAAACTTTTAGAAAATGATAATAATAGGTAGGGAACATTGTACCTAACTGGAAAACATCCATCACATTCTTGAAATAGTTTTTCATATTACTGCTCATATAAAAATAATCTGCAAATAGGGCTTTTCTATGACTATGTGCAGAGCACTAATGGTATAACAATCACCTTGTTCTACCAGTGTTTATGCCGTACAGGGCCAGTTGCTTATTTTCTGGATTGCCAGGGAGGCAGATCAGTTGCTTTTACTTGTTGTAGAAGTGACACCTACTGGGCGACAATGTAAGTGCCTGACATTTTAACTAGCACCGAGTTTATCCTGCTATGCACAAACCAAATCGCAAAACTGGACCACTTCAGTTACGGTACTGACATTTTTATGTTTTATGTTACACAGAAGTGAAAGATATTTTTAAAACCTCATGTGGTTCATTATTAAAAAAAGGTCTATGAGATCAGCAGCTAGTACAAATGGATTATAGATACAGTGGGGAAAAAAAGTATTTAGTCAGCCACCAATTGTGCAAGTTCTCCCACTTAAAAAGATGAGAGAGGCCTGTAATTGACATCATAGGTGGACCACAACTACGAGAGTCAAAATGAGAAAACAAATCCAGAAAATCACCTTGTCTCATTTGGCAAGATTTATTTTGCAAATTATGGTGGAAAATAAGCACCGCATATACTCGCGTATAAGCCGGGTATGTATTGTCTCCTCATCCCTGCCATTGTATACGTGGCTCCCCGGTTCCTGTTGTTGTATGCATGGCTCCCCTGTCCCTGTCATTGTATGCATGCCTCCCCCATCCCTATCACTGTATGTATGGTTCCCCATCCCTGTCGTTGAATGCTTGGCTCCCCCATCCCTGTCATTGTATGCATGGTTCCCCCATCCCTGTCATTGTATGCATGGTTCCCCCAGTCCCTGTCCTGGTATGCATGACTCCCTCGTCCCTGTCATTTTATGCATGGCTCCCCCATCCCTGTCATTGTAGTCATGGCTCCCCAGTCCCTGTTATTGTATGCATGGCTCCCCAGTCCCTGTCATTGTATGCATCACTCCCCCATCCCTGTTCTGGTATGCATGACTCCCCGTCCCTGTCATTGTATTCATGGCTCCCCAGTCCCTGTCTTGTATGCATGGCTCCCCCATTCCTGTCATTGTATGCATGACTCCCCCGTCCCTGTCATTGTATGCATGGTTCCCCCATCCCTGTCATTGTATGCATGGCTCCCCCATCCCTGTCATTGTATGCATGGTTCCCCCATCCCTGTCATTGTATGCATGGCTCCCCAGTCCCTGTCCTGGCATGCATGACACCCCCGTCCCTGTCATTGTATGCATGGCTCCCTATCCCTGTCATTGTATGCATGGCTCCCCAGTCCCTGTCCTGGTGTGCATGGCTCTCCAGTTCCTGTCCTAGTATGCATGGTTCCCCGTCCCTATCCTGGTATGCATGGCTCCCCAGTCCCTGTCCTGGTGTGCATGACTCCATATCCCTTTATCCGTATGTATGATTCATGTTATAAAAAAAAACAAAAAAACATCTTATTTACCTGCCTGCGCACCCTCGGTGGCACTGCATCTCGTTCCGGCTTCCAGCAACTCTTCCTGTACTAAGCGATCACGTGGTCCTGCTCATTAAGATAATGAATATGCATGCTACACCTATGGGAGTGGAGAGGCGTGCATATTCATTACCTTAATAAGCCGTGCCTCGTGAGCGCTCGGCTGGAAGAGCTGCAGGTGCCGGCGGCCGGAACGAGATGCAGTACCAGCACCGAGAGTGCGCAGGTAGGAGATTATGATGAGTGCTGGCAGCTGGCGGCTGCGGCTGGCACTGTGCGCTATTACAGCAGCGGCACAGGCTTTAGCCACAGCTGCCAGCTCCTGCCTCTGTGACCCACTGATCCGCCGCTCCCCCTCCCCCGCTGGCTTTCTGGGACCATGACTCGTGTATAAACCGAATGGGGGCATTTTCAGCACAAAAAAATATGCTGAAAAACTCGGCTTATACATCAGTATATACGGTAACAAAAGTTCATCTCAATATTTTGTTATATATCCTTTGTTGGCAATGACAGTGTTCAAACATTTTCTGTAAGTCTTCACAAGGTTGGCACACACTGTTGTTGGTATGTTGGCCCACTCCTCCATGCAGATCTCCTCTAAAGCACGGATGTTTTGGACCTGTCGCTGGGCAACATGGACTTTCAACTCACTCCAAAGGTTTTCTATGGGGTTGAGATCTGGAGACTGGCTAGGCCACTCCAGGACCTTCATATGCTTCTTATGAAGCCACTTCTTCATTGCCCTTGTGGTGTGCTTGGGATCATTATGCTGAAAGACTCATCCACGTTTCATCTTCAGTGCCCTTGCTGATGGAAGGAGGTCTGCACTCAAAATCTCATGTTACATGGCCCCATTCATTCTTTCATGTACACGGATCAGTCGTCCTGGTCCCTTTGCAGAGAAACAGATATTACCACCCCCAAGCTTCACAGTAGGTATGGTGCTCTTTGGATGCAAATCAGCATTCTGTCTCCTCCAAACATGATGAGTTTTGTTTCTACCAAACAGTTCTACTTTGGTTTCATCAAACCATATGATATTCTCCCAATATTCTTCTGGATAATCCAAATGCTCTCTAGCAAACTTCAGGCGGGCCCGGAGATGTTACTGGCTTAAGCAGGGGAACACGTCTGGCACTGCAGGATCTGAGTCCCTGGAGGCGTAGTGCGTTACTGATGGTAGCCTTTGTTATGGTGGTCCCAGCCCTATGCAGGTCATTCATTAGGTCCCTCCATGTGGTTCTGGGAATTTTGCTCACAGTTTTTGTGATCATTTTTCACCCCACGGGGTGAGATCTTGAGTTGAACCCCAGATCGAGGGAGATTATCAGTTGTCTTATATGTCTTCCATTTTCTTATTATTGCTCCCACAGTTTATTTCATCACACCAAGCTGCTTGCTTATTGTTCTGGCACCTTCAACTTAGTGCTTAAGAAAAGCAAGTTGATAGACAGCTATACTCTTTCCTATCGATGCATTAAGGTATACGCAGGGGGTCCTTTACAACTTTTATTAATAGGATAGTGTAAAACTGTAAGAAAAAATGAAAGTACTCAGTACAAGGCATACAATATACAAAGCATTATGTATCCTGTCCCATATACAGCACCATGGAATTAATGGTGCTATATAAATAAATAAATAATAATAATAATAATGTATGGTACAGGACATTCACAGTGTAATTGCAGAACATGGCGGTAGTATAAACATCTGTAATATCAAAAAACTACTTTGATATAAAACATATGGAACAGAGTAGCTATATAATACAACATGGTGAGCTCTAACAAGGGAAAAATAACTCAACGACTGTGCTATGTGGAGGTAAGCAACCTGATGGGCTGAAAATCAGGGAGAGATAATCAGCATGTCAGCATCCATGAGGCCAAAGTGGCTGCTAGAGAAGAAGGGGGCAAGGCTAATGCAGAGACTGATGGGAAACTACGGAAGCCTTGATGAGCCTTAAAGATTAAATTGCACAGTAAGCAATGAAACAGAAAGTAATCTGTAATGAGAACATTGTCAATAGATGGTGCTCTTGGATAAGTTATCACAGTACACCACAGTTCAATACAAACATAGCAAAACCGAATATATGCATTTGTATAAAGGACTGACACCTATTTCAGATTCAGTCTTCCCAGCCTGGTGCAGGGCTACAAATTTTACTTCTGGTGTCTTTTGACAGCTCTTTGTTCTTCACCATTGTGGAGTTTGGAGTGTGACTGTTTGAAGTTGTGGAAAAGTGTCTTTTATACTGATAACAAGTTCAAGCAGATGCCATTACTACAGGTAGTGAGTGGAGGACAAGTTATAGGTCTGTGAGAGCCAGAAATCTTGCATGTTTCTAGATGACCTAATAATTCTTTTCCACCATAATTTGCTAAATAAATCTTGCAAAATTAGACAAGGTGATTTTCCTTATTTGTTTTCTCATTTTGCTTCGCATAGTTATGATTTCAATTACAGGCCTCTCTCATTTTTTAAGTGGGAGATCTTGCACAATTGGTGGCTGACTAAATACTGTTTTTCCCCACTGTACACTGATAATAAGTTTATGTTTGGCTTTTAATGAGTTATGTATGCACATTTAAGTTTTCTAAATTCACTTAGCTAGTATTATAATTATTCGGTAAATACCTACTGTATTCAGATTAAGCAGAATCGGGGCCACATAGAGGGACATTATTACTGTAACAACTCTGCTGGCATCACGGCATGGCCTCGCATCTCTCACACTATCTTACCCACTGCTCCAGGTCATGATGTGGTTTCTGTTTCATGCCAGCTCCATGTTCTGTGTCTCTGCTCTCTGCATGCTTCCTGGCTGTGTGTTTAGGGGGGCGGCGCCTGAACTCTCTGGTTCTTATAGGAATCAGGTGCATCTGTCTAATCTGTTCCTGACCAATTGCCAGGAGGCCTCCAGTATTTAGTGCAGCTCCACCCAGTGGTCTGGGCCTATGCAATGTGTTAGCTCAGTTTGTGTTTAGCTGCTGAGTTTGCCAGGCCTTGCTCTGAGTTACTCCCTCTCTGGAGGCTTTTCTCTGTGCTATTGCCTTGGTCTTGTTGTCTGCCCTCCAGGAGGCAGAATATCCTGGTCCCCATGTCTTTGTCTTTGTTTCTTGTCTTGTTCTATTTCCTTGTCTGAACTTAGTCTTATCTCGGTCTCCTTGTCTGTGGCTTCCTTCCCTGCTGTGTCTTTCCTCGTGTTCTCAGTCTGCTTACACTCCGCACTCTTGCGGCTCAGCCTGCTCTGTACCCTTGTGGCTTTACCTCTGCTCCGCACTCCTGCGGTTCTGCTCCTTTCCACTCTGCTTATCTTCTGCTGCTGCAGCTATCCCTTGCTGCAGCTCCTCTCCACATTCCTTGTGGCTCCACTCTGCTTTGCTGCAGAAACCTCTCGCTGCAGCTCCTCTCCATATTCCTTGCTGTTCTGCTCTGCTTAGCTTTTGTTGCTACACTATCTCTTGCTGCTCTACCATTCCTATCCGCAGCCTTGGGGTTCTCTTTCTGTGTGAACAGGTCCCAACCTGTTCCTTCATACCTCATTCCTTTCTGCTTGTTTCCTTTCCTGCACCTCTTGTGTGAACTGGTCTCTCGCATATCACCCCTACTCTGGAACCCTCTACCACAACACATCAGACTCTCGCCTACCATTGAAATCTTCAAAAAGAACCTGAAGACCCACCTCTTCCGACAAGCCTACAACCTGCAGTAACCACCGATCAACCAAACCGCTGCATGACCAACTCTATCCTCATCTACTGTATTCTCACCCATCCCTTGTAGATTGTGAGCCTTTGCGGGCAGGGTCCTCACTCCTCCTGTACCAGTTATGACTTGTATTGTTTAAGATTATTGTACTTGTTTTTATTATGTATACCCCTCCTCACATGTAAAGCGCCATGGAATAAATGGCGCTATAACAATAAATAATAATAATAATAATACCTGTTCCTTCATATTTCATATCCGTTCCTGCACCTCCTGTGTGAACAGGTCCCTACCTGTTCCTCCACACTACATATCCATACCTGCACCTTCAGTGTGAACAGGTCCCTACCTGTTCCTTCATAAACCACATCAACCAGTCCTGTGTTCTCTGCCGTGCCTTCCAATCCAGTGTTCCTGTCAGTCCTGCCGTTTCTGCTGTGCCTTCCAGTCCTGTGTTCCTGCCGTCCTAGCCAGTCCTGTGTTTCCTGACATCCCTGCCAGTCCTGTGTTCCTGCCAGCCCTGTGTTCTCTGCCGTGTCTCTGCCAGCTCTGTGTTCTCTGCTGTGTCTCTGCCAGCCCTGTGTCTCAGTTGTGCCAGCCTACTCGTCTGAGTTTCAGCCGTGCTCTTCTGCCAGTCCTGCCTGATGCCCGCACCAATCCTGGTGTTCCTGTCTCCCAAGTGGGATCAGCAGCCACAGCCAGACACCACCCTGGAGTAGCACCTGGAAGCTGCCTGCTGCACAAGCCTGACCTCACCACCAGAGGCTTCAGTGAAAACCCAGGCAGCTGTCATAGTCACACCCCTTCGAGGGTAGTCTGGTTTGTGGCACAGTGGGGCCACAAACCCCCCAGCTCACGCCTACCAGTCAGGGCATGAGCGTGACAATTACCATATAGTAAATGCCCTCAGCTATCAGTTTTGAGAGATTTAGGTAATGTGTTCACCTGCAAGGTGTTTCCCAGCCAATAGCCATGAGGCATCTTGTATTTAAGGCTACTTCCCCAATAGCGAGGTGCCTGAGCAACCCTTATAGTTCCTGCTAAGTGGTCTAGTGTTGCAACTATATGTTGCCAGGTCCATTTCCTTAGTTTGTTTGACTTGATCCAGTATCCTGAGTCCCGTTAGCCTAGTATAGTTAGCCCTTGTTCCTGTGACATCTTCCGCTTTGTTCATACCCTGAAACCGCACTGGCGGTACCTGAACCGTTTCCTGAAACTAGTGTGTCTAGTCTGTCCCTGTGGCCATCCTGTTGGCACAGACTGAACCTGTCCCTGTGGCTGTCCCGTCTGCAATCCGGAGACTGCACAGTCTGAATCTGTACCTGTGGCCATCCTTTTAGCAGAGTCTAAACCTGTCTCAGAGGCCATCCTGCCTACACAGTCTGAACCTGTCCCAAGTGTACATCCTATCTTGGAATCTAGATAAATGTCTTAGATCTCTTGGGGTCAGCTGCTACTGCCGGACATTGCCCTGGAGTGGTACATGACAGCGGACACCAAGGTAGTTGCTTAGTCACACCCCTTCAGAGTAGGTCCAGTTTGTGGAACAGTGTGTCCATGAACCACGTGCACCACCGGTGTGCGCAACATAGAGGATATTATTACTATATGGGGTCAGATGCAGGGACATTATTATATGAGAGCCACATTTGGATACATTATTACTATATGGTGCCACATAGTGTAACATTATTATTATTATATGCAGGCCACATAGGGGACATTATTACTATGTGTGGACCACATAGGGGGACATTATTACAATATAGGGGCCATAGAGTGAAACATTTTTATAATATGGGGGCTGCATAAGGAGACGTTATTATGATATGTGGGTCACACAGTGGAACATCATTACAATATAGGGGCCACATAGGGTGAAATTATTACTATATGGGCTATATAATGCAACACTTTTATGATGTGGGGGCCACAAAGTGAAATATTACTGCTATATCAGAGTCACAAAAAGGGACATTACACCTGTATGAGGGCAAACTAGGTGGACAATACTACTATATCGGTGTCACAGTGAGAGGAATTTTACTGTATTTTGGCACAAAGGAGACATAAGCATTACTACTGAATAGGGGACACATACAGAAACATCTCTAAAACATTGTATTATATTTTTGGGGATACTGTTATACTGAGAAAATAAAATAGGGAGGTAGAGGGTGCTCTGTAAGTAATTAGCTATAGATGTCAGTGTGTTATATTTTGCAGACATGACTCCTGTTTGGAAGAAGTAATGTCGGTCTGTGCCGAACGAAGAAGAAAAGCGAATACGAATAACTTCAATCGAAGATGTCACTGGTGAGTATCAGGAGTTACTTGCACTGTATATACTGAAACCTTTGACCACACGGTCATTATATGGCGGTAGTATTAATGTTAGTATAGTGATTTTATTAATAATTAGTATAGTGGGATTATTCCGTCACTATATGGTTTTAATATGTGGTATGTCAAGGTGTGGCAGTATTTATCCCTTATGCATGAAAGTTTTGGTATATTGGGTTTTGATCAGTAACAAGGTGGTTGTTATATTGAGACAATATTGGGTAATCTATGGTCATGGAGTGGTGGTATCTGTCTCATATCTGGTATTATTGGTATATTCATTTTGGTATAGTGGATTTTATTCAGCAATAGATTGGGTAAATATTTGTTATTTGGTAACTATTATAATATTTTATTATATAGATTTATTACTTAGAAATTTATCTTATTGTCATGTTTTTCTGTCAGATTCATAAATTGTAATTACATTATTTTTATTGGGGTCTAACAAAGTTCTATCAATCCTACTGGAACCCACACATCTGAGCAACATGCTAGTGAGCGGAGTGAGAGTGGAGCTTCAGTTCCAAATTTTGCCCCTGGGACCCATAGGACTCCAGCTACACCACTGCCCACAATATCAGGTGATTGGTATAGACAGATGTCTACACGGACTTCAGGACTTCAACCACAGAAAAACAGGTCATGATACATGTATTCATAGATCTAATAATATTTGTGTGGGTAATACTGATGTATTATTATTTATTTGCATTGTATACAAATATAGCACCATTACATTCTGATGCCCTGTACAGCACTATAGTGTGGTATCTCAGTATACAGCACAAGCAATTGGACAGTTGAAGGTTTAATTGTTTTAAGGCGACTAACAAATAAAGTAGAAAATATGGTTCTAGAAGTCTAAAAAATCTAAAAGTTCAAATCACTCCCTTTTTCCCCTGTTAAAAAAAATGAAAAAAATACACACGTTATATCGCTGTGTCTAAAAAAGTCCAATCTATCAAAATATAAAATTATTCTTTCCCCAAATTCGGTACATTAAATAATAAAATGTATGGTGCCATTCAAAATCACAACTTGTCTTGCAAAAACAATCTCTCATATGTATATGTTTAAGGAAAAGTCAAAAAGTTATGGATCTTTGAAGAATATGAGGAAAGAACAAAGGTTCTAAAATGGAAATTCGCTTGGTCCGGAGACTTTTGTTGAAAAGAGGAGCAGAATAGCTGTGCTGAGACCTTAGGGACATACCTTCTAAGTGATCTAAAGGGTATATATCAGCATTCACATTAACAATGAACTGTATGAGTAAAAACAAGTGAGTTAGCATTTCCTGTGATCTGCATGGAAGGCCTGCAGGGGACATCTATACTAGCAGAAGAACAGCAATCATGGTGGTCCTGCAGGATTATTTGAGACATGCTTTCGAAGGTCACACACCAGGTTAATCAGCTTAATATATACAAGGCTAACAAAGAATAAGAATAACCAATTCACCAGGAATGTGTGTGAATGTGTGCCTTAAGATGACTGGATATACAAGATTGTGGAAAATGGAAAAGAATAAGTCATACTGATGACCCTAAATATCCATATACCTTACAGCCAAGGTGATAAATTTACAGTCATGTACTATTGTTCTGCTTTCTCAAAAAATATTTTATTTGGAAAATATTATTTTTAGTTAATAAAATAGTATTCTAGGCTAACTTTAAGCACTCTAGTTGTCCCTGTTCCAAACCAGTAGTCTGACATCCTTTATTTTCTAGATTATTTTAAAGTACAGATGAATAACCTGTTAAAGAAATTTATTTTTTTGCAATAAAGACATTTTTCCAAAGACGGAAAAAAATTAGAAGAATGAAACAAACATTTCATAAAGAATATTAAATGAAGGGTTACACCACTTTAATAACAATAGACAAGTCAAAGTCCAACACTTGTTACTCCCACTCATTAGCAGTTTGCAGCATATGCAGACTATGACCCAAAAAAGCTAGGTACTGTTCCCCCAAACACCCAGAAATTCTATAATGCTGTACATAAGTCCCCGGTCCGACCTACAAGATAAGAAAAAGTTTTATTATACTCACCAGGGGGGCTGTCCGGTGCGGTCCGGTCCAATGGGTGTCGCAGGTCCGGGTCTGGCACCTCCCATCTTCTTGCAATGCCGCCCTCCTGTTGCTTCATTGCTTCCCGGCATCGTGCTCCTGCGCATGCATACTTATCTGCCCTGTTGTAAAGCACTGCAGTGCGCAGGCACTGGGCCTCTCTGACCTTTCCTAGTGCCTGCGCAATGCAGTACTTTGCTCTTCTCTCAACAGGGCAGATAAGTACGCCTGCGCAGGAGCGTGATGTCAGGGAGCAATGAAGCAACAGCAGGGCAGCATCACAAGAAGATGGGAGGCGCTGGACCCGAACCTGTGACACCCATGGAAGCGGACCGCCCCTCCCGGGTGAGTGTAATGAAACTTATTTTTATTATCTTTCAGGTCGGATCAGGGGCTTATCTACAGCATTATAGCATGCTGTAGATAAGCCCTGAAAGGCAGTGGCCATATCTTACAGTACATCAGCCAAAACTGCTGACAGGTTCCCTTTAAGTCTAAATAAAAGTAAACCCAGCACTCATCTTTAAGTGATCAAAAGCAGGATTTAATGTGGTTCACTGTAGTAAGGAAATGTTTCGGTCTTGACCTCAGACCTTCACCAGTTACTACAAAATCATAATAATACAAAACGAAATAAACAAAGTATATACAAAAAGGACACATATAGGGAACAGGTCATATATATATTAATTCCAATAGGGCATAGTTGAACACCAGCGAACTTAGGATGTCCCACAGTAGCAATGTGTTCATGTAAGTATCCATATCTCATAGGACTACAAAACCAAATGGGTAAAGAACAAGGGCAAGAATATGATAATTAGTGTTGAGCGATACCGTCCGATACTTGAAAGTATCGGTATCGGAAAGTATCGGCCGATACCGGCAAAGTATCGGATCCAATCCGATACCGATACCCGATACCAATACAAGTCAATGGGACTCATGTATCGGACGGTATTCCTGATGGTTCCCAGGGTCTGAAGGAGAGGAAACTCTCCTTCAGGCCCTGGGAACCATATTAATGTGTAAAAGAAAGAATTAAAATAAAAAATATTGCTATACTCACCTCTCCGACGCAGCCTGCACCTTACCGAGGGAAGCGGCAGCGTTCTTTGTTTAAAATTCGCGCTTTTCTTTCCTTTACTGAAGTCCCGGCTTGTGATTGGTCGCGTGCCGACCATGTGGCCGGGACGCAACCAATCACAGCAAGCCGTGATGTAATTTCAGGTCCTTCAGGATTTTAAAATTACGTTCCGGCGTTGTGATTGGTTGCGTCGCAGTCACATGGGCAACGCAACCAATCACAGCAAGCCGTGACGTAATTTCAGGTCCTTAAGGATTTTAAAATTACGTCCCGGCTTTGTGATTGGTTGCGTCGCAGTCACATGGGAGACGCAACCAATCACAAGCCGTGACGTCACGGGAGGCTGGACACGCGCGCATTTTAAAATGGGCGCGTGTCCAGCCTCCCGTGACGTCCCGGCTTGTGATTGGTTGCGTCGCGATCAACCAATCACAAGCCAGGAGGCTGGACACGCGCGCATTTTAAAATTTTAAAATGCGCGCGTGTCCAGCCTCCCGGCTTGTGATTGGTTGACCACGACGCAACCAATCACAAGCCGGGACGTCACGGGAGGCTGGACACGCGCCCATTTTAAAATGCGCGCGTGTCCAGCCTCCCGTGACGTCACGGCTTGTGATTGGTTGCGTCTCCCATGTGACTGCGACGCAACCAATCACAACGCCGGAACGTAATTTTAAAATCCTGAAGGACCTGAAATTACGTCACGGCTTGCTGTGATTGGTTGCGTCCCGGCCACATGGTCGGCACGCGACCAATCACAAGCCGGGACTTCAGTAAAGGAAAGAAAAGCGCGAATTTTAAACAAAGAACGCTGCCGCTTCCCTCGGTAAGGTGCAGGCTGCGTCGGAGAGGTGAGTATAGCAATATTTTTTATTTTAATTCTTTCTTTTACACATTTTTACATTAATGTTGTTTCGATACCGATACCCGATACCACAAAAATATCGGATCTCGGTATCGGAATTCCGATACAGCAAGTATCGGCCGATACCTGATACTTGCAGTATCGGAATGCTCAACACTAATGATAATGCAATATGATAACACATACCAGTGTATTAATGGAGCAGATTTGCTGAGAGCGTCAATGGATCACAATTAGATTGCTAGTTCTGTTTTAAAGGAGAAACCAAGAAATAGAGCTGCATATCTGGAGGTATAGATTGTTGGAGGGGAGAAAAAAGGGCAAGCACATGCCGGAGAAGTTATTATAAGTAGAGGATATCGATTGCAGTTTTCAAGTCTGAAAAAGGTAGATATGCCATGTTGAAATAAAAATCCGGGATAGAACAAGTGAGGTAAAAATGCCAGTTTTTATACTTGCCTGTGTACAGTCTAAGTGCTGCATGCCGCCGTGGCGTACGTGGTGTCCGCCGCTAGTCCGATAAGGAAGTGCGCAACGTGCAGGGTAAAGAAGGGAAAGGACTAGATGGTACTATGGTACTCTTATGTTTGGAAATTCTGTGTCGTTTCTCCTATATACAACAGCCCACAGGGGCATTTTCACTTGTGATACCTCCATTTCTATATATGCAATTAAATGCCCCTGTGGGCTGTTGTATATAGGAGAAACGACACAATCTGTCAAAGACAGAATTTCCAAACATAAGAGTGCCATCCGCTGTAAGAATACGTTACTCCCAGTCCCCCATCATTTTATCTTCAAGGGCCACACAATAGCACAATTGAAATTCCAGATTCTGGAACAAATTCTACATTCTAGGAGAGGTGGCGACCGCATTAAGCAACTTAAACGCCGTGAGGCTTTTTGGATCCATACACTCGATACATTATCACCCAAAGGTCTCAATAGAGAGTATGATCTCCTATCTTTCATGTCATAAACGGTGTTCGTATTATCTGTCCAACAGTATTTTTCTGTGTCTGCTCTGTTCTTGAATGATATGATGTAGAGTATGTTGTAACTTCCTTGCTGATTATGCCACAATTGCAATCTGCCGTCATGTTATTTCGTATTGTACATTAGCCTATTTTTGTCTTTTCAGACTATATTGAATTATGGTTGATTTGAGGTGCCCTTTACAATGTTGTCGGCTACCACTTTCTCCTTTAACCCAAACTAATACTTCTTTGCCTCTTTTTATCTCTAGAGCCATATATACTAGCAATATGGACTCTCTGGCACTTCTATTACGTTGCCAACATACTCAGGCTCCACCTCTCCCACCACCCAGATCATCACCACCAGCACCATTTGGAATATAACCCCTTTTTCTTTTTCACTGCGTCAATCACTGCTGGACTCCATCAACATTAATGGCACGCCTATTGCCACTTTAGTATGCACGGCCATTCTGTCCACCAAATACGGCCGCTGCCGTCATTCTGTTGCACCGCCCACTGCTGGAACGCAAGTGCATCCTGTTAACCATGCCTCTTTTTCACATTGGAAAGCAGCAGTTTCACTGGAGCGCACGGTCATCAACTTCCGGCCGCGGCTGGATCTCTTTTTCTATTGGCGGTCTCTATGGCTTCTAGTCCCGCCCCTTCCATTCTTTACCCTGCACTTCGCGCACTTCCTCATCGGACTAGCGGCGGACACCACGTCCATGTACGCCACGGCGGCATGCAGCACTTAGACTGTACACAGGCAAGTATATAGACCGGCATTTTTACCTCACTTGTTCTATCCCGGATTTTTATTTCAACCTGGCACATCTACCTTTTTCAGACTTGAAAACTGCAATTGATATCCTCTACTTAAAACTTCTTTGGTATCAGTTTGCCCTTTTTTCTCCCTTCCAACAATCTATACCTCCAGATATGCAGCTCTATTTCTTGGTTTCTCCTTTAAAACAGAACTAGCAATCTAATTGTGATCCATTGACGCTCTCAGCAAATCTGCTCCATTAATACACTGGTATGTGTTATCATATTGTATTATCATATTCGTGCCCTTGTTCTTTGCCCATTTGGTTTTGTAGTCCTATGAGATATGGATACTTACATGAACACATTGCTACTGTGGGACATCCTAAGTTCGCTGGTGTTCAACTATGCCCTATTGGAATTAATATTTTTATGACCTGTTCCCCATATGTGTCCTTTTTGTATATACTTTGTTTATTTCATTTTGTTTTATTATGATTTTGTAGTAACTGATGAAGGTCTGAGGTCAAGACCGAAACGTTTCCTTACTACAGTGAACCACATTAAATCCTGCTTTTGATCACTTAAAGATGAGTGCTGGGTTTACTTTTATTTAGACTTACGGTGTGGGAACCTACCCATGCACCCTTTTATAGTTGTGTGCACGGTACTTTATACCAGGTTCCCTTTAAGGGGAGAAAAGGGTTAACTGAAATTTTGATATTTCTTTTTTTCATATTTTTCAAAACTTTTTTATTTTTTACTTAAATTTTTTGTCCCTTTGGGTGACTTGAACCTGAGATCTTTTGATTGCTTGTTCTACAGCATATACTGCAATACTACAGTTTAGCAATTTATAGTTAAAATAGAGTTCTCCAATGGAGAGGACAGAAGACAGCATCCTGTTATCATGTATCAGGATGGGAGTGAGGCAATGATCACTGATGCACAGATAATGCTATTTAAATGCTGCTATCAGTGATTAAAAGCAGCATTCAATTTGTTATAAGGCAGCGATTGGGGCAGATGCAGCATCTTCATTATTAGGCCCTAAACGTATTGAAAATCAGTCCGAGTCTCCCTGCCGAGAGTTGAACGAGTGTATTGCGATTGTCATGTGAGTGTCATGCGAGTACACTCCGATGTCTCACACCTAGCATCCGATTGACATCCAAATGCAGTGCGATTGCTATCCGATTGCAATGCAATTTTAACATGAGCTTTTACATACAGCAGATCTCTATTTCATTTAAACATCCTTTTCAAAGGAAATATTCTTCAAAACACACACACATATATATATAATAGATAGATAGATAGATTGACAGAATAAAAGCTGGCAATTCATCTAGATGTAGCAGAGCTGGACCCACGTTGTGGGACATATGAATTAAAAGCATCTCTGCGGAAAGGTGAGGAATACTGTTGTTTGTTGTTTTTTTTACCTCTTTTGCAGATGACGAGGGCATCAGGGGAATGGGCGAGGTCGTAAGTATGGTTTAATTAAGAATATTAAAGGAATCTGTGTCATTCTTTCAATTAAAGGATTTTTTTTTCTGGGTGTCTGTATTTTCTTACAATGTGACTATGGGGCGTCTTATTGATGCCTCTCCATAACTAACCTCTGGGCTTGATGTCACCTGACAATACAAAGGTGACATCAAACCCCCCAACTATAACCCCACTTGCCACCGCTACAGGGCAAGTGGGAATAGCAAAGTTAATGTCAGAATTGGTGCATCTTAGAGATGCGCCTTTTCTGGGATGGCTGAGAGCTGATGTTTTTTTGCCTGGGGGAACTGTTGTGAATTTGCTTTTTGGCTCCCTCTAGTGGTTACTAGTGATTTGACTCTGGATATGTCAGTCATCCCTTGTATGCTCACCTGGGCCGTTAGTTCAGGGGTGTTGCTATATAAGCTCCCTGGACCTTCAGTTCTATGCCTGGCAACGTTGTAATCAGAGCTAATCTGTTGTGCTCTTGTCTACTGATCCTGGTTCCTGCTAGATTAAGCTAAGTCTGCTTTCTTGCTTTTTGTTATTTTGTTTTTGTTTGCATTTCTGTCCAGCTTGTACTTAATCTGTATCCTGTCCTTGCTGGAAGCTCTAGGGAGCTGGTGTTCTCCCCCCGGGCCGTTAGACGGTTCGGGGGTTCTTGAATTTCCAGCATGGATGTTTGATAGGGTTTTTGTTGACCATATAAGTTATCTTACTACATTCTGCTATTAGTAAGCGGGCCTCTCTTTGCTAATCCTAGTTCATTTCTATGTTTGTCATTTCCTCTTACCTCACCGTTATTATTTGTGGGGGGCTTGTATCCTACTTTTGGGGTCCTTTCTCTGGAGGCAAGAGAGGTCTTTGTTTTCCTCTTCTAGGGGTAGTTAGTTCTCCGGCTGGCGCGAGACATCTAGCGACCAACGTAGGCATGTTCCCCGGCTACTTCTAGTGTTGGCGTTAGGAGTAGATATATGGTCAACCCAGTTACCACTGCCCTATGAGCTGGATTTTTGTACTTCGCAGACTTACCTATTTCTCTGAGACCCTCGCCATTGGGGTCATAACAGTTTGCCAGGCCAGTATTAAATGTTAAATGCATTGCAGAAGCGGGATTATAAGAAAGAAAATTCTGAGTTTTTTTTTTTTCTCTCTCTCATTTTTTTTTCTTTTCCCCTTTACCTCTGAGTGGCTCAAGCTTGCTGCAGACATGAATGTCCAGACCTTGATTACAAGTGTGGACCAGCTTGCTGCTCGTGTGCAGGGCATACAAGATTATGTTACCAGAAATCCTATGTTAGAACCTAAGATACCGATTCCTGAATTGTTTTTCGGAGACCGATTTAAGTTTAGAAATTTCAGGAATAATTGTAAATTATTTTTGTCCCTGAGACCCTGTTCATCTGGAGACTCCGCTCAGCAAGTGAAAATTGTTATGTCTTTTTTACGGGGCGACCCTCAGGATTGGGCCTTCTTGCTGGTGCCAGGAGATCCGGCATTGGCGGATATTGATGCGTTTTTTCTGGCGCTCGGTTTACTTTATGAGGAACCCAATCTTGAGATTCAGGCAGAAAAAGCCTTGCTGGCTATGTCTCAGGGCCAGGACGAGGCTGAAGTGTATTGCCAAAAATTTCGGAAATGGTCCGTGCTGACTCAGTGGAACGAGTGTGCACTGGCCGCAAATTTTAGAAATGGCCTTTCTGAAGCCATTAAGAATGTCATGGTGGGTTTCCCTATTCCCACAGGTCTAAATGATTCCATGGCCCTGGCTATTCAAATTGACCGGCGGTTGCGGGAGCGCAAAACCGCAAATTCCCTTATGGTGTTGTCTGAACAGGCACCTGATTTAAGGCAATGTGATAGAAAAACCGCAAATTCACCTATTTTGCTGTCTGAACAAACACCTGATTTAATGCAATGTGATAGAATCCTGACTAGAAATGAGCGGAAAATTCATAGACGCCAGAATGGCTTGTGTTACTACTGTGGTGATTCTACACATGTTATCTCAGCATGCTCTAAACGTCTAACTAAGGTTGTTAGTCCTGTCACCGTTGGTAATTTGCAACCTAAATTTATTCTATCTGTAACTTTGATTTGTTCACTGTCATCTTATCCTGCCATGGCGTTTGTAGATTCAGGTGCTGCCCTGAGTCTTATGGATCTGTCATTTGCCAAGCACTGTGGTTTTGTTCTTGAGCCATTAGAAAATCCAATCCCTCTTAGGGGTATTGATGCTACGCCGTTGGCAGAAAATAAACCGCAGTTTTGGACACAGGTTACCATGTGTATGACTCCTGAACATCGGGAGGTTATACGTTTTCTTGTTTTGCATAAAATGCATGATTTGGTTGTTTTGGGGTTGCCATGGTTGCAGACCCATAATCCAGTCTTGGATTGGAAGGCCATGTCAGTGTCAAGTTGGGGATGCCGTGGTAATCATGGGGATTCCCTGCCCGTGTCTATTGCTTCTTCTACGCCTTCGGAAGTTCTGGAGTATTTGTCTGATTATCAGGATGTTTTCAGCGAGTCCAGGTCCAGTGCACTGCCTCCTCATAGGAAGTGTGACTGCGCAATAGAGTTGATTCCAGGCAGTAAGTTTCCTAAGGGAAGATTATTTAACCTGTCGGTACCTGAACATACCGCTATGCGTTCATATATTAGAGAGTCTCTGGAGAAGGGGCATATCCGTCCTTCTTCTTCCCCTCTTGGTGCGGGATTCTTTTTTGTGGCCAAAAAGGACGGATCTTTGAGGCCTTGTATTGACTATCGGCTCTTAAATAAGATCACTGTCAAATTTCAGTATCCTTTGCCGCTGTTGTCAGACTTGTTTGCCCGGATTAAAAGTGCCAAGTGGTTCACCAAGATAGATCTTCGTGGTGCGTACAACCTTGTGCGCATTAAGCAAGGAGATGAATGGAAAACCGCATTCAATACGCCCGAAGGTCATTTTGAGTACTTGGTGATGCCTTTTGGGCTCTCTAATGCGCCTTCAGTTTTTCAGTCCTTTATGCATGACATTTTCCGGAAGTATCTGGATAAATTTTTGATCGTTTATCTGGACGATATTCTGGTTTTTTCTGATGATTGGGACTCGCATGTAGAACAGGTCAGGATGGTTTTCAAAATTTTGCGTGAAAATTCTTTGTTTGTTAAAGGCTCAAAGTGTCTCTTTGGTGTACAGAAGGTTCCCTTTTTAGGGTTCATTTTTTCCCCTTCTGCTGTGGAGATGGACCCAGTCAAGGTCCGAGCTATTCATGATTGGACTCAGCCCTCGTCAGTTAAGAGTCTTCAGAAGTTCTTGGGTTTTGCTAACTTTTACCGTCGTTTTATCGCTAATTTTTCTAGCGTTGTTAAACCTTTGACGGATATGACCAGGAAAGGCTCTGATGTGGCTAACTGGGCTCCTGCTGCCGTGGAGGCTTTCCAGGAGTTGAAACGCCGGTTTACTTCGGCGCCTGTTTTGTGCCAGCCTGATGTCTCACTGCCCTTTCAGGTTGAGGTGGATGCTTCGGAGATTGGGGCAGGGGCCGTTTTGTCTCAGAGAGGTCCTGGTTGCTCTACTATGAGACCTTGTGCCTTTTTCTCTAGGAAGTTTTCGCCTGCAGAGCAAAATTATGATGTGGGCAATCGGGAGTTGTTGGCCATGAAGTGGGCATTTGAGGAGTGGCGTCATTGGCTCGAGGGTGCTAAGCATCGTGTGGTGGTCTTGACTGATCACAAAAATCTGATGTATCTCGAGTCTGCTAAACGCCTGAATCCTAGACAGGCCCGCTGGTCATTGTTTTTCTCCCGTTTTGACTTTGTGGTCTCGTATTTACCAGGTTCGAAGAATGTGAAGGCCGATGCTCTGTCTAGGAGCTTTGTGCCTGATGCTCCTGGAGTCGCTGAACCTGTGGGTATTCTTAAGGAAGGAGTTATCTTGTCAGCTATTTCTCCGGATCTGCGACGTGTGTTGCAGAGATTTCAGGCTGGTAGGCCTGACTCTTGTCCACCTGACAGATTGTTTGTGCCTGCTAGGTGGACCAGTAGAGTCATTTCCGAGGTTCATTCCTCGGTGTTGGCAGGGCACCCGGGAATTTTTGGCACCAGGGATCTGGTGGCCAGGTCCTTTTGGTGGCCGTCCTTGTCTAGGGATGTGCGGTCTTTTGTGCAGTCCTGTGGGACTTGTGCTCGAGCTAAGCCTTGCTGTTCTCGTGCCAGCGGGTTGCTCTTGCCCTTGCCTGTCCCGAAGAGACCTTGGACACACATCTCTATGGATTTCATTTCTGATCTTCCGGTGTCTCGGGGCATGTCTGTCATCTGGGTGATATGTGATCGTTTCTCCAAGATGGTCCATTTGGTTCCTTTGCCTAAGCTGCCTTCCTCTTCCGATCTGGTTCCTGTGTTCTTCCAGAACGTGGTCCGTTTACACGGCATTCCTGAGAATATTGTGTCGGACAGAGGATCCCAGTTTGTTTCCAGGTTCTGGCGATCCTTTTGTGGTAGGATGGGCATTGATTTGTCGTTTTCGTCCGCTTTTCATCCACAGACTAATGGACAAACGGAGCGAACCAATCAGACTCTGGAGGCTTATTTGAGGTGTTTTGTCTCCTCTGATCAGGATGATTGGGTGACCTTCTTGCCGTTGGCTGAATTTGCCCTTAATAATCGGGCTAGTTCCGCCACCTTGGTTTCGCCATTTTTCTGCAACTCTGGTTTCCATCCTCGTTTTTCCTCGGGACATGTGGAGCCTTCTGACTGTCCTGGGGTGGATTCTGTGGTAGATAGGTTGCAGCAGATCTGGAATCATGTGGTGGACAACTTGAAGTTGTCACAGGAGAAGGCTCAGCGTTTTGCCAACCGCCGCCGCGGTGTGGGTCCCCGACTTCGTGTTGGGGATTTGGTATGGCTGTCTTCTCGATTTGTTCCTATGAAGGTCTCCTCTCCCAAATTTAAGCCTCGCTTCATTGGTGCGTACAAGATATTGGAAATCCTTAATCCTGTGTCCTTTCGCCTGGATCTTCCGGTGTCGTTTGCCATTCACAACGTATTTCATAGGTCCTTGTTGCGGCGGTACGTTGTGCCTGTGGTTCCTTCTGCTGAGCCTCCTGCTCCGGTGTTGGTTGAGGGCAAGTTGGAGTACGTGGTGGAGAAGATCTTGGATTCTCGTCTCTCCAGGCGGAGGCTTCAGTACCTGGTCAAGTGGAAGGGCTATGGTCAGGAGGATAATTCCTGGGTGGTCGCCTCTGATGTGCATGCGGCCAATTTAGTTCGGGCCTTTCACGCCACTCATCCTGATCGCCCTGGTGGTCTTGGTGAGGGTTCGGTGACCCCTCACTAAGGAGGGGGTACTGTTGTGAATTTGCTTTTTGGCTCCCTCTAGTGGTTACTAGTGATTTGACTCTGGATATGTCAGTCATCCCTTGTATGCTCACCTGGGCCGTTAGTTCAGGGGTGTTGCTATATAAGCTCCCTGGACCTTCAGTTCTATGCCTGGCAACGTTGTAATCAGAGCTAATCTGTTGTGCTCTTGTCTACTGATCCTGGTTCCTGCTAGATTAAGCTAAGTCTGCTTTCTTGCTTTTTGTTATTTTGTTTTTGTTTGCATTTCTGTCCAGCTTGTACTTAATCTGTATCCTGTCCTTGCTGGAAGCTCTAGGGAGCTGGTGTTCTCCCCCCGGGCCGTTAGACGGTTCGGGGGTTCTTGAATTTCCAGCGTGGATGTTTGATAGGGTTTTTGTTGACCATATAAGTTATCTTACTACATTCTGCTATTAGTAAGCGGGCCTCTCTTTGCTAATCCTAGTTCATTTCTATGTTTGTCATTTCCTCTTACCTCACCATTATTATTTGTGGGGGGCTTGTATCCTACTTTTGGGGTCCTTTCTCTGGAGGCAAGAGAGGTCTTTGTTTTCCTCTTCTAGGGGTAGTTAGTTCTCCGGCTGGCGCGAGACATCTAGCGACCAACGTAGGCATGTTCCCCGGCTACTTCTAGTGTTGGCGTTAGGAGTAGATATATGGTCAACCCAGTTACCACTGCCCTATGAGCTGGATTTTTGTACTTCGCAGACTTACCTATTTCTCTGAGACCCTCGCCATTGGGGTCATAACAGGGAACAGTATCCATGGCCCCTTCCTAGGTTAATAATATCAGCCCGCAGCTGTCTGCATAGCCTTTGCAGGCTATCAATTATAGGGGGACCCCACGCCTTTTCAGTACATTTCAGCCATTCAGCACTGCAGTGCGCAGGCGCCGGGCCTCTCTGACCTTTCCCTGCGCACTGCAGTACTTTGCTCTGCCTTCAACAGGGCAGATAAAGTATGCCTGCACAGGAGCTGCGAAAGTAAGCAAAGAAGAGGGCGTCATCGCATGAAGATGGGAGGCACCGAACCCGGACCGCGACACCCATCGGACCGGACCGCATCGGGACCACCCCTGGGTGAGTGTAATCTAAATTGTTTTTCTTATCTTTCAGGTTACATCAGGGGCTTATCTACAGTATTACAGAATGCTGTAGATAAGCCCCTGATGGCGGTGATCGCAGTTTATAGGCCCAAATTTAGGTGACAGATTCCCTTTAAGGCCGTAATGTGTTAACCCCTTTCTGTCATTGGACGTACTATTCCGTCCATGTGGGGTGGGCCCTACTTCCCAAGGACGGAATAGTACGTCCAGCACGATCGGCCGCGCTCACGGGGGGAGCGCGGCCGATCGCGGCCGGGTGTCAGCTGACTATCGCAGCTGACATCCGGCACTATGTGCCAGGAGCGGTCACGGACCGCCCCCGGCACATTAACCCCCGGCACACCGCGATCAAACATGATCGCGGTGTACCGGCGGTATAGGGAAGCATTGCGCAGGGAGGGGGCTCCCTGCGTGCTTCCCTGAGACCCCCGGAGCAACGCGATGTGATCGCGTTGCTCCGAGGGTCTCCTACCTCCTTCCTCGCTGCAGGTCCCGGATCCAAGATGGCCGCGGCATCCGGGTCCTGCAGGGAGGGAGGTGGCTTACCGAGTGCCTGCTCAGTGCAGACACTTGGTAAGCCTGCAGCCCTGCACAGCAGATCGCAGATCTGGCAGAGTGCTGTGCACACTGCCAGATCAATGATCTGTGATGTCCCCCCCTGGGACAAAGTAAAAAAGTTAAAAATAAATGTCCACATGTGTAAAAAAAAAAATAAATAAAAAATTCCTAAATAAATAAATAAATAAATAAAATTATTCCCATAAATACATTTCTCTATCTAAATAAAAAAAAAAAATCAAACAATAAAAGTACACATATTTAGTATCACCGCGTCCGTAACGACCCCACCTATAAAACTACATAACTAGTTAACCCCTTCAGTGAACACCGTAAAAAAAAAAAAAAAAAAACCGAGGCAAAAGACAACGCTTTATTCTCATACCGCCATACAAAAAGTGGAATAACACGCGATCAAAAAGACAGATAAAAATAACCATGGTACCGCTGAAAACGTCATCTTGTCCCGCAAAAAACGAGGCACCATACACCATCATCAGCAAAAAAATAAAAAAGTTATAGTCCTCAGAATAAAGCGATGCCAAAATAATTATTTTTTCTATAAAATAGCTTCTATCGTATAAAAGCGCCAAAACATAAAAAAATGATGTAAATGAGATATCGCTGTAATCGTACTGACCCGAAGAATAAAACTGCTTTATCAATTTCACCAAACGCAGAACGGTATAAACGCCTCCCCCAAAAGAAATTAATGAATAGCTGGTTTTTGGTCATTCTGCCTCACAAAAATCGGAATAAAAAGCGATCAAAAAATCTCCCGTGCCCGAACATGTTACCAATAAAAACGTCAACTCGTCCCGCAAAAAACAAGACCTCACATGACTCTGTGGACTCAAATATGGAAAAATTATAGCTCTCAAAATGTGGTAACGCAAAAAATATTTTTTGCAATAAAAAGCGTCTTTCAGTGTGTGACGGCTGCCAATCATAAAAATCCGCTAAATAACCCGCTATAAAAGTAAATCAAACCCCCCTTCATCACCCGCTTAGGCTACGTTCACATTTGCGTTGTGCGCCGCAGCGTCGGCGACGCAACACACAACGCAGGAACACCGCATGCACAACGCTGCGTTCTGCGACGCATGCGTCCTTTTTTTGCTTGATTTTGTACGCACAAAAAATGCAACTTGCTGCGTCCTCTGCGCCATGACGCGTGCGCCGCAGTGACGCATGCGTCGCAAAACGCAAGTGCAACGCATGTCCATGCGCCCCCATGTTAAATATAGGGGCGCATGACGCATGTGGTGACGCTGCGGCGCAGAACGCTAATGTGAACGTAGCCTTAGTTAGGGAAAAATTTAAAAAATTTAAAAAATGTATTTATTTCCATTTTCCCATTAGGGTTAGGGCTAGGGTTAGGGTTAGGGCTAGGGTTAGGGTTAGAGCTAGGGTTAGGGCTAGGGTTAGGGCTAGGGTTAGGGCTAGGGCTAGGGCTACATTTAGGGTTGGGGCTAAAGTTAGGGTTAGGGTTGGGGCTAAAGTTAGGGTTAGGGTTTGGATTACATTTACGGTTGGGAATAGGGTTGGGATTAGGGTTAGGGGTGTGTCTGGGTTAGAGGTGTGGTTAGGGTTACCATTGGGATTAGGGTTAGGGGTGTGTGTGGATTAGGGTTTCAGTTATAATTGGGGGGTTTCCACTGTTTAGGCACATCAGGGGCTCTCCAAACGTGACATGGAGTCCCATTTCAATTCCAGCCAATTCTGCGTTGAAAAAGTAAAACAGTGCTCCTTCCCTTCCAAGCTCTCCCGTGCGCCCAAACAGGGGTTTACCCCAACATATGGGGTATCAACGTACTCGGAACACATTGGAGAACAACTTTTGGGGTCCAATTTCTCCTGTTACCCTTGGGAAAATACAAAACTGGGGCTAAAAAATAATTTTTGTGGAAAAAAAAAAATATTTTTTATTTGCATGGCTCTACGTTATAAACTGTAGTGAAACACTAGGGGGTTCAAAGCTCTCACAACACATCTAGATAAGTTCCTTAGGGGGTCTACTTTCCAAAATTGTGTCACTTGTGGGGGGTTTCTACTGTTTAGGTACATTAGGGGCTCTGCAAACGCAATGTGACGCCTGCAGGCCATTCCATCTAAGTCTGCATTCCAAATGGCGCTCCTTCCCTTCCGAGCCCTCCCATGCGCCCAAACGGTGGTTCCCCCACATATGGGGTATCAGCGTACTCAAGACAAATTGGACAACAACTTTTGGGGTCCAATTTCTCCTGTTACCATTGGGAAAATACAAAACTGGGGGCTAAAAAATAATTTTGGGGGGAAATTTTTTATTTTTTTATTTTCACGGCTCTGCGTTATAAACTGTAGTGAAACACTTGGGGGTTCAAAGTTCTCACAACACAACTAGATAAGTTCCTTGGGGGGTCTAGTTTCCAATATTGGGTCACTTGTGGGGGGTTTCTACTGTTTAGGAACATTAGGGGCTCTGCAAACGCAATGTGACGCCTGCAGACCAATCCATCTAAGTCTGCATTGCAAATGATGCTCCTTCCCTTCCGAGCTCTGCCATGCGCTCAAACGGTGGTTCCCCCCCAGATATCAGGTATCAGCGTACTCAGGACAAATTGGTCAACAATATATAGGGTCTAATTTCTCCTGTTACCCTTGGAAAAATACAAAACTGGGGGCTAAAAAATAATTTTTGTGGAAAAAAAAATATTTTTTATTTGCACGGCTCTGCGTTATAAACTGTAGTGAAACACTTAGGGGTTCAAATCTCTCACAACACATCTAGATAAGTTCCTTAGGGGGTCTACTTTCCAAAATGGTGTCACTTGTGGGTTTTTTTTACTGTTTAGGTACATTAGGGGCTCTACAAACGCAATGTGATGCCTGCAGACCATTCCATCTAAGTCTGCATTCCAAATGGCGCTCCATCCCTTCCGAGCCCTCCCATGCGCTTAAACGGTGGTTCCCCCCCACATATGGGGTTTCAGCGTACTCAGGACAAATTGGACAACAACTTTTTGGGTCCAATTTTTCCTGTTACCCTCGGGAAAATACAAAACTGGGGGCTAAAATATAATTTTTGTGGGAAAAAATTTGTGTTTTATTTTTACGGCTCTGCATTATAAACTTCTGTGAAGCACTTGGTGGGTCAAAGTGCTCACCACACCTCTAGATAAGTTCCTTAGGGGGTCTACTTTCCAAAATAGTGTCACTTGTGGGGGGGTTTCAATGTTTAGGCACATCAGTGGCTCTCCAAACGCAACATGGCGTCCCATCTCAATTCCTGTCAATTTTGCAGTGAAAAGTCAAACGGCGCTCCTTCCCTTCCGAGCTCTCCCATGCGCCCAAACAGTGGTTTACCCCCACATATGGGGTATCAGCATACTCAGGACAAATTGCGCAACAACTTTTGTGGTCCAATTTCTTCTCTTACCCTTGGGAAAATAAAAAATTGGGGGCGAAAAGATCATTTTTGTGAAAAAATATGATTTTTTATTTTTACGGTTCTGCATTATAAACTTCTGTGAAGCACTTGGTGGGTCAAAGTGCTCACCACACCTCTAGATAAGTTCCTTAGGGGGTCTACTTTCCAAAATGGTGTCACTTGTGGGGGGTTTCAATGTTTAGGCACATCAGTGGCTCTCCAAACGCAACATGGCGTCCCATCTCAATTCCAGTCAATTTTGCATTGAAAAGTCAAATGGCGCTCCTTCGCTTCCGAGCTCTGTCATGCGCCCAAACAGTGGTTTACCCCCACATATGGGGTATCGGCGTACTCAGGACAAATTGTATAACATCTTTTGGGGTCCAGTTTCTCCTGTTACCCTTGGTAAAATAAAACAAATTGGAGCTGAATTAAATTTTGTGTGAAAAAAAGTTAAATGTTCATTTTTATTTAAACATTCCTAAAATTCCTGTGAAACACCTGAAGGGTTAATAAACTTTTTGAATGTGGTTTTGAGCACCTTGAGGGGTGCAGTTTTTAGAATGGTGTCACACTTGGGTATTTTCTATCATATAGACCCCTCAAAATGACTTCAAATGAGATGTGGTCCCTAAAAAAAAATGGTGTTGTAAAAATGAGAAATTGCTGGTCAACTTTTAACCCTTATAACTCCCTAACAAAAAAAAATTTTGGTTCCAAAATGATGCTGATGTAAAGTAGACATGTGGGAAATGTTACTTATTAAGTATTTTGTGTGACATATCACTGTGATTTAATTGCATAAAAATTCAAATTTGGAAAATTGCGAAATTTTCAAAATTTTCACCAAATTTCCATTTTTTCACAAATAAACGCAGGTAATATCAAAGAAATTTTACCACTATCATAAAGTACAATATGTCACGAGAAAACAGTGTCAGAATCACCAGGATCCATTGAAGCGTTCCAGAGTTATAACCTCATAAAGGGACAGTGGTCAGAATTGTAAAAATTGGCCCGGTCCATAACGTGCAAACCACCCTTGGGGGTGAAGGGGTTAAATATTCAAGTATATTTTGAAACATCCTAAACAAGTATGGCTTGTTTGGAAGGATTTCCAGAAAAAGCCTCTTCTTTCTAAAAAAGTACATGACAGAATAGCTAAAATTGCAAACTTTTACCTGAACAAACCAGAAGACTTCTGGAACAATGTCATTTGAACAGTCAAGATGAAAGTGGAGATATTTGGCAATTTTTCCTGCTCCACATTAGGCAAAAAACCCACTGCATATCAGCTTAAATGCCTCCTACCAACTGTCAAGCATGGTGAGGAAGAGGTGATGATTTGGGATTGTTTGACAGTTACAGGACTTGAACACACTGCAGTCATTAAATTGACCTTGAATTCCTCTGTATAGCATAGAATTCTAGAGTCAAATGCAAGGCATCTATCCAAAAGCTAAAAACACACCAGAAAATCTACACGAGAATGGCTGAAAAAAATCTAAGGGCCTGACTCTTCATAGATTTAATGCCAGTAATCTAGCTAAAAAAATCATTGAAAACTTCCATAATTTTGGTGGAATTGGAGGCTGCACTAAAATTCTGCCACTTTATGTATTCTTACCTCCATTTTCCTCCAGCACTGAAAAAGTAGGCGGAGCTGGGGAGGTATGGGGTCATGCAACCGCCATTCATCAAATTGATGATGAGCAGAGGTGTTTGCTTCACCACAAATGTTAATCCAGCACAGACACGAGTAGTGTTTGTGACGAGGTGCACAGAGAGGTGTATGCCACTTGTCTGGCACTCCTGAGTCATGAAGGGCATAAGCCTCTTCATAAATCAGGACCATTCCATCTCATCAAAACCAGAATGAACAATCCTGGTCTTGATGATTTGATACCTCAGCATTTCAATGGCCCAGTCAAATTCCAGACCAAAACCCAATTGAAATGCTGTGGTGGGACCTTAAAAAGCTGTGCATAAACGAATGCCCACAAACCGCAAGAAATCTAAGCAAAGATATAAAGAAGAGTGCACAAAAATTCCTCCAAACCATGAGACAATTACTTCAAGTTGTTGCTGCCAAAGATGGTTTTACAAATGAATTGTAATTCATTTTTCACACACTGCTTCTGCTTTTTTTAGTTTTTCTTAAAAAAATAGTGATATGGTATAGTTTGTCATATATTGTTGTTCATCTGAGGTTGCATCTATTTAATTTTAAGACCTTCTACTCAACATTTTCTTTTCTATTTTTCCAGAGAATTCAATGTGGGTTCACTTAGTTTTTCTGGTGTCGGTATCTTTGCCTTGTACTGTACCTTTGTATGCCCCAGATTTCACAGAAGTTAGCACTATGGAGTTTTTTTTCTATCAGAGTCCACAAATCATAAAATGCATGCCCCATAAGATGCTCCATACTTTATTCCTAAAGGGGACGAAGTCTAACAAAGCTTGTATGACAAAGACTCAGTGAAAAGGGCTTTGATGCACTCCTATGTGTCTCAGAGAAAAGGCATTTATATATCCTTTGGCAACCACAGTACATTTGCTTTGAATTTAATTTACATAACAAAACTGATCACTGGCGGCTATGGGCAGCATTTTTGGAACCGTACTGACATCAAGACCTGAAAAGGTAATATTTTATATCAAACACCAATTTAATATTTTGTGAATTAATCCTTATCACTATACAAAGCCATTTGATGCTATAATTATGAAACTGGTGCTGGCTTTAGAAACATTTCATTGTTAAAAAACATGTCCTCTTGTTTGTAAATGGATTCAGATGCATAACCAACACACATATTTATGAAGTCATAAAAAGTAGGAAAATATAACAAATAGATAAGAATAAAAGCTTTCTTGTATGGGCTTGTGTGGGTATATCTATGTGTATGTCTGTACTTGTGTGTATGAAAATTATTTAATGCTGCTAACATCTGCCCAATAAAATTGAAAAACTGAAACATCTTGGTACTCCCCAAAAGCAAAAACAAACAAACATTTCTAGTGATATGTTACAACTAGTGATGAGCGAATGTACTCGTTACTCAAGATTTCTCGAGCACGCTCGGGTGACCTCCGAGTATTTTTTAGTGCTCGGAGATTTAGTTTTCATCTCCGCAGCTGAATGATTTACATCTCTTAGCCAGCTTGAATACATGTGGGGATTCCCTAGCAACCAGGCAACCCCCATATGTACGTATGCTGGCTAACAGATGTAAATCATTCAGCTGCGGAGATGAAAACTAAATCTCCGAGCACTAAAAAATACTCGGTGGACACCTGAGCGTGCTCGAGAAATCTCGAGTAACAAGTATATTCGCTCATCACTAGTTACAACCTGAAATAAAGAGCCTTTAGAACAAAGTAGTCTGCTTCTTTGAGTGTTGAGGATAAGGTGACATGACCGTTTTCTCTCATCCGATAAAATCAGTACAATTATACCAATCACACTCTGATCATACTGTGATCAGAGTGTGATTGGGGCGAGATCAGAATGGAATATGATTTTCTTAGATGTGGAGAATTAAAAATAAATTTCTCCATCTTCCCTATTAAGTTTGTGAAAACTTGAATGTCATCTGAGTGCCGTCCGATGTTTTCCACAGTAAAATGTAAAGTGCTGCGGAATATGTTGGCGCCATAGGAATAAAATTATTATTATTATTACAGACTCGTAGACATGAGTGGGCGAGTTCCATATGATTATCGGAGGCAATTCGAGAATGCTGCGATTTTTTGTCTCAGATCCGAGGAAACAAAATCGCACATGTGAACTGCCCCATAGAACAACAGTGGTCCAAGTGGTATCTAATGTTTTGCAATTACGCCCTTAGGAATCTCCTTTCCATCACTGTGTCATCCTCACAATTTAATTTCTTCATTTACTTGCAAAGACTTTCTTATACAGCCATGTATAATTATTATTAACCATGCAAAATGAGCTTAGATTGATACGTGATACAGCCAAAATAGAAACGCACCAGAAAATTATGTGCATCAAATAAAACACATACTTATCAAATTGAACCAATATTTAAAGAAAAATGCATCTCATAAACAACTTTTTAAATTTATGTCACATTTAACCCCTTAGTGACCGAGCCAATTTTGACTTTAATGACCAAGCCAAATTTTACAATTCTAACCAGTGTCACTTTCTGTGCTAATAACTGAAACGTTTCAATGGATCCCACTGATTCTGAAATAGTTTTTTCGTGACATATTGTACTTTATGACAGTGGTAAAAATTCTTGTGACTTTTGTTTATTTATGAAAAAAAAATGAAATTTGGCAAAAGGTTTGAACATTTTGCAATTTTTATTTTTTGTGCCCTTAAATTAAATATTTCCCACATGTCTACTTCACATCAGTACAATTTTGGAAACATAATTTTTTTTTAGGAAGTTAGAACGGTTAAAAGTTGACCAGCGATTTCTCATTTTTCCAACAAAGTTTTCTAAACCATTTTTTTGAGGGGACCACATCACATTTGAAGTGACTTTGAAAGGCCTATGTGACAGAAAATACCCAAAAGTAACACGATTGTAAAAACTGCACCCTTCAAGATGTTCAAAGCCACATTCAAGAAGTTCATTAACTCTTCAGGTGCTTCACGAGAACTGAAGCAATATGGAAGGAAAAAATGGACATTTAACTTTTTTAGCAAAAAATGTAATGTAATTTTTTTTATTTTTACAAGGAGAACAAGAGAAAATGTATCACAAAATTTGTTGTGCGATTTCTTCTGAGCATGCCTATACCTTATTTGTGTGGGAAATCTACTGTTTGGTCACACGCCAGGGCTTAAAAGGGAATGAGGACTATTTGACTTTTTGAATACAAAATTGGCTGGAATCGAGAGTGGGTGCCATGTCACGTTTAGAGAGCCCCTGATGTGCCTAAAAGGTGGAAACCACCCACAAGTGACCCCATTTTGCAAACCACACCCCTCAGTTATTTTATCCAGGGGTTTAGTTAGTAAGCATTTTGAACTCACATGTACGACACAGAATTTGAGAACATTAATTTGTCATATTGAATATGTCATCATTAGTGCAAGTGCATGCTATTCCAGTTTGCATCGGGTGCTCAAGTGACATGCTCGAGTCCCTGTCCCTCATGTTTTGCAGCTGTTAGACACACAAAATAAAACATGCGGGGATCTGCAATACTCCATGCATACAAGAGCACTTGCGCTTAACACTAGCCGTCATATAGTCATCATTTTTTTTATTTACTTTTGAACAGACCCCAATTTTAACCCCAACCCTAACACAACCCTAACACAACCCTAGCACAACCCTATCCTCAACCCTTATCCTAACCCCAACCCTAATGGCAAAGAAAGGTAAAAAAAATGATTTTATATTTTTTATCTAAGTAGCGGGGTGACAAACGGGGATTTGAGGATTTGATTTACTATTTTTTTATTTTGATCACTGTGATAGGGTCTATCACAATAATAAAAAGGAACCAATAGGAAAAATTCCCTATTGCTTCCCGGCAGATCTCGGCGGTCGCATGGCGCATGCACCCACCATTTTTTTCTGGGAAAATGATGCAGGGGGCCAGGGAACAGAGCAGAAGGGCCCGGGGATGGCGGAGGTGTCAGGGGGTGATCGGGAGTCCTCATTTCTTTCTTGTCTGTTATGTTAGGTCATATCAGAGGAGAGAGAAATTAATTTTAAATCAACCTTTTTTTTTGTGATCGCCGTTAATTGGTAAAAACAGGCCCTAAACATATTGTCCAGGCTCTCAGCTGCCAGGAGTGCTGCAGCCTTATTTCTCAGTGACGTTAACTGAGAAACTGAGGAATAAGTACCATTAAAGGGAACCTGTCACCTCCCCCAGGCGTTTGAAACTAAAAGAGCCACCTTGTGCAGCCGTAATGCTGCATTCTGACAAGGTGGCTCTTTTAGTTATTGGTGCTGTAACTGCAGAAATAATCCGTTTTGTAATTTGTCCAAAATACCTTTCTTCAGTCCTGGAGGCAGGCCTTCCCCCCCCCTGCTGCAGATGCCACACAGCCATCACTCAAATCCTCTTGGCGCCGGGCGCCGCCTCCTCGTCGCTGTTTTGAAATGAGCCGGCGCCTGCGCTCTTTTCTCCTGCCTTGGGCAGGCGCAGTGAGCGCTGCCCGTCCTCTGTGCTCATATGCAGTCTAGCTGACTGCGCCTGTGTGGCTGCCCTGCCTGTGAATCCCAGCCCCGCAGTGAGAATAAATCAGAAGACACCTAAAAGAGACACCTTGTCAGAATGCAGCATTACTGCTGCACAAGGTGGCTCTTTTAGTTTCAAACACCTGGTGGGGGGGGGGGACAGGTTCCTTTTAACTGCAGCCACTAAAAAGCATATTGGTGGTCGTTAAGGGGTTAAAAATCTAAACAATCTTGTTATTTGGTCATTTTGAATAGGGAACCTATCATAAAATATACCTTGCCTTACCTGCCCAATATTAATAGTTTTCTTAGATTTAGTAAGCTCACTCAGCTTCATTGGGTCGCAGCCACTTTACATGACTCCTGGTGATTACAGATGAGCTTATAAGGCAAAATTCAAATTTACCTGTTGGAAATTCGACTTTTGAGGAAAGTTTTTTTCCTGGAGCATAATAAATGTAATATATTAATTTTTTTTGTTATACTCACCCTCTGCTCACCTAACCAGGCCCTCTGCTGTTCATTGTCACTTGGTCTTCTCTATTGATCCCGCCACACATGATTGAATCTTCCCACACATCTGGACTGGCCCCTCCCAGGTGACATGACACCCGGAAGTGTGGTAAAATGTGAGAGGCCTGAAGTTCCAAATGCAAGTGTTGAGGTATCAGAAGATGCGGTTAGGGCTGGATGGGTGACAGTGAGTAGCTGAGGGACCGGATATGTGAGTGTTGAGGTGACTATAACATTTTTTTACCTTTTCATGGCCAATTATAGCTCAGAAGAATAGCATCCAGCTCTTTCTAAACCGTTTTGTGCTAAAATATATAAAAAAGTGAATTTTATTGTTGTTCATTGTCATTTGTACTTTGTATAGTTGAACTCTAAAAGTGTATTATGCATGCCAGGAACAAAGCTAATGCATGCTAGGTAGATAGATAATATGGATGAGCAAGCACTGAAATGCTCGGGTGCTCGTTACTCGAACTGAGCTTGCATAATGGGAGTCAATGAAAAATCCTAGCATTTTTCCACCCAACCCAACAAGTAGGTTTGGGAAGTATTGAAAATGTCAAAATAGATGGAAAAAGTGCTGAATGGAAGGAGAACAGCATGGGGAAGACCCCTGGAAGCTTCTCTGACTCACAGATCGCTGCTGAGAACAAACGTGTCACACTTTTACTCCATTTTAAAGACTGACAATAAAACATTCAAATTGGAAATTGGAATTTACAGGAAAAAAAGTTAAGAAACTTTATTTTCTGTATAATGACTTGTATATAAGGCAAAATTGAAAAAGGATTTTAAAAAATAATAATTTAAATATACCAAAGTTAAATTTTATATTAATTTTTTACTACATTTTTTATTTTATTTTTTATTAGCAAAATGGTAATTTCAGTGTAATTTATGAAGGAAGAACTGCCAAACATTAAATGGAAGAGGGACCCAGATACTACCTTTATTGGACATAAAGGAACATTATGTTCAAATTGTCATGTAGTCGTACTCCTAGACTCATAAAGGCTATGCAGAAAGTGCAAAGCCTTCAAATATTGTTAACAAAGTGTAGTTGTGGTACTTCTACACTTATAAAAACTCTTCAGACAATGCAAAGCATGCCAAAAATTTCAAACAGGGTCATCCATACACCCTTGAAGCCACCAACTGTAGTGCCTCATTCAAATATTGTGAACAAAGTGTAGTTGTGGTACTACTACACTCAGTAGATTTGGGTTCCAGTACCATCTCTATGCTGATGACACCCAATTATACACCTCTTCTCCTGCTTTCACTCCGACCTTCTTAGAAAACACCAGTGATTGTCTTACCGCTGTCTCTAACATCATGTCCTCCCTCTATCTGAAACTGAACCTGTCAAAAACTGAACTCCTCGTGTTCTCTCCCTCTACTAACCTACTTGTGCCTGACATTGCCATCTCCGTGTGCGGTTCCACCATTACTCCAAAGCAACATGCCCGCTGCCTTGGGGTCATCCTTGATTCCGAGCTTTCATTCACCCCCCACATCCGATCACTGGCTCGCTCTTCTTATCTGCATCTCAAAAACATTTCTAGAATTCGCCCTTTTCTTACTTTCGACTCTGCAAAAACTCTTACTGTCTCACTGATTCATTCCCGTCTGGACTATTGTAACTCTCTACTAATCGGCCTCCCTCTTACCAAACTCTCCCTGCTCCAATCTGTCCTGAATGCTGCTGCCAGGATCATATTCCTCACCAACCGTTACACCGATGCCTCTACCTTGTGCCAGTCATTACACTGGCTACCCATCCACTCCAGAATCCAGTACAAAACTACTACCCTCATCCACAAAGCACTCCATGGCTCAGCACCACCCTACATCTCCTCTCTGGTCTCAGTCTACCACCCTACCCGTGCCCTCCGCTCCGCTAATGACCTCAGGTTAGCATCCTCAATAATCAGAACCTCCCACTCCCGTCTCCAAGACTTTACACGTGCTGCGCCGATTCTTTGGAATGCACTACCTAGGTTAATACGATTAATCCCCAATCCCCCCAGTTTTAAGCGTGCCCTAAAAACGCATTTGTTCAGACTGGCCTATCGCCTCAACGCATTAACCTAACTATCCCTGTGTGGCCTATTAAAAATAGAAAAAAAAAACACATAATCAGGTTCCTCGCATCATGTTCTCATACACTTTATGCAGTTAATAGCACTCTGTGTCTGTACTGCTACATACTTAGGCTCTTAACTGGTTCATGCAGCTTTACATGGACACCCGAGCCTTACACTGTGGCTGGTCCAAATAACTAAAGCAATTGTCACCATCCACCTCTCGTGTCTCCCCTTTTCCTCATAGTTTGTAAGCTTGCGAGCAGGGCCCTCATTCCTCCTGGTATCTGTTTTGAACTGTGATTTCTGTTATGCTGTAATGTCTATTGTCTGTACAAGTCCCCTCTATAAGTTGTAAAGCGCTGCGGAATATGTTGGCGCTATATAAATAAAAATTATTATTATTATTATTATTATTACACTCATAAAAGCTCTGCACACAGTGCAAAGATTGTCAAAAATTACAAAGAGGGTTATCCATACACCTTGAAGGCAACAACTGTAGTACCTTATTCAACTATTGTGAACAAAGTTTAGCTGTGGTACTCCTACACTCATAAAGGCTCTGCACACATTGTAAAACCAGAAAAAAATTACAAGGAGGATCATCCATACACCCTTGAAGGCACCAAATGCAGTGTCTCATAAAAAAATAAGAAAATGTAGCTATGGCACTTCTACACTCATAAAGGCTTTGCACAAAGTGCATAGCCAGGAAAAATGATAGGAAGCATAACACAGTAATCCATAGACCTTTGAAGGCAGCAACTTGTGGGGCTCATTACAATATTTTGAAAGTGTAGTTGATGCACTCCTGTACTCATAAAGGCTTTGCACAAAGTGCAAAGTCAGGAACAAATTATAAGGAGGGTCATCCAGACATCCATAGACCCCTGAAAGGCAAGAACTGGCAGGCCACATTCAAATATTTTGAAAGTGTAGTAAATGTATATAAAAATATAAGGAGGGTAATACAGTGATCCTCTTCAGATGTCTGATTATTCTCTTTCCATGGGAGACTGGGGGGACTGTATCCATCTGCTTCCTGGAGCCTGATTCCCAGGTGTGGGTAATGCTGGAGCCCCCGACATGTAGAAATGGGCAAAAACCTCCTGTGTCAGCTGCATCATCGCCTGCTCATGCATAGGATCCCTCTGGGGAGGTAGTCACCCTGTAGAGGGGAAGTGCCCCAAAATGTACATCTTTACATAGAGATGTGTATATATCTATGTATAATTCCCTCACATGTGCTCAGTAGTCCCTCCTCCAGCTTGCTATAATTTGCCATGTGTACCACATGAGGCCCCCTCCTCCACCTTGCTCCATGTGCTGGTATATCAGGTTTCATTTGGGATTGAGGGAATGTACCTTTGCCAGTGAATAATAGACTTGTGACATCATTCCCCACACCTGAGGTTGGACACACCTCTTCTTATCTGGACATAAATAGACAAGACATGTGCTTGGACGCTCTCTTTTTGCCTTGCTGGCTTCCTGGGACAAGGATGGACTTACATGGTGGCTTAAGTATACTCTGTATCACCTTTTCTTACTAGGCCCTGTACTCCTCATTAGTGATAGTAAGCTATAGATGGGAGGGCTGATATTGAATGTGTGATTTGGGCAATTTGGGCAGTTAATTGTGGGTTTTTATTGTGTCATATCTTAATTGTGGGTTTTTACTGTGATATTGATGTGATATTACTGTATACTGTAGTGATATTACTGTATTAGAGTTATAGTATCCGTATATATGTGTATATATATATATACATATATATATATATATATATATATATATATATATATATATATATATATATATATATTTATAGTCGCCAGCTTGGATATAATTATATATGTATGCAATAGACTGCAGACTTGGGTGTGTGTAATAAATATCCTTTTTTGTTACACGGTTTTGTCTCAGTTAGTATATAGTATAAGGAAAAGGTAACGTTGAGGCATTATTAAGTGGATATTAATTATTAATAGTCAAGTTTGGCAATAATAGTTAATATCGGTCCTCAATAGAGGTGCAGGAAGAGTTCCTCCTTTGATAATTATAATTTTAGTGTAATTGGAGGGTTCCCGTCCTTTTACACACCCCATCTCGAGCCACTTTGAGGAGCCTCTCCCAGGCCCGCTCATTTCACAGAAAGGGTTCATCCTGCTCCCTTCCTTCTTGGATCACACCCATCGCATGCCACCGATGTTACCCCTCCATTTTGAGTTATGTGAGTCTGGTTCCAGCCATCATTTCTTGCAGCCTTCAAGGCTAGTGTTCCGTTTCTACCACCCGCTGGATGAACAAGAGGTGATGATGGGTCCCAAACTCTTCTATGGACCCCCATCTCCATTGCCAGTCATACTTAATGACCTCCCCCTGGGATGTCAACTCTTGGTACCTTGTGGCTAGCGGGCCCACTAGCATGTCTCCAGCCCTTGAAATGGCTAGCTTCCTTCTCTATTCTGACCAGCCTAGGCTCTGCAGTTTGCTCAACAGTTGCTGGATCCTTGATCTCCAATCCACAGTCTGCAAGAACCCCTGCAGTGAAGGCTGTGGCCTGGGTTCGACCTTGGTGGTTTCGGGAAAGTGGCCAGTTCTGGACCACAGGCACCTGACTAATTGAATCCAGAACATTTTTTGAACTTTTTTGAGTGTTATATAACACCATAAAGTAACACTGTACAGATGACAATATAGTCAATTTTTTCATCTCCCCAAATAAAGAATGTGGTCATGTGCAGCAGCTATATATTTAGTGACAGACTGCAAAGCCCTTAACCCTGCCTAGAGGCTGTATTTTGCCACTTTCCCTGCTCCTGTAACTGTCCCTAGGCTAAATGCAGAATGTATCTGATATAAACAGAAAAGCACAAGATTAGCACTTAGAAGAACTGTTAGTATGATGGTTCAGCACCAGCACCAGTATTAACACTAGAGGACTTTGATTTGTTAAACTGTGCACACATAGGCCTGGATAACTGCTCTCTCCCTCCAATCAGAACTGTCTCTTAGCTGTGCAATGGTATTAGTGAGCCAAATGTGGCAGTGCCAGGCCTTTTATAACCTCTGATGAGGTAACGAGGCCAGCCAATCAGAGTAATGCCACTACCAAGATGGCTACGGCATTACAGTAACTGGTAGGCAATTCCCGCATGCTTATTGACTGTGTAACAAGTGCAAAACATGCGGAGTGGGGATTCAAGCTTCAAATCCAAGCACCAGCCAATGCTTGCTGAGTGCAGAGCACATCTGAGCACCCAGATACTTGAGTGATATCCAAGTATCACCAAGCATGCTCGCTCATCCCTAATAGATAATAGAGTTTACATAATTTATTGCTCAAACTAAACAATTTGGCAATGAACTACACATAAGCTTATATTGCTGCCCACACAGTATAGTTCATATTTAATCGGCCTTGTCTTTCACACAAAGAGGTTCCAGCTTTAGAACAAATTTCAAAATGTTCTTCGTCTTGGTCATGAGTTTGGCTAAAATTCAGTGGAATCCAATCTTTTTTACTTTCTCTTATTCAAAAGAAATAGTTGTCCATAGTCCAAATAAGCAATTAAGATAATTTTGGAAAGATTACAAATGTCTTAAAAAGTGCGACTGCTTTGAACTAAAAGCAATAAATTCCACCTGGAGGATTTAGAAAGAATGTAAAGGTTGACACCTGCTCGGAACAGATAACTTTTTCCTTTGTTTTGGCACTTGTCCTATATTAAGTGAAAGTGATGGCACTTGGGGAATATAAAGTTTAGATGGCTAGCAAGCTAATACCATTATTTGGACTTGAGCTTCTCAAATCCCTGCCCTTAGGGAACAGACAAGAATCAAATTCCGAATGATTATCTGCAAAACTGACAAAAACTGACTGGTCGTATTTTAGTGTACCATACATATCACTCAACACAGAGAAAAGTACATGCAAATGATTCAATTTTTGGATTGTTTCATAGCAGTCAGAAATATAAATTCGGCATAAGAAAAAAATGCAGATCTGCACTGCACCGTAGTCTAACAATGTGCAGAGTGCTATCCGATAAAACATCAGAGAACAGCCCTTAAAACAGTTACTTGATCTCTTCCATATAGAGCATATATGTAAAGGGAGTGGACATATTCAGCCACAACTCCATACAACTCCTCACCACTGATGTGCTAACCTAGTGTTTGATAGGAGTTTTGACAATGTTAACATTTAGCATCTATAAGGTTTTACATGTTGTGTCTGCTGCTGGCAATAAAGAATCGCAGCATTGTTGAAGGAAGCCATTTTTGGCTTGCTGCTTTCTCTTTGACTCATCTGGTGGCTCATTTAGGGCATACCCAGTGTTGGACTGGGGTGCCAAGGGCCCATCAGTGACATTGACTTTAGGGTGCCAACTTTTCACCAGCATACAAATATTACATTACCCTCGTTCACAAATTTACCTATATCTCTATATAATAGTAATAAACTGGATAGTTTGGTTAATGAATGAGATGCTTCTCTTTTCTATACATAGTTAATAAAGTGAATTATGCCACGTACTGCCCATACAGTGGGGTTGGGGGCCCAGATCTGCACAGGGGCACACCGGGGGATTTCTGTTACCCTATGGGCAAGTCCGAGCCTGGGCATACCCACTGGCCAGAAGAGGAAGGAAGTGGAGTTGCTGTGATTTATTTGGAGAGGAAAGTGATATTTTAAAATTGTAAGAATTGAGGGGTAGAAGTGAGATAGATCATGAAAATGTAATGAATTGTGGGAGAAGATGTGTAATTATAATGAACTAGCTGAAGAGTCCGGCGTTGCCTGGGCATAGTAAATATCTGTGGTCAGTTAAAACACCTCACTTCTCTTATTTTCCCATCACGCCTCTCATTTTCCCCTCACATCTCTCATTTTCTCCCTTACACCTCTCATTTTCCCCCTCTCTCCTCTTATTTTCCCCCTCACTCCTCTCATTCCCCCCTAACTCTTGTCATTTTGACCTCACATCTGTCATTTTCCGATCACTCCACTATTTTCCCTCACTCCTCTCAATTTGCACTCACACCTTTTCATTTTCACCTCATACCCCTCATTTTCACCTCACACCTCTCATTTTCCCCTCAGTATATACATATTTGTCATCTCCCTTATATATAGTATATACCTGTATGTCATCTCCTGTATATAGTATATACCTGTATGTCATTTCCCCTGTAAATAGTATATACCTGCTGTATGTCATCTCCTCCTGTATATTGTATATACCTATGTGTCATCTCCTCCTGTATATAGTATATACCTGTATGTCATCTCTTCTGTATATACTATATACCTGAATGTCATCTCCTCCTATAAATAGTATATACCTGTATGTCATCTCCTGTATATAGTATATACCTGTATGTCATCTCCCCTGTATATAGTATGCACCTGTTTGTCATCTTCTCCTGTATATAGAATGTACCTGTATGTCATCTCCTCCTGTATATAGTATGTATCTGTATGTCATCTCCTCATTTATATAGTATATACCTGTGTGTCATCTCCTCTGTATATAGTATATATCTGTGTGTCATCTCCCCTGTATATAGTATATACCTGTGTGTCATCTCCCCTGTATATAGGATATACCTGTGTGTCATCTCCTCCTGCATATAGTATATACCTGTGTGTCATATCCTCCTGTATATAGTATATACCTGTGTGTCATCTCCCCTGTATATAGTATATACCTGTGTGTCATCTCCCCTGTATACAGTATATACCTGTGTGTCATCTCCTCCTGTATATAGTATATACCTGTGTGTCATCTCCCCTGTATATAGTATGTACCTGTATGTCATCTCCCATGTATATAGTATATACCAGTGTGTCATCTCCTCCTGTATATAGTATATACCTGTGTGTCATCTCCCCTATATTGTTATGATCCTAGTGGCAAGGATCGCAAGAGAGACTAGCTAAGTAACTAAACCGATGACCAGCTCTGGGGAAGTGGTATCTGGATTGACCGCAACCTGATCCTATCCGCAAACAACTATAGGCAGCCATGGAATGTTACCTGAAAATCCTAGACGTCTCTTCAAGGCCTGAGAAACTACCTATTCCTAGAGGGAAAGTAAAGTCCTTACTTGCCTCAGAGAAATGAACCCAAAGATATAGAAAAGCCCCCCACAAATATTAACCCCTTCCCGACATGTGACGGTATAGTACGTCACATGTCGGGACCCCCGCTTTGATGTGCGCTCCGGCGGTGAGCGCACATCAAAGTCGCGACATGTCAGCTGTTTTTTACAGCTGACATGTGCGCGCAATAGCGGCGGGTGAAATCGCGATCACCCGCCGCTATTAACTAGTTAAATGCCGCTGTCAAGCGCAGACAGCGGCATTTAACTACCGCATCCGGCCGTGCGGCCGGATATGAGCGCATCGCCGACCCCTGTCACATGATCGGGGGTCGGCGATGCTCCTCCATTGTAACCATAGAGGTCCTTGAGACCTCTATGGTTACTGATTGCCGGTGGCTGTGAGCGCCCCCCTGTGGTCGGCGCTCACAGCACACCTGCATTTTAGCTACATAACAGCGATCTGATGATCGCTGTTATGTAGCAGAGCCGATCGGGCTGTGCCTGCTTCTAGCCTCCCATGGAGGCTATAGAAGCATGGCAAAAGTAAAAAAAAAAAGTTTTTAAAAATGTGAAAAAAATAATAAAAACATAAAAGTTTAAATCACCCCCCTTTCGCCCCAATCAAAATAAATCAATAAAAAAAACCAAAAACCTACACATATTTGGTATCGCCGCGTTCAGAATCGCCCGATCTATCAATTAAAAAAAAGCATTAACCTGATCGCTAAATGGCGTAATGAGAAAAAAATTCGAAACGCCAGATTTACGTTTTTTTGGTCGCCACGACATTGCATTAAAATGCAATAACGGGCGATCAAAAGAACGTATCTGCACCAAAATGGTATCATTAAAAACGCCAGCTCGGCACGCAAAAAATAAGCCCTCACCTGACCCCAGATCACGAAAAATGGAGACGCTACGAGTATCGGAAAATGGCGCAATTTTGTTTTGTTTTGTTTTTTGCAAAGTTTGGAATTTTTTTTCACCACTTAGGTGAAAAATAACCTAGTCATGTTAGGTGTCTATGAACTCGTAGTGACCTGGAGAATCATAATGGCAGGTCAGTTTTAGCATTTAGTGAACCTAGCAAAATAGGCAAGCAAAAAACAAGTGTGGGATTGCACTTTTTTTGCAATTTCACTGCACTTGGAATTTTTTTCCCGTTTTCTAGTACACGACATGCTAAAACCAATGATGTCGTTCAAAAGTACAACTCGTCCCGCAAAAAATAAGCCCTCACATGGCCAAATTGACGGAAAAATAAAAAAGTTATGGCTCTGGGAAGGAGGGGAGCGAAAAACGAAAACGGAAAAACGGAAAAAGCTCCGGGGGTGAAGGGGTTAACAGTGAGTTAAGGGGAAAGTACAAACGCAGAGATGAAATAGATTTAGCAAATGAGGCCCGCTAACACTAGATAGCAGAAAATAGGAAGGGAGCTGTGCGGTCAATAGAAAACCCTAAGCAAAATATCCACGCAGAGATTGCTCGAGCCCCCGCACCAACTAACGGTGCGGGGGAAGCAACTCCGTACCCCAGAGCTTACCAGCAGCAAGAACTCACATATTAGCAAGCTGGACTAAACTCACCATACACTGAAATCATATTGCAGACTGATGAGCAAAAAATAATCAAACAGAAACGTAGCTTCTCCAGAAGAGACTGAAAACGAAGATAATCAGGGGAGATCAGAATAGCACTGAATACATCGACAGCCGGCAACAAGTGGAGGTGAAGCAGAGCTAAATAGGAAACTCCCTAGTGCATAACGAGGCAGCTGATTCAGCCACAGATCCGCAGGATAACAAACAAAGCCACCAGGGGGAGCCCAAAAACAAAACTCACACAATACCACCTGTGACCACAAGAGGGAGCCCGAAAACAGAGTTCACAACACTATATATAGTATATAGGTGTGTCATCTCCTCCGGTATATAGTATATACCTGTGTGTCATCTCCTCCTGTATATAGTATATACCTGTGTGTCATCTCTCCTGTATATAGTATATACCTGTATGTCATCTCCTCCTGTATATAGTATATACCTGTGTGTCATCTCCCCTGTATATAGTATATATGCGTGTGTCATCTCCTCCTGTATATAGTATATACCTGTGTATCATCTCCTCCTGTATATAGTATATACCTGTATGTCATCTCCTCCTGTATATAGTATATACCTGTGTGTCATCTCCCCTGTATATAGTATATATGTGTGTGTCATCTCCTCCTGTATATAGTATATACATGTATGTCAACTCCTCCTGTATATAGTATATACCTGTGTGTCATCTCCCCTGTATATAGTATATATGTGTGTGTCATCTCCTCCTGTATATAGTATATACCTGTATGTCATCTCCTGTATATAGTATATTCCTGTGTGTCATCTCCCCTGTATATAGTATATATGTGTGTGTCATCTCCTCCTGTATATAGTATATACCTGTATGTCATCTCCTGTATATAGTATATACCTGTGTGTCATCTCCTCCTGTATATAGTATATATCTGTATGTCATCTCCTCCTGTATTAGACCGCATTCACACGTTATTTGCTCAGTATTTTTACCTCAGTATTTGTAAGCTAAATTGGCAGCCTGATAAATCCCCAGCCAACAGGAAGCCCTCCCCCTGGCAGTATATATTAGCTCACACATACACATAATAGACAGGTCATGTGACTGACAGCTGCCGTATTTCCTATATGGTACAGTTGTTGCTCTTGTAGCTTGTCTGCTTATTAATCAGATTTTTATTTTTGAAGGATAATACCAGACTTGTGTGTGTTTTAGGGTGAGTTTCATGTGTCAAGTTGTGTGTGTTGAGTTGCGTGTGGCGACATGCATGTAGCGACTTTTGTGAGATGAGTTTTGTGTGGCGACATGCGTGTAGCAACTTTTTGTGTGTCGAGTTGCATGTGACAGGTTAGTGCAGCAAGTTGTGTGCAGCAAGTTTTGCGCATGGTGAGTTTTGCGCGTGGCGAGTTTTATGTGTGGTGCGTTTTGAGCGGCGACTTTTGTGTTCCGACTTTTATGTGGCGAGGTTGGTGTATGTGTGGTGAAATGTGTGCTGAGCGTGGTATATGTGTTCAAGCACGTGGTAGTGTGTGGTGCATTTTGTGTGTGTTCATATCCCCGTGTGTGGTGAGTATCCCATGTCGGGGCCCCATCTTAGCAACTGTACGGAGTATACTCTTTGGCGCCATTGCTCTCACTCTTTAAGTCCCCCTTGTTCACATCTGGCAGCTGTCAATTCGCCTCCAACACTTTTCCTTTCACTTTTTCCCCATTATGTAGATAGGGGTAAAATTGTTTGGTGAATTTAAACGCGCGGGGTTAAAATTTCGCCTCACAACACAGCCTATGACGCTCTCAGGGTCCAGACGTGTGACTGTGCAAAATTTTGTGGCTGTAGCTGCGACGGTGCAGATGTCAATCCCGGACATACACACACACATACATACATACACACATTCAGCTTTATATATTAGATTGGATGTTGTGGGTGAGAGAGAGGACATGTAATTATAGTGAGTTGATGGCAGAACATGTAATTAGAAAGAATTGGTGGAGAACATGTAATGATACCGAATTGGGGGAGGACATGTAATTATAATAAATTGAGGGAGGACATGTAATTATAGAGATTTGGGGGAGAACATGTAAGTATAATGAATTGTGGGGAGGATATGTAACTACAGTGAATTGTGGGGAGAACATGTAATTATAAAGAATTGGGGGATGACATATAATTATAAAGAATTGTGAAGAGGACAAATAATTATATTGAATTGAGGGAAAAATATGTAATTATAAAGAACTGGGGAAGTACATAATTTTAATGAATTAGGGAAGACATAATTATAACAAACTTGGGGAGGAAATGTAGTTTTAATGATTTGAGGGGAATACATGTAATTATAAAGAACTAATAATTTAATTTAAATTAATTGGGGGGAGAACATGTTATTATAATGAACTAGATGGCAGCCCGATTCTAAAGAATCGGGAGTCTAGAATCCATATATACTTTATTTATTCAAATGTAAGAATAATACAATTAATAAATAATAGTAAGAAAGAACAAAAAATGGCTGCACTCACCAGCTCTTGACAATTCTTGACAGTACGGCACATTTCTGATTGGTCGCTCGCGGCAGGCGGCAACCAATCAGAAAAGTGCCGCGCACCACGAAGGCATATATCTTTGTCCACCCTGAGCGGGTGTAGGACGCTGGTGACGTCACTTATCTCCGGACATTATCTCCGGACAAAGCCACGGAAGTTGGCACAAATTGCCGGAAGTAGTATTCTAGGCAATTATATATTAGATTTTAATGTTATCAGTGTTTACCTTTGAACGTTTATATTGTATTGTCCTGTCACCAGCCATGTGTACGATTATCGGCCGAAAGCCTCTCTGGAACCAATAATCACCCCATGTAAAGGTATCTTTATAAGTTAAAGATTCAGAATACTATGACTTTTATCATATCCTGAACAGTCAAGTTTTTTATGAACCGTTAAGGTTTTCTGGTTGAAGTAAAAAAAACTCTGAGAGTGTTTACAGTTTGAAACCATAAAATGTTGAAAAATTATGTCATTCTTGAGTATATCACTCAATGGTGCTCATAAACATGTCAAATTTGATCTATAATATACTTTAATATACGTTACTTTAATCTTTAATATACTTAAGAACAGGGCCCCAGACATCACACAGGGGGTCTGAAACACCACACAGTGGTCCAAAATATCGCTGTGCTCTGCCTGGGGCCCCATATGCTGCCTGGGGCCCCTGTGCTCTGCCTGGGACCACTGTGCTCTGCCTGGGGCCCCATATGCTGCCTGGGGCCCCTGTGCTCTGCCTGGGGCCCCTGTGCTCTGCCTGGGGCCCCATGTTCTGCCTGGGGCCCCTGTGCTCTGCCTGGGGCCACTGTGCTCTGCCTGGGGCCCCATATGCTGCCTGGGGCCCCTGTGCTCTGCCTGGGGCCCCATATGCTGCCTGGGGCCCCTGTGCTCTGCCTGGAGCCCCATATGCTGCCTGGGGCCCCTGTGCTCTGCCTGGGGCCCCTGTGCTCTGCCTGGGGCCCCATGTTCTGCCTGGGGCCCCTGTGCTCTGCCTGGGGCCACTGTGCTCTGCCTGGGGCCCCATATGCTGCCTGGGGCCCCTGTGCTCTGCCTGGGGCCCCATATGCTGCCTGGGGCCCCTGTGCTCTGCCTGGGGCCACTGTGCTCTGCCTGGGGCCCCATAGGCTGCCTGGGGCCCCTGTGCTCTGCCTGGGACCACTGTGCTCTGCCTGGGGCCCCATATGCTGCCTGGGGCCCCTGTGCTCTGCCTGGGGCCACTGTGCTCTGCCTGGGGCCCCATATGCTGCCTGGGGCCCCTGTGCTCTGCCTGGGTGTAGGACACTGGTGACGTCACTTATCTCCGGACATTAGCTCCGGACATTATCTCCGGACATTAGCTCTGGACAAAGCCACGGAAGTTGGCACAAATTGCAGGAAGTAGTATTCTAGGCAATTATATATTAGATTGTGAGAGGAATTGTAATTTAATGAATTGGGGAGAGGAAATATAATTTAATGAACTGGGGAAGGACATGTAATTATGAAACATTGGGGAAAGGACAGGCCTGTTGTGAACTCTATTTTTGGGCTCCCTCTAGTGGTCACAAGCGGTACTGTGTAGTGTTGTCTTTCTGCAGGTTGGCAGCATCAGCTGGTTCGTTATCCTTGGCTGGTTTCCTATTTAGCTCACCTGGATACTCAGTTCCTTGCCTGCTAGCAATGTATTCAGTGCTCTTCAGATTCCTTGTTACTACCTTGCTCCCAGTCTCTCCAAGACAAGCTAAGTTTTTGTTTGTTCATTTTTTGATTATCAGCATTCATCATGTTTCTTGTCCAGCTTGCTAAAATGTGATTTCCTCGCTTGCTGGTTGCTCTAGGGGACTGAGTTTCTCCCCCCACACCGTTAGTTGGTGCGGGGGTTTTGGAAATCTCAGTGTGGATATTTTGTAAGGGTTTTTTACTGACCGCACAGACCCCTTTTCTATTTTCTGCTATCTAGTATTAGTGGGCCTCATTTGCTGAATCTGCTTTCACCCCTGTGTATGTGCCTTCCTCTTACCTCACCGTTATTATTTGTTGGGGGCTTCTATATCTTTGGGGATTATTTCTCTGGAGGCAAGTGAGGTCTTTCTCTCTCTCTAGGGGTAGTTAGTTCCTCAGGCTGGCTCGAGACGTCTAGGATTTTAGGCACGTTCACCGGCTACTTCTAGTGTGTTTGGATAGGTTCAGATTTGCGGTCAGTCCAGTTTGCCACCTCCCTAGAGCTTGTCCTATGTTTGTTACTTAGCTGGAGTAATTTGTGATCCTCAACCACTAAGGATCATAACAGTATAGCAGGCCAAAAAGTGTTTAACGCATCGCAGAAGTGGGATAAAAAGAAGACCTGAATACATTTTATTTTTTTTTTCTCCTCCCGCTTTTCCTTTGCTGCAGTCTGTTTAGCTTCTTTCATCCCCTTGAACTCTGGGTGGTTTTGAGCTCAGCTGCAGACATGAATGTTCAGACTCTGACTTCTAGTGTGGATCATCTTACTGCACGGGTGCAAAGTATTCAGGATTTTGTTATTCATAGCCCTATGTCAGAACCAAAGATACCCATTCCGGAGTTGTTTTCTGGAGATAGATCTAGGTTTCTAAATTTTAAGAATAATTGTAAGTTATTTCTATCTCTGAGACCTCGTTCCTCTGGTGATTCCGCTCAGCAAGTTAAAATTGTTATCTCCTTGTTGCGTGGCGACCCTCAAGATTGGGCTTTCTCTCTGGCGCTAGGAGATCCTGCATTGCTTAATGTAGATGCATTTTTTCTGGCTCTTGGACTGCTTTATGAGGAGCCTAATCTTGAGAATCAGGCAGAAAAAGCGTTGCTGGCTATCTCTCAAGGTCAGGATGAAGCAGAGGTGTATTGTCAAAAATTTCTGAAATGGTCGGTGCTTACTCAATGGAATGAGTGTGCCCTGGCTGCAAATTTCAGAGAAGGTCTTTCTGAGGCCGTTAAGAATGTTATGGTGGGGTTTCCCACCCCTACAAGTCTGAGTGATTCTATGGCTTTAGCCATTCAGGTTGATCGGCGTTTGCGGGAGCACAAATCTGCTCCTCCTTTGGCGGTATTTTCTGAACAGAGACCTGAGTCTATGCAATGTGACCGAACTCTGACCAGAATTGAGCGACAAAGTCATAGACGTCAAAATGGGTTGTGCTTTTACTGTGGTGATTCTACTCATGTTATCTCAGCATGCTCTAATCGCTTAAAAAAATTCGCTAAACCTGTCACCATTGGTACTATACAGCCTAAATTTATTTTGTCTGTTACTTTGATTTGTTCTTTGTCGTCCTACCTGGTTATGGCTTTTGTGGATTCGGGTGCTGCCCTGAATCTGATGGATTTGTCGTTTGCCAGGCGCTGTGGTTTTGTCCTGGAGCCTTTGGAATTTCCTATTCCTCTGAGGGGAATTGATGCTACGCCATTGGCTGAGAATAAGCCTCAGTATTGGACGCAAATGACCATGTGCATGACTCCCGTACATCAGGAGGTGATTCGCTTTCTTGTTTTGTATAATTTGCATGATGTTGTCGTTTTGGGTCTGCCATGGCTGCAGGCTCATAATCCAGTTTTAGATTGGAAAGCTATGTCTGTGTCAAGTTGGGGTTGTCAGGGAATTCATGGCGATACTCCGTTGGTGTCTATTGCTTCTTCCACTCCTTCTGAGGTCCCTGAGTTTTTGTCTGACTACCAGGATGTATTTGATGAGCCCAGGTCCAGTGCCCTGCCCCCTCATAGGGATTGTGACTGTGCTATAAATTTAATTCCTGGTAGTAAATTTCCTAAGGGACGACTTTTTAATTTGTCTATACCAGAGCATGCCGCGATGCGGAGTTATATAAAGGAGTCTTTGGAGAAGGGACATATTCGCCCATCCTCTTCCCCTCTTGGTGCAGGATTTTTTTTTGTGGCCAAGAAGGACGGTTCTTTGAGACCTTGTATAGATTATCGTCTTCTGAATAAAATCACAGTCAAATTTCAGTATCCTTTGCCACTATTGTCTGATTTGTTTGCTCGGATTAAGGGTGCCAGTTGGTTCACCAAGATAGATCTCCGTGGTGCGTATAACCATGTGCGCATTAAGCAGGGAGATGAATGGAAAACAGCATTTAATACGCCCGAAGGCCATTTTGAGTACTTGGTGATGCCTTTTGGACTTTCTAATGCTCTTTCTGTGTTTCAGTCCTTCATGCATGACATCTTCCGAGAATATCTGGATAAATTTATGATTGTTTATCTGGATGACATTTTGGTCTTTTCTGATGATTGGGAGTCCCATGTGAAGCAGGTCAGGATGGTGTTTCAGGTCTTGCGTGCTAATGCTTTATTTGTGAAGGGCTCAAAATGTCTCTTCGGAGTACAGAAGGTCTCCTTTTTGGGTTTTATTTTTTCTCCTTCTACTGTGGAGATGGACCCAGTCAAGGTCCAGGCTATTCATGACTGGACTCAGCCCATGTCTGTTAAGAGTCTTCAGAAGTTCTTGGGTTTTGCTAATTTTTACCGTCGTTTCATCGCTAATTTTTCTAGCGTGGTTAAACCTTTGACGGATTTGACCAAGAAGGGTTCTGATGTGACTAATTGGTCTCCTGCGGCCGTGGAGGCCTTTCGGGAGCTGAAGCACCGGTTTTCTTCAGCTCCAGTCTTATGTCAGCCAGATGTCTCTCTCCCCTTCCAGGTCGAGGTTGATGCTTCTGAGATTGGAGCAGGGGCTGTTTTGTCGCAGAGAAGCTCTGATGGCTCTGTGATGAAGCCATGTGCTTTCTTTTCAAGAAAGTTTTCGCCTGCCGAGCGGAATTATGATGTTGGTAATCGGGAGTTGTTGGCTATGAAGTGGGCATTTGAGGAGTGGCGACATTGGCTCGAAGGAGCTAAACATCGTGTGGTGGTCTTGACTGATCACAAAAATCTGATTTATCTTGAATCTGCCAAGCGCCTGAATCCTAGACAGGCTCGTTGGTCGTTGTTTTTCTCCCGTTTCAACTTCGTGGTCTCATACCTGCCTGGTTCGAAGAACGTGAAAGCTGATGCACTTTCTAGGAGTTTTGTGCCTGACTCTCCGGGAGTTTCTGAGCCGGCTGGTATTCTCAGAGAGGGAGTGATTTTGTCTGCCATTTCCCCAGATTTGCGACGAGTGCTGCAGAAATTTCAGGCGGATAGACCTGACCATTGTCCACCAGAGAGACTGTTTGTCCCGGATAGATGGACCAGCAGAGTTATTTCCGAGGTCCATTCTTCGGTGTTGGCGGGTCATCCTTGGATTTTTGGTACCAGAGATTTGGTGGCTAGGTCCTTCTGGTGGCCTTCCTTGTCGCGGGATGTGCGTTCCTTTGTGCAGTCTTGTGGGATTTGTGCTCGGGCTAAGCCTTGCTGTTCTCGTGCCAGCGGTTTGCTTTTGCTTTTGCCTGTTCCGAAGAGGCCTTGGACGCACATTTCCATGGATTTTATTTCGGATCTTCCAGTATCTCAGAAAATGTCTGTCATCTGGGTGGTGTGTGATCGTTTTTCCAAAATGGTCCATTTGGTGCCCTTGCCTAAGTTGCCTTCTTCCTCCGATTTGGTTCCTCTATTTTTTCAGAATGTGGTTCGCTTGCACGGCATTCCTGAAAATATTGTGTCTGATAGAGGATCCCAGTTTGTGTCCAGGTTTTGGCGGACTTTTTGTGCTAAGATGGGCATTGATTTGTCTTTTTCGTCGGCCTTCCATCCTCAGACTAATGGCCAAACCGAGCGAACTAATCAGACGTTGGAAACTTATTTGAGATGTTTTGTTTCTGCTGATCAGGATGATTGGGTGACTTTTTTGCCATTGGCCGAGTTTGCCCTTAATAATCGGGCTAGTTCTGCTACTTTGGTTTCGCCTTTTTTCTGCATTTCTGGTTTCCATCCTCGTTTTTCCTCGGGTCAGGTTGAGCCTTCTGACTATCCTGGGGTGGATTCTGTGGTGGATAGGTTGCAGCAGATTTGGAACCATGTGGTGGACAATTTGAGGTTGTCACAGGGGAAGGCTCAGCGCTTTGCCAACCGCCGCCGCGGTGTGGGTCCCCGACTTCGTGTTGGGGATTTGGTGTGGCTGTCTTCTCGGTATGTTCCTATGATGGTCTCCTCTCCTAAATTCAAGCCTCCCTTCATCGGTCCTTATAAGATCTTGGAAATCCTTAACCCGGTGTCTTTTCGTTTGGATCTCCCAGCATCGTTTGCCATTCATAATGTGTTCCATAGGTCTTTGTTGCGGAGGTATGTGGTACCTGTGGTTCCTTCTGTTGAGCCTCCTGCTCCGGTGCTTGTCGAGGGCGAATTGGAGTACGTGGTGGAGAAGATTTTGGATTCTCGTATCTCTAGACGGAGGCTTCAGTATTTGGTTAAGTGGAAGGGCTATGGTCAGGAAGATAATTCCTGGGTTGTCGCCTCTGATGTTCATGCGGCTGATTTGGTTCATGCCTTCCACGCGGCTCATCCTGATCGCCCTGGGGGTCTTGATGAAGGTTCGGTGACCCCTCCTCAAGGGGGGGGTACTGTTGTGAACTCTATTTTTGGGCTCCCTCTAGTGGTCACAAGCGGTACTGTGTAGTGTTGTCTTTCTGCAGGTTGGCAGCATCAGCTGGTTCGTTATCCTTGGCTGGTTTCCTATTTAGCTCACCTGGATACTCAGTTCCTTGCCTGCTATCAATGTATTCAGTGCTCTTCAGATTCCTTGTGACTACCTTGCTCCCAGTCTCTCCAAGACAAGCTAAATTTTTGTTTGTTCATTTTTTGATTATCAGCATTCATCATGTTTCTTGTCCAGCTTGCTAAAATGTGATTTCCTCGCTTGCTGGTTGCTCTAGGGGACTGAGTTTCTCCCCCCACACCGTTAGTTGGTGCGGGGGTTTTGGAAATCTCAGTGTGGATATTTTGTAAGGGTTTTTTACTGACCGCACAGACCCCTTTTCTATTTTCTGCTATCTAGTATTAGTGGGCCTCATTTGCTGAATCTGCTTTCACCCCTGTGTATGTGCCTTCCTCTTACCTCACCGTTATTATTTGTTGGGGGCTTCTATATCTTTGGGGATTATTTCTCTGGAGGCAAGTGAGGTCTTTCTCTCTCTCTAGGGGTAGTTAGTTCCTCAGGCTGGCTCGAGACGTCTAGGATTTTAGACACGTTCACCGGCTACTTCTAGTGTGTTTGGATAGGTTCAGATTTGCGGTCAGTCCAGTTTGCCACCTCCCTAGAGCTTGTCCTATGTTTGTTACTTAGCTGGAGTAATTTGTGATCCTCAACCACTAAGGATCATAACACAGGCCATTAAATGAATAAGGAAGAGGACATGTAATTTAATGAACTGAAGGAGGACAATGTGGAGGGTTGACTACACAGGAGTGCGACTGGTAATAAATTGGGGAAAGTGTACAGTGGCTAATTAATTATTGCTTTTATTGGAAAGAGGAAAAGTGGCTAATTATAGTAAGTGGTGGGAACAACGCTGGCTTATCAATTTATAGTTTGAATATTCAGTTGCACAATGTCAAGTTATACTTTAATGGTGTTATGCATATTTATATTCAGCAGCAAAGTGTGGGGGATTTTATTACTGTGGAAATAAATGTATATATATATATATATATATATTATATAAATATATATATATATATATATATATATATATATATATATATATATATACACACAGTGAGGAAAATAAGTATTTGATACACTGCCGATTTTGCAAATTTTCCCACCTACAAAGAATGGGGAGGTCTGTAATTTTTATCGCAGGTACACTTCAGCTGTAGGAGATGCAATCTAAAAATAAAATAATAAATAATTAACCCCTCAATGACTGCCGATACACGTTTTAATAGTAGCAATTAAGGGTTCCTATTGGTTCAGTTTGATCACTGTGATAGACCCTATCACAGTGATCAAAATAAAAAAAGTAAATAAAAAAACCCTTTATCACCCCCCCCCCCTACCTAGTTAGGTAAAAATAATGAAATAAAAAAATGTACTTATTTCCATTTTTCCATTAGGGTTGGGATTAGGGTTAGGGATTTGTTAGGGTTTTGGTTAGGGTTGGGAATAGGGTTAGGGAGTGTGTTGGGGTTAGGGTTGGACTTAGAATTGAGGAGGTTCCACTGTTTAGGTACATCAGGGGGTCTCCAAACCCAACAAGGCGCCACCATTGATTTCAGCCAATTTTGCATTCAAAAAGTCAAGTGCTCCCTCCCTTCTGAGCCCTACCATGCACCCAAACAGTGGCTTTCCCCCACATACCAGTATCAGCGTACTTAAGAGAAATGGCACAACAAATTTCAAGGTCCATTTTCTCCTGATACCCTTGTGAAAATAAAAAAATTGGTTCCAAAGTAAATTTTTTGTGAAAAAAGTAAAATGTTCATTTTTTCCTTCCACATTGCTTTAGTTCTCGTGAAGCACCTGAAAGGTTAATAAACTTCTTGAGTTTGGTTTTGTGCACCTTGAGGGGTACAGTTTTTAGAATGGTGTCACTTTTGGGTATTTTCTGTTATATTGACCCCCAAACTCACTTGAAATGTGAGGTGGTCTGTAAAAATGGTTTTGTAAATTTTGTTGGAAAAATGAGAAATCACTGGTCAACTTTTAACCCTTATAACATCCTAACAAAAAAATTATGTGGGAAATATTATTTATTAACTATTTTGTGTGACACCACTCTGATTTAAGGGTACAAAAACTAAAATTTTGAAAATTGCTAAATTTTCTAAATGTTTGCCAAATTTCCATTTTTTCTCTTCGCCACGACAGCACCCACTTGAGAGAGGGGATCCGCCCCTAGGAACAGGAAACCCTATGGAGAGATAAAAGGGGCGGTCCCCCTCGCTCCCACAGTTGGTTTCCTGTTCCTACGGGAGACCCTTGGAGAGAAGAGGATGCCCAGCCTGGATGCCGCTTGCGCAGTTTACCTTTATGGGACGGCAAGGGCTCCAGAAGCTGGAAGCAGCGTCGGGGGTCCTATGGCAGCTTCCCCCCTCTGCTGGCAGGTACTGTGAGGCCAGGTCCGGGGAGTCGCCTGGCTCATGGAGATCCACCCAGCAGACCTGCAAGGACCAAATCGCTGGGGTAAGGAGATCCTGCGGCGCCATCCCTCATGGTGCGCAGACAGCGTGGGTCCGGTATACTATCCCCCGGAAGCAGATCGTAACTTCCGGGGTGAAACAGGAGGAGGACGGTGCCTGCGCTGATGCTGGTGGGAGCGCAGGCGCATACTGAATAGCCGCGACCCGGATGTAGCGGTCACTTCCGGGTGCGGCAGGAAGAAGATGGCGGCCCCCATTAGAAAAGGACGCCGGCACTGATCCTCCGGCGTCC